>NC_053022.1:1476786-1797382 GCF_003073215.2 Triticum urartu | reverse complement strand
GAATTCTCCTTCATATGTGTCTGGGTTAATGTGAGGTTCATAATCCTCTTCCTTTGGGGGAGAAAGTCTAGCACGTGGCGGCACTTCATAAACGACATCCCAACCTTTCAGATTTGGATTAGTTTGGCAGGCCCACGGTAGATAGAATACTTGGGTCCCCTGTGGAGCCATAATATAGACATAAGGAACATCTAAATGAGTGCTTTGGTTGATTTCAACTAGCCCTATATGTTCATGAGTCCTTCTAGTCTCCTTTGGCTGAAACCAATAACATTTGAAGACTACGACATTCAGTGGGTTTTCACCATAGAACATAAGTTCATAAATTGCTTCAAGTCTCCCATAATACACGGTACCTCCTTCGCCGATAGCAGATACACAACAATTTGTAGACTTCCAGTCGGCCATAGATAGCTCTTTGCCATAGGTACGAAAGCGATACCCGTTGATGTCGTACTTGTCAAATGAACGGACCATATAGTCAAAACCATTAGCGACTTGTCTCAATTCGGCGTCCATAGACTCTGAATTAGCCTACAAGTTTAATATGAAAGGATTGTTGCATTATGCACAAATTAGCAAATGAAATGAAATTGTCTAATAGAAATTACCGTTTGTTTGAACCAAGAGATGAAACCGGGATAGCCACCTCCTTGCTTTGCGAGAAGCTCATACTCTTCGACGGAATCCTTTTGGATCTCCACTCCATACGAGAATATGGCGACGTATCGACTGTATGACATATCCAGGAATAAGAGTACTTCAAAGGAAATAGAAGTTGCGAAACAATGTACCGAGAACTTACTCGATGTACGGCCGCACTTCTATCAGGTTGTTGAAGATATACAACGAAATGGTCCGCCATTCTTTGTTATCCAAAGATACTGGATGTGAAACACTAGCTACTGCGAGATTCCCTTTGAATAAGCTGAGGTTGGATCCACCCTTTTTAGGCTCGTCAGCATTGTACCGAGGCTTCGGATTATGCAAATGACAATTTCTGGCTTCGTAGTGCGCTGTTACGAAGTTTGCCGCCTCCTCTGTGATGAATGCCTCAGCCATCAATGCTTCAATTCTATGTTTATTTTTACATTTTTCTCGAAGCGTCTTCTGCATCCTCTCAGTTGGGTAGCACCAACGATTTTGCACGCCCCCCCCAATCTTGCCTCGGTCGGGAGATGCAAAATCAAATGCTGCATTGGATTAAAGAAGCCCGGTGGAAAGATCTTCTCTAACTTGCAGATCAACTCCGGCGCCGACTCTTCCATTTCTTCTAGCACGCCAGGCGATAGTTCTTTCGCACAAAGAACACGGAAGAAATAGCTGAGTTCTGCCAGTACTAGCCATTCATCCTTAGGGATGAAGCCACGCAACATCACCGGCATTACCCGCTCAATCATGACTCTTGAGACCAAATATCTTCAGTTTATCAAGATTCGCTCCCCTCTTTAGATTCGCTGCATACCCATCGGGGAACATCAACTGCTGTTGCACCCACAAGAGAATTTCCCTCATAGCTGGCCTTCCAAGATTGAACCATGCCTTTGGCTTCGTCCAGTTCTGCTTTCCTTTCGGTTCTTTCATGTTTTGTAACGGCCTATCACATAGCGCCTCCAGATCGACTCTAGCCTTAGTATTATCCTTTGACTTCCCATCTATGCCGAACAATGTACCAAAGAGTGCCTCGGCGATATTCTTCTCAGTGTGCATCACGTCGATGTTGTGTGGGCAAAGGAGGTCTTTGAAGTAAGGCAGATCCTATAAGCATGTTTTGTGAGTCCATGCGTGCTTAGTATTATACCCCTTGAAGTACCCTGGATGTTGTGGATCTGGCTCGAGAGCGTTTAACTGATCCAGGGTCTGTTGGCCTGTCAATGCAGGTGGTGCAGAGTTTTTGACAACTCTACCCCTGATGAAGTTCTTCTTGTCTTTCTTGAACTTATGGCGAGGATCCAGGAACTGTCTATGCATGTCGAAGCAAGAAAACTTGCGACCGGCCTGAAGCCAACGAAACTCAAGAGCTCCCTTGCATGTGGGGCACGAGAACCTTCCATGCACACACCAGCCAACGAATAGCGCATACGCCGGCAAGTCATGTGTCGAGTACATGTACCAGACACGCATTATGAAGTTCCGTTTGCTAAAGGCGTCGTATGTCTTGAACCCATTATCCCAGGCTTCTTGCAATTCGTCCTTAAGAGGCTGCATGTACACATTCATATTTTTGCCCGGATAGTTGGGTCCTGGAATTATCAACGTCAGGAAAATGTTCTTTCTTTGCATAATCTGTCCGGGGGGGGGGGGAGATTGAGTGGAAAGACAAATACGGGCCAACAACTGTATTGGGCTGCCGTCATACCAAACACACTGAACCCATCCGTGCTGATGCCGAATCGAGGATGCCTCGGATCTGCCGCTTTGTCAGCATGTAATTCATCAAACTTTTTCCACGCAACACCATCCGATGTGTGTACCATCATCAGATTCCCATCTGCATCTAGTTCGGGTCTTTTGCCTGTTTTGTGCCATGTCATCTGTCTGGCCGTCTCTTCAACCATGAAAAGACGTTGAAGTCTTGGTACGATTGGCATATACCGAAGAACACTAACGGGGATTTTGGTCTATGTCTTCTCACCCATACCGTTGTCTACCACAATATACCTGGAAGACTTGCAAATGGGACAATAGTTCAAGTCCGCATAGTCAAGCCTAAATAAGGCACATCCTTTCTCACAGGCATGTATCTTCTCATAGGGCATCTTCAGTGCACGGAGGATTTTGTCCGACTGGTACAGGTTTGCAGGCATTACATGGCCTTTGGGTAGAAAGCGTCCAAATACTGTCATAATTGCGTCATAGCATTCTCTGCCCAAGTTGAACTGAGCCTTCAGAGCCATTACTTGTGAGATGGCATCCAACTGACAAAGCTCAGTGTGCTCGTGGAGCGGACGTTTCGAAGACTCCAACATTTCATTGAAGGCCTTTGCAGATTCCTCCATCTCCTCGTCCGAATCCCGAGCATCATCATAGCCTTGCACCATGTTTTCCATCCCGGTACCATGCTCGTCGATGCGACGACGATCCACCTCAGCTCGGTCACGTTGGGCAGACTCACCATGAAATGTCCACACCGTATAATCGGGCGTAAAACCACTCTTCTGCAGGTGTTTGCCCATTTCAGCCTCTGTCTTCTTTTCCCAATTGTCGCACCGGGCACCAGGTTTTCTTTTGGCCATTTGCAAATGTGGCTTGCACAAACCCCTTAGTTTTTGTGAACCATTCAGCGCTCCATTTGTTCTGACCAGTGTGACCGGTATACATCCACGCACGGTCACTCATCTTGACTTTCAGAGCTACTGGGCACACAACAATTATATATGTAATTCACCATGTATATATTCATCAGTTGATCTACTTTGTCAATTTTATTACGTCCATGCAACCTACACTCTAATAGGTAATGATAGGTCCTAATCCCACCCGTGTATGTGTAGATTGGGTTCATTTTCCCATGCTATGCTCCGGATCCGACGCAAAATTTCGGCAGCACCTCCCCGCTGTTCTCCTGATACACGTCTCTGCAATAAACAGAGAGGATGTGTACGTGGAGAACAACAGGGGAGGCACTGACGAAATATATGCGTCGGATCCGGAGCAAAGCATATGGGAAAACGAACCCAATCTACACATACTCGGGATGTCCATGGATAGCGTTGGACAATTCGAAAGAATCAAGGTTATAAATATGCAAATGCATGCATATTTATAACTATGACGCTTTCGAACGGGAGACACATATTGGTTACGCATACTGATGATTCAAGACACATATATAGCTAGCTATCAAGTTTCATCAGAATAGATCAAATAATTAATGGGGGAGGAGGACTTGTCATTTGTGCTCACCCACGAACGAAGGGGCAGAGCTCGTCAAACGCATGGCGAGGTCGTCGAACACCAAACCTCGCAGCGATGAAACAACTGCACATTTAAAACTACACGATCAACACAATTATATATGATGTTTTTCATAACAAAATCGAAAAATATATGACCTAACTAATAATTCACAAATATATGACCCCGTCGGCCTCTGGAAGGCCAAAGAACACCTTTTCGGGAGGTGTCGGTGGTCGGGGTGTCCTGTCGGTGTCGGGGTGCCATGTCGGGGTCGGGGTGCTGTTTCGGGGTCGGGGTGTCGGGGTGTCGTGTCGATGTCGGGGTAGTGCCGTGTCGGTGTTGGGGTGTTGTTTCGGGGTCGGGGTGTGGTGTGTCGGGGTCGGGGTCGGGGTGTCGGGGTCGGGGTCTCGGGGTCGGGGTGTCGTGTCGGGGTGCCGGGTCGGGTTTTTTTCCTTTTCTTCTTCTTCCTCTTCTTCCTCTTCTTCCTTTTCTTCCTTTTCTTCCTTTTCTTCCTTTTTTTTCCTTCTTCTTCTTCTTCTTCTTCTTCTTCTTCTTCCTCCTTTCCTTTTTCCTCTTCTTCTTCTCCTCCTCTCCTGTTTTTTTCTTCTTCTTCTCCCTCTTCTTCTTTTTTCTTCTCCTCCTCCTCTACTTCTTCTTCCTTTCCTTTTTCCTCTTCTTCTTCTCCTCCTGTCCTGTTTTTTTCTTCTTCTTCTTCCTCTTCTTCTTTTTTCTTCTCCTCCTCCTCTTCTTCTTCTTCCTTTCCTTTTTCCTCTTCTTCTTCTCCTTCTCTCCTGTTTTTTTCTTCTTCTTCTTCCTCTTCTTCTTTTTTCTTCTCCTCCTCCTCTTCTTCTTCTTCCTTTCCTTTTTCCTCTTCTTCTTCTCCTCCTCTCCTGTTTTTTCTTCTTCTTCTTTTTCTTTCCTAAAACTGAACTAAACCTAAAACTAAACCTAAATCTAATCTAAACATAAACCTAGAACTAAAAAAGCAGAAGAAAAAAAAGGAAAAAACTAAATCTAAACCTAAAACTAAACTAAAACTAAACTTAAACCTAAAACTAAACCTAAAACTAAAACTAAAACTAAATCTAAACTAAACATATACCTAAAACTAAAAAACAGAAAAAAGGAGAGGTAGAGCTCACCTGGGCCGGTGGAGGAGGGGGGCGGGGCGGCCTGGGGGCGGCGCCGGTCCCAGGGCGGTGGGGCGCGGGGCCGGGGGGGGGCCGGGGCGCGGCGGGGGCGACGGGGCGGGCGGCCGGTGGAGCGACGGCGCCCGGGGCGGTGGGGCGCGGGGGGGCCGGGTCGCCGGGGGGCCTGGGCGCGGCGGCGCCAGACGGGGCGGGGGGCCGGGGCCGACGGCGCGGTGGGGCGACGGGGCAGGGGGACGGTGGGGCGGCGGGGCGGTGGTGCGACCGGGCGGCAGCGAGTGGTGGGGGCGGCGGCGCGCGTGTGTGGGAGGGAAACAGAGAGAGAGGGGGGGTGGGGCGCGCCCGGTCGTTAGCTAGATAGGTTTAATCTTTGCCGTCCGCTAGCGGACGGCAAAGAGGGTGGCCGTTAAGTTTTTTTAACCAGCTCCTCAGTGGGTCCCCCTCCCTCTTTGCTGTCTGCTAGCGGACGACAAAGATTCTTTGCCGTTAGCTAGCAAACGGCAAAGAACAGGCTGATGGCAAAGGATTTCTTTGCCATCAGCCTGTTCTTTGCCGTCTGCTTTCAGGTAGCTAATGGCAAAGAGCTGGCAGATGGCAAAGTAGCTGATTCCAGTAGTGATATACAATTTTATTCCAATCGAAAATGGATCCCACCCGAAAAAATAGAATACAAACGGGATTCGAATTGAGTTAGCACGTAAACGTGCACTCTGCAAATTTGAGCAAAGCGAGGAAAGTCGCAGTAACCAGCCGAAACCAAAATCTGCGAGATGGAAATTACTATTGCCTATCCCTGCCATGCAAAGCCTATGTGCTCGATTTCTATAGGTTTCGATAGGGGTAGGTTTGTAATTTCACTCGAACGTGACATAACTGCCTCTCACCCGGATTCATACACGATGGGCGCCAAAACACAGTGTGTCCTCGGCCGAAATCGACTCCCTCCCCGATTCATGCATGGTGGGCGCCAAAAACAAACTCTCGTTGGCAAATATTCGGTGTATGCGAGATTACCGTCCTATCCCCAACCGACTAATATTGTTGTGATGTAGGAAATTTGAAACGGGGGCTAAGTTTGTAAATTTCCTCGCATTTGAGACAAGCGTGCCCTGAAGACATGGTTCCCCCTTCCTCTCCACCTCCATTTCCCCATTCGTTCTCCGTGGGCGCCAAAACACCCTCTCCACCCCAGCCTCCTCCGTCTGCCACCCCAGCCTCCTCCATCTGCCACCCCATCCACCACCGTCCTCCTCCACCATGCCGGAGCTGATACCCCGACGCCGCCATCCATTACAAGAGATCGACCTCTCTCATCCACGGCTTCGGACCGGGATCCTGGCATCCCGTCCTCTCGCTTCATACCCGCCGTCGTCCACATTGTCGGCGCCGCTCCTACGATCGTCTCGTCCACTGCGCCCCGCCGCCACCGTCTACCCTCCTAGATCTGCTTCCACGCCGTCGACAGCCATCGCTACTGCAGCACCGTCAAATTCTCAGCAGATGCATACACAGCGCCGCACCAGAGGCGGTACTCTTTTGTATCTGCTCAACTTATTTATCGCAGCAGGAAATTAGATCGCTACTGCTTTACTCTGATTTCTTGCCCATCACTTACTTGCTACTCCGGTTTGCACCTTCAGATCCGCCATGGCACACTCAACACTATACTCCCAATGCTTATGGTTTTCCCCTTTTATATTCCACACTAGTTAAATCACAGTAGACTAAATTTCAAAATTGGGTCAGTCGATTTTTCAGAGCTCGCCCGGAGTTCGCCGGTGCGAACGAAGGGGCTCGGGTGGGGACTTTGGTTGTTGGGGTGGGGGCCGGTGGTGGGGCCTCGCCAAATGAAGAAAACTCGACGCGGGTGGGGGCGGGGGTGGGGGTGGTGGTGGGGAAGGAACACAGGCGGTGGGGGCCGATGGTCCAGCCGGTGGCTCGTGCGGTGTTCTGTATGGGAAGAATCAGATACGAGGAAGAAGAAGGGTTAGGAGACGTAGGATCTTCATCGAACAACCTGAAATGGTCCACTGACCCAAATGCAAACATGCATGCCTTTATATTCAGTACCATCATCGTACCTGCTTAGCACTGCTCCTGAATCCATCAAGCTAAACAACGTGCCACTCATAATTCCAAACTTGTTGCTCAAGTACGAATCTGATATGATGCTGATATTACTAAAACAGATAACATTTAATTGGTCAGCTAATGTTCCTACTTTACTTTCGAAAAAGCACGTGCACCACATATAGAGAGACAACAGGGAGTTGCTTTCTTAATGCGCTCTGGTTCATCATGTGTGGGCACTGCGCAACGAACATTTATTATCCAAAATCTGCTAGCTCTTCTTTACCATGTTCCTCTTCCGTTCTTCTTTAATAAGTACTCTCTCCGTTCCTAAATACAAGTCTTTGTATAGATTCCACCATGGACTACATATGGAGCAAAATGAGTGAATCTACACTCTAAAATGTATCTGGATACATCTATATGTGATCCATAGTGGAAATCTCTACCAAGACTTATATTTTGGAACGGAGGGAGTATGATAGTAGAACAATATGTTCCTTGTAGTGAATATGAGCAGGGACATTTGCAGCGTAGAGGTCTATATGGTCGGTTGGTATGGACAGTTTGAACTCGTCGGGCCTCTTTGATTTGTAGGATTTTGTAAACATGGGAATAGGATTTGTAGTGGCCTGCCCACTTGAATCTTATAAGAATAGCAAGAAAATGCGGGGACCTGTGTCGCCTTTGAGAGTTACACTGATATTAATAGTACCGCACCTTCAGTTCAAGAGAGCTGGTATCCGAAGCCTTTCTAGCCGTACTAGCAATACTATCACATATATTCCAGCAAGTTCCACTTTGCTTATTTTACTCTGATGCTTATGGTTTTCCTGTTATACCTACACTATGATCTGTGTAGCTACTTTGTGTCGCACTAGCAGCAGTCCGCTCTTGAAGCTAAACACCGCAATGACTTACAAAATTGGCACCAAGGCATTGAGTGCCATTCTGGATGCAATGAAACTCATACGCTCACCACCTGTTGACTCTTGTTCAGAATATGATCCTAATGACTCTTGTTCAAAATTGCCACATATAGAGAGATAGCATGGAATTGCATTTCTTTGGGCGCTGTTATTCATCATGAGTGGGCAACCAACATTGTATGCAATTAAGCGGAACCTCAAGAATATGCTTCCTCTTCTATTCTTTAACATGTTCCTCTTTTGTTATTCTGTATTTAGTATGTAAAGTATGTTCCTTGTCAGGAAGGGGAGCAGGGACATCTGCAGTCAACAGCTGATAGAGCTAGCATGTACTTGATCAATAGGCTTTCAATTACTAGCGGCAATACAACACCGTATTTTCAAGCCAGTTCCACTTTCCCGATTTATATATCGTGGTTATGATGTACCCCTTTTATGTACACTATGATCTTCCTAGTTTCTGTGTGCTCTTGTTATCATGGTTTGGCAATAACCTCTCCATCCAGTATATTTTGAACCTATTATCTGCCAACTATCTTTACTTCTGGAGCCTATTTTTTGTGTACTTGTGCCAGATTATATAAATGCACGCACCATATTACAGCACACATGAGCTCTCTCATCAGAATCCAGTGATAGCACACAAGTATTTAGAAGGGCGCCCCTATATTAGAATATACTCTGCATTACAAACATAATCTCACAACTATTTATGTTTTCATGATTCTCAGATATTATACGTAATTACAGTGAGTATCAGAATCCGCGCATCAGAAGAATATTGTGGAACACTGCAATGACTTACAAAATTGGCACCAAGGCATTGAGTGTCATTCTGGATGCAATGAAACTCATACGCTCCCCACCGGTAGATTCTTGTTCAGATATGATCCTAATGACTATTCTAACCTCGAGGAGTCAAAGGCAGATGGCCTATCATGTTCACCCATCAAGGTGCCTGCTCTAATTTGGCAAGGTTTTATTGATTGCGCGTATCTTGCATATGTTGTCTTGCATTTCTTCTACTTTGGTGCCATCATATATGTCGAGATGTCATGCCCATCCATTATCGATACATATTACATCTGTCATCATACCATGTTTTTCCATTCAAATGCTATTCTTGTGCATCATACATCAAAAAGGAAGAGGGTGATTGCCGAACCTGAAGGAGCACTAGCAAAATCCTTGAAAAACGTGGTTGTGCCGGAGAAATCAGACGGCACCCCACTTATCCCAACTTCAGTAGACTGTACCCATACTTCACTGGCCACACCACTAGCCCCACCACACAGGACCTGCACTCCAGCAAAAGGTATGCCGATTTCAGTTGCCATAGCAACAGCCGTACCACAGAAAAATCCCACTCCAGCAAAACTACAGCAAGTCCACCGGCCGAAGACATATCCCAACTTCAGAGACGGTCAATTCCTGCAGATTGAAAACTCATTCTAGTTATCTATTATATACTTAAAACAATAGGCAAACAAGCCATTACATTAATCCACATATGCTAATAATATTTCCACCGTTAGATTAGAATAATAATGGCTGAGATTTAAAAAAATTAAGTAACATGCTAATGTTTATGTACCAGCATAATGACGGTCACGTGTACACATATATATGGTACATATATATACGGAAAGGTATAAAACGTCTGCATTTAAAAAAAGTATAAAAAGTCTGCAAGAAGAAGTCTGTCCCATTTGATTGTCACGTATATGGTCGTGTACATGTATGGAAGATATATGTTTGATGCACAAGGACTCAAAGGAATCTGCTGACGTGCATGAGGTGTCCTACATGGCCAATACTCTATCGGTTCACACGAGGAGTACTAATAGAAATACAAATCTAATCTCTCCGGCAAGACTGATTACCATACACCACCTTAAATTATAAATCGTATAAAAAGCATAACTTGACGTATAAAAAGCATCCATATGTTGTTCAAAAAAAAAGACATACTGACTCAGCAAACGCTTAACGCGACACACTCACAAAAACTGTCCACCATACATTTGGGAGTGCATGTACGATCGAAAACATGATATGGATCAATGCATCAAATATGATCCTGTGACTACGGGTGGATTGAGGGCATAACAGTTACATGCCAATGATGCTAGCACGTGACAAATGCATACAGCCTGTGATGCCGGCACACCTACTCATACAATGGCAAGCAACCATTTTTATATGCATTGATGTACATTTTTCCCACACAAAAAACTATTTACATACAATTTGTTTTCATGTGCTTGGTTTGAACATACCATGCTAGGACACAGAGCTAAAGAAGAAATCCAGCAAGGGTTAGTAAGTTTTATTTTCTAATTCTATCTGACATATAATAATATATCATTTTTTGTGGAGACATATTAATATATCATTAACTACATAGATTAGACATAATGAAATGGTGATGGTTGGAAGTGAATCAAAAGTATAATGTAAGGTTGTGATTTTAAAAAATTATAATGTGAGGAAAAATTGATGAACGCAAAGTTATTACATATTTAAAATTTTCAAAAGTAATCAGAACTCGCAAATGAGGACCGAGTTTAACATAAGTGACTGGAATTTTACATGAAGTAACCAAAACATCATTCAACCAAAAAGCAATTCCTCACAAAATAAAACAAAAAGCAGTTGAAACTTAAAAATACTTCAGGCGACATCGTTTTAGCAATTTGACTTTCTTGCTATCACGTTTGTCCACATAACTTAAATTATCATGACCGTCAATATTAGAAATTAACGGCTACGATATAGAAGATACAGCGTTACATATATAAATATTATCATGTACAAACAGTGTAACATGTCACGTGGATATAAGCCTACGTTTCCTAAAAAAAAACTACATTGCTATATTGATATTGCAAAGCACGGCACCCCAAATAAAAAAGGAATGTACACAGGGAGGAGTCGGAGCACCAGGAAAAACAATGAAGTGTCCTGCTCCATGTCAAACACAAGGACCAGGAGGAATCGGAGGACCCAGCCAATAATTAATGAAGAGTCCTGTTTAAAATACAAGGAGATGAGTCGGAGCATCCATAAAAAAAATGTAGTTCCCACAAATGAAAGGACGAGTGTTGGGGAAGAATTCACATGCTGATTTCAGCAAAAAAGAAAATCAGCTCGAACTCTTCCTTCTGCGTTCATAAAATATAAAAATATTCCACACTCCAGCTTTAGTGATTCATGCTGAGATAAAAAAAAACTCTTTACCCAGTGTTGTAGGGGAACAAAATGATATAGCGTAGACGCGAAACATGCTGCCAGCCGGCCAATCAGCCGGACGCCCCGCTCACAGCATCACTCAAACAAACATTAAGCTCAGCGTGAGATTATATGGCTGGTGCAGCTTGCGTCGCGCCGATGGCCGCCGCGGGATCACACGGACCAAACAACAGACTATATGCGCTGATTGAAAATAGACGTGTACATATACATACAAAAGAGAGTGCAGCAAAGTTATTAAAAAAAGTTTTGTCTGATATAGTAAACTATGCTTACAATATGATGTTCTCCTTCTCTTAAAGAAATGATGTTAGATAATATAAATTATGTCTACAATATGATGTTTTCTATAAAAACCACAGACGGACAATATGCAAGTGCTACTATTTAAATTTCCATTCTTGCTTTTTTTTGCTAAATCATTACAATGGTTCGAATTACAAAGATCAGATAAGGCATGAAAATGATTCAATTTACATTAAGTATTCCTCATGAACCGCATGGTACATGTGGTTAGCAAACTCAAAATTCGTATAAAATTAAGTATACTTCATGAAAAAGGTCACGGGAAGGACCAAGTGAAGCATCTAGAAGGCACATGAGTAAACATGCAGTGGCTGATTTAAAAAATTATGCGACAATATGTTTTAAAGCTTTTCTTAGAAGATGTTACACCAATGCAATGAAACATGACCAATGCCAATGTAAGATGCCTCATGTGTAATATGTGTTTTAGGTAGACTTATAAATATGCACGATTCCACAAGTCCTTATAAAAGATAAATGTGTTTATAACACCGACAAAAAGTGGCAAATGCACGATCAGTCTGGAGTCATTGGCAAGTTCACATTTGCCAAAAGTGATAGAGAAGAAGTCATTTGGGAAAAAGTGAAGTTTTGTGAGGATCAACTACATAACTTGCCTGGCACTGAGTGAGAATAATAATCAAATTGGTGTCAGTGTACTACGTGGGCAAGCGAGAATACAACACGAAAGTAGAAAAACGATGTTCTCGGTGCAACCTCGATGCTTGGAAGAAACAAATCATGATGAATCAAGTTATTACTAATAGTTAGTGGATGAGAATGTCCGTAATTTCACACCAATATACATCAATGATTACATATTCTGATCTCCAGCCTTTTATGAAAAAGTAATCACCAATAGATGAAGACAAGTGCAATAGCCAAAATGATAACATAGAAGGAATATCTGTTGATCGCGGTGACCACATCGCCTACTTAGCAAAGGTCTTAACCAACAACTTAGTACGCTTGATAGAAATATTTCCATTGAAGTCCAATAAGGTTCCCCAAAGATGTACATTACTGTGGTATATGCTTCTATATTATAAATATGCACCTCATGTCGAAACAAATATCTAAATTCATAAATTAAAATAAATAATATAATCATAACAAATCTAGCCGCGCAAATATGCGGGTCACTCCGCTAGTTCCACGTTTAAAAGACAAAGCTTTCAATGTTGATAGGGACTACGTGCATATAATCCCATCATTGGAAGATTATAGTGAAGACAAAGCTTTCAATGTTGATAGGGACTACGTGCATATAATCTGGATAATCATGACGAACAAAGCTTGCTTGCGCTTTTCATGGAAGCATTATAGAAGTATTGGCGTTACTTGAGGAAATCAAAATTTGATGGCAAGTCTATAAATGAATTTCTGGTTGAGTCTCCTATGCTAAATTTAGAAGACACTGAATGGAAAAAACCTTGTTATGAACTGGTCTCGTTCCGAGGATGAGGTACTATTTATGATATCGCATGACAAATTGAAGTTCTACTTTTCCGCATGTGCCTTACGAATCTTTTTTGCAGGAAATCTGCTCGAAAAAGAATTCCGGTTTGAAAAGAATGACAGGATATCCCAAATATGATGCTCACTGTTTTGCTCTTGTTAGTACCTGTTGTCCTGTATCACTGTACTTGCATACATACCTGGTTCATTATGTGACAGCAGTATGCATGATAGCTTGCTTATCAATTGTTCGCTCCAGATTATCTGATCTGTATGAATGGTTACATTAGTGTAGAATATATCCAATGCCAATGAAATTGTTTAGCTCTACATTGTTCTTGTAAGTACCAGCTGTCCTTTATCAGTGTACTTATATTGACAGGTAGTTGTTCATGTACCATCACTCTGCAACTTATTTTCCTTTGCCCTCCATTTTCTACACATAAGATCTATATTTACTCTTACTGTAAGGTTGGATAGCACCGATGGTACTGAAGAAGTTTAGCTCTGCATTGCTCTTGGCTGTACCTTTTTCCTATATCGCTGTACTTACATTTATATCTACTTGGTTATGTAGCATCATTCTTCATCTTATCTTAAATATTCATCATTTTTTCTCATATTGTCACATCTATATTTATTCTTAACAAAATGTAGAATAAAGGCAATGCTTATGAAGAAGATTCTGTGGTAAACTTCTTGAATTGCACCCCCCATTAGAGTGGACAAGGGCTTTATAGAGCCTGCCTTCACCAATAATGTAAGTTTGTCCTTCTCAAGCCTTCAAACTTTGTTGTGTATATTTGGTTAGGCATGACTGCAATAGCTGTTTATTTTTGGTGTTTGCATCAAATTGCATGTTGAAAGTTTATTATGTACTCCAGTTCATAAACAAAAGTTTGTCCTTCTTAATTTAAGTTTTCAGTTGTACAACCAAGTTCCTTCTTCATACCATGTAAATTAAACTATACAGAGCAAGTGATCTTATTTTGCCAATCTGAAATGGGATAAATTGACAGCACACTAACCATTAATACTTATGAGTTCTTGATCTGTAATCCAGTGGTGTCGTGAAGCTGCCAACTCCTTCACAATGTCATTTCCTGCCATGTCTTGACCTGAACAATACCATATTGTGTTAATGCTATTTTAAACTGTGTCACTTTATTCGTCAGTAAGAAATGTGATGAATTGTCAGCACTCATACTTGTGTGTGCAAAACCTGTCATCTGTCTGCTTGTTTATCTTTCAGAGTGAGGAGGATATAAGTGTCGAACAAGTGCAATCTCACCAGCTTGCTCAGCTGCTTGCGCTGCAGCTCCTGAACAGGGCTATCCTTTCGTGAACTCTATTGAAGGGCTGTCGGTTTTGTATATTATTTTGTCGGCGTGTTTAGTTGCACTGGTGGCGATCTTTGATGCCCAGTGTATGTAATCTGCTGTCTGCTTGTGCTTTATTATCATAGTGGCGAACTTTCATGCCCGGTGGATGTAATATGCCGTAATTTATTTATTGTATAGTATAGGTTTTTTTCTTATTCACGATGCTGCAGTTATTTTATTGTATATATATCCTGTCTTCGCAGTAAACCGGCCAAAACATAAAATTAGGGTACATAATTGGGTCGTCATGCAAATCACCATGTATGATCCGAATCATGGGCCCCATCATCTTGGTCCGAAACAAGTGCAGGCCCACTAGTAGATTCGGGCCTTTAATAGGCCGAGTAAACCGCCAGCCCTATTTTCCCAAGAAAACTCAATGGGCCTTTAGGAGGCTGAAAAGTAGGTTGGGCCTGAAACGTGCCAAACAGCTCACGGGCCAGCAGCAGGCCAAAATAGACCCCGACCCATGAATGTGCCAATCAAATCATGGGCTTATAACAGGCCAAAATTGTCTCGGTCCTTGTTTGGCTCAATCAGATTATCTGCTGCGAGCAGGCCGGATGCAAACCGTGTCGTAGTTAGGCCCAACTATATGACGGGCTTTTAAAAGGCCGGAATTAATATAGGGTCGAAACGTTAAATGAGCCCTTAATAGGCGAAAAGAAATATCAGGCCGAATTACTAAATGGGCCTTTAGCAAATGGGCCCAAAAGCGTAGCGTCCAGTTGACGGGCCGAATCTGATATGGGCCATAATTTGGCCTAAAGCCTCTTAAAGGGCCGGAACTGATCTGGGCTGTAATTTGGCCCATAACGTGGTAGGCTTTTAACGGGCCGGATCTCATATGGGCCATTATTAGGCCCGAAACGTGGCAGACCATTAATGGACCGGATTGTTGGGGAACGTAGCAGAAATTCAAAATTTTCCTACGTGTCACCAAGATCTATCTATGGAGTCATCTAGCAACGAGGGAGGAGTGGATCTACATACCCTTGTAGATTGCGCGCGGAAGCATTCAAGAGAACGGGATTGATGGAGTAGTACTCGTCGTGATCCAAATCACCGATGATCCTAGCGCCGAACGGACGGCACCTCCGCGTTCAACACACGTACGGAGCAGCAACGTCTCCTCCTTCTTGATTCAGCAAGGGGGAGGAGAGGCTGATGGAGATCCAGCAGCACGACGGCGTGGTGGTGGAAGTAGCGGGATTCCAACACGGCTTCGCCAAGCGCTGCGGGAGGAGGGAGAGGGAGGCGCCAAGGCTCAGGTATGGTTGCCCTCCCTTCCCCCCACTATATATAGGGCCAATGGAGAGGGGGGGCGCAGCCTTTGGCCCTTCCTCCAAGGAAGGGCGCGGTCAGGGAGGAGTCCCTCCTCCCCAAGGCACCTCAGAGGTGCCTTCCCCCTTTAGGACTCTTCCTTTTCCCTCTTCTCTTGGTGCATGGGCCTCTTGGGGCTGGTGCCCTTGGCCCATATAGGCCAAGGCGCATGCCCTACAGCCCATGTGGCCCCCTGGGGCAGGTGGCCCCACCCGGTGGACCCCCGGGACCCTTCCGGTGGTCCCGATACAATACCGGTGACCCCGAAACTTGTCCCGATGGCCGAAATAGCACTTCCTATATGTAATTCTTTACCTGCGGACCATTCCAGAACTCCTCGTGACGTCCAAGATCTCATCCGGGACTCCGAACAACTTTCGGGTTACCGCATACTAATATCTCTATAACCCTAGCGCCACCGAACCTTAAGTGTGTAGACCCTACGGGTTCGGGAGACATGCAGACATGACCGAGATGACTCTCCGGTCAATAACCAACAGCGGGATATGGATACCCATGTTGGCTCCCACATGTTCCACGATGATCTCATCGGATGAACCACGATGTCAAGGACTTAATCAATCCCGTATACAATTCCCTTTGTCTAGCGGTACGATACTTGCCCGAGATTCGATCGTCGGTATCCCGATACCTTGTTCAATCTCGTTACCGGCAAGTCTCTTTACTCGTTTCGTAACACATCATCCCGTGATCAACTCCTTGATCACATTGTGCACATTATGATGATGTCCTACCGAGTGGGCCTAGAGATACCTCTCCGTTTACACGGAGTGACAAATCCCAGTCTCGATTCGTGCCAACCCAACAGACACTTTCGGAGATACCCGTAGTGTACCTTTATAGCCACCCAGTTAAGTTGTGACGTTTGGCACACCCAAAGCACTCCTACGGTATCCGGGAGTTGCACAATCTCATGGTCTAAGGAAATGATACTTGACATTAGAAAAGCTTTAGCATACGAACTACACGATCTTGCGCTATGCTTAGGATTGGGTCTTGTCCATCACATCATTCTCCTAATGATGTGATCCCGTTATCAATGACATCCAATGTCCATGGTCAGGAAACCGTAACCATCTATTGATCAACGAGCTAGTCAACTAGAGGCTTACTAGGGACATGGTGTTGTCTATGTATCCACACATGTATCTAAGTTTCCTGTCAATACAATTCTAGCATGGATAATAAACGATTATCATGAACAAGGAAATATAATAATAACCAATTTATTATTGCCTCTAGGGCAAATTTACAACAGTCTCCCACTTGCACTAGAGTCAATAATCTAGTTCACATCGCCATGTGATCAACACTCACAGGTCACATCGCCATGTAACCAACACCCAAGAGTTTACTAGAGTCAATAATCTAGTTCACATCACTATGTGATTAACACTCAATGAGTTCTGGGTTTGATCATGTTGCTTGTGAGAGAGGTTTTAGTCAACGGGTCTGCAACATTCAGATCCGTATGTACTTCGCAAATCTCTATGGCATCTCCTAGATGTAGCTACCACGTTCTATTTGGAGCTATTCCAAATAACTGTTCTACTATACGAATCCAGTTTACTACTCAAAATAATCTGGATTAGTGTCAAAGTTTGCATCGGCGTAACCCTTTACGACGAACTCTTTTACTACCTCCATAATGGAGAAACATGTCCTTATTCCTCTAATGATAATTTAGACCGCTATCTGGTGATCTACTCCTAGATTACCTTTGTACCCTCTTGCCAGATATGTGTCAAGGCACACATCAGGTGCGGTACTCAGCATGGCATGCCGTATAGAGCCTATGACAAAAGCATAGGGGACGATCTTCGTCCTTCCTCTTTCTTCTGCCGTGGTCGAGCTTTAAGTCTTAACTTCATACCTTACAACTCAGGCAAGAACTCCTTCTTTGACTGGTCCATCTTGAACACCTTCAAGATCATGTCAAGGTATGTGCTCATTTGAAAGTACCATTAAGAATTTTGATCTATCCTTATAGATCTTGATGCTCAATGTTCAAGTAGCTTAATCCAGGCTCTCTATTGAAAAATACTTTCCAAATAACCCTATATGCTTTCCAGAAATTCTACGTCATTTCTGATCAACAATATGTCAACAACATATATTTATCAGAAATTCTATAGTGCTCCCACTCACTTCTTTGGAAATACAAGTTTCTCATAAACTTTGTATAAACCCAAAATCTTTGATCATCATCAAAGCATACATTCCAACTCCGAGATGCTTACTCCAGTCCTTAGAAGGATTGCTGGAGCTTTGCATACTTATTAGCATCTTTCAGGATTGACAAAACCTTCCAGTTGTATCACATACAACCTTTCCTCAAGAAAATCGTCGAGGAAACAATGTTTTTGATATCCTATCTGCAAGATTTCATAACTAATGCAGTAATCGCTAATATAATTCCAACAGACTCTTAGCGTCGCTATGAGTGAGAAAGTCTCATCGTAGTCAACTCCTTGAACTTGTCGAGCTTTCTTAATGACATCTTAACGACAAGTCGAGCTTTCTTAATGGTGATACTTACCATCATTGTCCGTCTTCCTTTTAAAATCCATCTGCACTCAACAGCCTTATGACCATCGAGCTGTTCTGTCAAAGTCTACACTTTGTTTCCATACATGGATCCTCTCTCGGATTTTATGGCCTCGAGCCATTTATCGGAATCCGGGCCCACCATCGCTTCTCCATAGCTCGTAGGTTCATTGTTGTCTAGCAACATGACTTCCAAGACAGGATTACGTACCACTCTGAAGTAGTACGCATCCTTGTCATCCTACGAGGTTTGGTAGTGACTTGATCTGAAGTTTCATGATCACTATCATAAGCTTCCACTTCAATTGGTGTAGGTGCCACAGGAACAACTCCCTGTGCCCTGCCACACGCTAGTTGAAGAGACGGTTCAATAACCTCATCAAGTCTCCACCATCCTCCCACTCAATTCTTTCGAGAGAAACTTTTCCTCGAGAAAGGACACGATTCTAGAAACAATCCCTTATTGCTTTCAGATCTGAGACTGGAGGTATACCCAACTGTTTTTGGGTGTCCTATGAAGATGCATTTATCCGCTTTGGGTTCGAGCTTATCAGCTTGAAACTTTTTCACATAAGCGTCGCAGCCCCAAACTTTTAAGAAATGACAGCTTAGGTTTCTCTAAACCATAGTTCATACGGTGTCATCTCATCGGAATTACGTGGTGCCCTATTTAAAGTGAATGTGGTTGCCTCTATTGCCTAACCCATAAACTATCGTGGTAATTTGATAAGAGACATCATGGTATGCATCATATCCAATAGGGTGCAGTTATAATGTTCGGACACACCATCACACTATGGTGTTCCAGGCTGTATTAGTTGTGAAACAATTTCCACAATGTCTTAATTCTGTGCCAAACTCGTAATTCAGATATTCCTCTCTATGATCATATCATAGATCTTTTATCCTCTTGTCACGACGATCTTTCAACTTCACCCTGAAATTACATGAACCTTTCAATAATTCAGACTCGTGATTCATCAAGTAAATATACTCAACATCTACTCAAATCATCTGTGAAGTAAGAACATAATGATATCCACTACATGCCTCAGCACTCATTGGACTGCACACATCAAAATGTATTACTTCCAACAAGTTGCTTTCTAGTTCCATTTTACTGAAAACGAGGCTTTCAGTCATCTTGCCCATGTGGTATGATTTGCATGTCTCAAGTGATTCAAAATCAAGTGAGTCCAAACGGTCCATTTGCATGGAGTTTCTTCATGCATATACACCAATAGACATGGTTCGCATGCCTCAAACTTTTCAAAAACGAGTGAGACCAAAGATCCATCAACATGGAGCTTCTTCATGCATTTTATACCGATATGACTTACGTGTCAGTGCCACAAGTAGGTGGTACTATCATTACTATCTTTTGGCATGAACATGTGTATCACTATGATCGAGATTCAATAAACCATTCATTTTAGGTGTAAGACCATTGAAGGTATTATTCAAATAAACAGAGTAACCATTACTCTCTCCTTCAATGAATAACCGTATTGCGATAGACATAATCCAATCATGTCTATGCTCAACGCAAACGCCAATCTTGATGGTAGAGGGAGCGTATGATATTTGATCAACCATGGAAATACTTCCAACACATATCGTCATCTCACCTTTTGGCTAGTCTCCGTTTATTCCGTAGCTTTTATTTTGAGTTACTAACACTTAGCAACCGAACCGGTATCTAATACCCTGGTGCTACCAGGAGTACTAGCAAAGTACACATTAACACAATGTATATCCAATATACTTCTATCGACTTTGCCAGCCTTCTCATCTACCAAGTATCTAGGGTAATTCTGCTCCAGTGGCTGTTCCTCTTATTACAGAAGCACTCAGTCTCGGGTTTGGGTTCAACCTTGGGTTTCTTTACTAGAGCAGCAGCTGAATTGCCGTTTCATGAAGTATCCCTTCTTGCCCTTGCCCTTCTTGAAACTAGTGGTTTCACCAACCATCAACAATTGATGCTCCTTCTTGATTTCTACTTTTGTGGTGTCAAACATCGTGAATATCTCAAGGATCATCATATATGTCCCCGATACATTATAGTTCATCACGAAGCTCTAGCAGCTTGGTGGTAATGACTTCGGAGAAACATCACTATCTCATCTGGAAGATCAACTCCCACTCGATTCAAATGATTGTTGTACTCAAACAATCTGAGCACAAGCTCACCAATTGAGCTTTTCTCCTTAGTTTGTAGGTTAAGAAAATCGTCGGAGGTCTTATACCTCTTGACGTGGGCACGAGCCTGAAATCCCAATTTCAGCCCTCGAAACATCTTATATGTTTCGAGACGTTTCAAAAACGTCTTCGGTGCCTCAACTCTAAACCGTTTAACTGAACTATCACGTAGTTATCAAAATGTGTATGTCAGATGTTCGCAACATCCACAGACAACGTTCGATGTTCAGCACACTGAGCCGTGCATTAAGGACATAAGCCTTCTATGAAGCAATGAGGACAATCCTCAGTTTACGGACCTAGTCCGCATAATTGCTACTATCAACTTTCAACTAAATTTTCTCTAGGAACATAACTAAACAGTAGAACTGAAGCGCGAGCTACGACATAATTTGCGAAGACCTTTTGACTATGTTCTGGATAATTAAGTTCATCTTACGAACTCCCACTCAGATAGACATCCCTCTAGTCATCTAAGTGATTACATGATCCGAGTCAACTAGTCCGTGTCCGATCATCACGTGAGACAGACTAGTCATCATCGGTGAACATCTTCATGTTGATCGTATCTACCATACGACTCATGCTCGACCTTTCGGTCTCTTGTGTTCCGAGGCCATGTCTGTACATGCTAGGTTCGTCAAGTCAACCTAAGTGTTTTGCGTGTGTAAATCTGTCTTACACCCGTTGTATGTGAACGTTACAATCTATCACACCCGATCATCACATGGTGCTTCGAAACAACAAACTGTCGCAACGGTGCACAGTTAGGGGGAACACCTTCTTGAAATTTTAGTGAGGGATCATCTTATTTACTACCGTCGTTCTAAGCAAATAATATGTATAAACATGATAAACATCACATGCAATCAAATAGTGACATGATATGGCCAATATCATATTGCTCCTTTTGATCTCCATCTTCGGGGCTCCATGATCATCATCGTCACCGGCATGACACCATGATCTCCATCATCATGATCTCCATCATCGTGTCTTCATGAAGTTGTCTCGTCAACTATTACTTCTACTACTATAGCTAACGGTTAGCAATAAAGTAAAGTAATTACATGACGTTTATGTTGACACGCAGGTCATAAATAAATTACGACAACTCCTATGGCTCCTGCCGGTTGTCATACTCATCGACATGCAAGTCGTGATTCCTATTACAAGAACATGATCAATCTCATACATCACATATATCATTCATCACATCCTTTTGGCCATATCACATCACATAGCATACCCTGCAAAAACAAGTTAGACGTCCTCTAATTGTTGTTTGCATGTTTTATGTGGCTGCTATGGGTTTCTAGCAAGAACGTTTCTTACCTATGCAAAAACCACAACGTGATATGCCAATTGCTATTTACCCTTCATAAGGACCCTTTTCATCGAATCCGATCCGACTAAAGTGGGAGAGACAGACACCCGCCAGCCACCTAATGCAACTAGTGCATGTCAGTCGGTGGAACCGGTGTCACGTAAGCGTACGTGTAAGGTTGGTCCGGGCCGCTTCATCCCACGATGCCGCCGAATCAAGATAAGACTAGTAACGGAAAGCATACAGAACAAAATCAACGCCCAAAACTACTTTGTGTTCTACTCGTGCATAGAAACTACGGATAGACCTAGCTCATGATGCCACTGTTGAGGAACGTAGCAGAAATTCAAAATTTTCCTACATGTCACCAAGATCTATCTATGGAGTCATCTAGCAACGAGGGAGGAGTGGATCTACATACCCTTGTAGATCACGCGCAGAAGCGTTCAAGAGAACGGGGTTGATGGAGTAGTACTCGTCGTGATCCAAATCACCGATGATCCTAGCGCCGAACGGACGGCACTTCCGCTTTCAACACACGTACGGAGCAGCGACGTCTCCTCCTTCTTGATTCAGCAAGGGGGGAGGAGAGGTTGATGGAGATCCAGCAGCACGACGGCGTGGTGGTGGAAGTAGCGGGATTCCAACAGGGCTTCACCAAGCGCTGCGGGAGGAGGGAGATATGTCATGGGAGGGAGAGGGAGGCGCCAGGGCTCAGGTATGGTTTCCCTCCCTTCCCCCCACTATATATAGGGCCAAGGGAGAGGGGGGGTGCAGCCTTTGGCCCTTCCTCCAAGGAAGGGCGCGGCCAGGGAGGAGTCCCTCCTCCCCAAGGCACCTCGGAGGTGCCTTCCCCCTTTAGGACTCTTCCTTTTCCCTCTTCTCTTGGTGCATGGGCCTCTTGGGGCTGGTGCCCTTGGCCCATATAGGCCAAGGCGCATCCCCTACAGCCCATGTGGCCCCCCGGGGCAGGTGGCCCCACCCGGTGGACCCCCGGGACCCTTCCGGTGGTCCCGATACAATACCGGTGACCCCGAAACTTGTCCCGATGGCCGAAATAGCACTTCCTATATGTAATTCTTTACCTGCGGACCATTCCGGAACTCCTCGTGACGTCCAAGATCTCATCCGGGACTCCGAACAACTTTCGGGTTACCGCATACTAATATCTCTATAACCCTAGCGTCACCGAACCTTAAGTGTGTAGACCCTACGGGTTCGGGAGACATGCAGACATGACCGAGATGACTCTCCGGTCAATAACCAACAGCGGGATCTGGATACCCATGTTGGCTCCCACATGTTCCACGATGATCTCATCGGATGAACCACGATGTCAAGGACTTAATCAATCCCGTATACAATTCCCTTTGTCTAGCGGTACGATACTTGCCCGAGATTCGATCGTCGGTATCCCGATACCTTGTTCAATCTCGTTACCGGCAAGTCTATTTACTCGTTTCGTAACACATCATCCCGTGATCAACTCCTTGATCACATTGTGCACATTATGATGATGTCCTACCGAGTGGGCCTAGAGATACCTCTCCGTTTACACGGAGTGACATATCCCAGTCTCGATTTGTGCCAACCCAACAGACACTTTCGGAGATACCCGTAGTGTACCTTTATAGCCACCCAGTTACATTGTGACGTTTGGCACACCCAAAGCACTCCTACGGTATCCGGGAGTTGCACAATCTCATGGTCTATGGAAATGATACTTGACATTAGAAAAGCTTGAGCATACGAACTACACGATCTTGTGCTATGCTTAGGATTGGGTCTTGTCCATCACATCATTCTCCTAATGATGTGATCCTGTTATCAATGACATCCAATGTCCATGGTTAGGAAACCTTAACCATCTATTGATCAACGAGCTAGTCAACTAGAGGCTTACTAGGGACATGGTGTTGTCTATGTATCCACACATGTATCTGAGTTTCCTATCAATACAATTCTAGCATGGATAATAAACGATTATCATGAACAAGGAAATATAATAATAACCAATTTATTATTGCCTCTAGGGCATATTTCCAACACGGATCAAATATGGGTCGGCATTTGGCCCAAAACATGGCAGCCAGTTAATGGGCCGACCTACTAGGGTCCTCAGAATCTTGTGGGCCTACAGCTGGGCCAACCCATTAATGTCGGCGAAATCTAGTGGGCCTTTAGCTGGGCCGGCCCATTATGGTCCACACAAATCTTGTGGGCCTTCACCTGGGCCGGCCCATTGTGGCGTGCAAAAATATTGTGGGCCTTTACCTAGGCCGGCCCATTGTGGTCCGCAAAATCTTGTGGGCCTTTAGCTGGGCCGTCCCCATTATGGTCCGCAAAATATTTTGGGTCTTTAGTTGGGCCGACCCGTTTAAACTTTATGGGCCACTGTTGGGCTGTACCACGTGTCGACATATCATAGGTGCTTTGGGTCCAATGAGTGGATGACATCTGTCCCAACGGTGACCCGACACGTGTTTCCTCCAACCAATGATGATTTTACATGTGGAAAATCCACATTGGCCGAGGCTGTTAATGGTTTATCGGATCCAAAATCGGACCCGATAGCTTAACGGCGTTCCGTTACGGTGGATGCCACGTGTCGGTCACCCTTGACGAAAGCACTTTTGTGACGCGCGATTTATCGTCATGGAAGTGGACATTTCTGTGATGATAATTTTGGTAATGTCATGGAACACTTCTACGACAGCACATGTATGACTATCTTGATTCTGTCATAAATTTGTCATGGATGTACATGCATGACAGAGAACGTGACCTACTGTGACAAACACATATCATCACAGAAGTGTATTTTTTTTGTAGTGAAGCGCTGCGAAGTGCTTCCATTGTTGAGGAATACGGTGATTGAGAAGATTCAGTCCACGAAGAGCGGACTGACTAAAACCTTCACAAGCCTTCTAACAGGCTTTGAGGTATGAAACACAATTTACGCAAAATGAATGCCATAGTATAGATAGTAGCCCCTGAAACACTGTCCTATGTTCGAGAAGAAAAGCCGAACAGAGAATTAAACAATTTTCGCAGGAGACGAACCATATGTGTCCATATGAATAAGCAGTTGTCATTACTGGTTGCAAACTCTCATACTGCTGAGGTTTCTGGACTGAAGCAGAGTCTAGAGCGGACCGAGGAAGAGCTCGGCCGCGTGAAAAAGCAGCTAGAGGACAAGCAAGGTATGCAACAACCTATTCAAATCTAGAAAGATAGGAATTGTTTCGTCTTGATCACAGCATCATGATATGTCGTAGGAGCTGCGACCGAGGTGGAGACCCTCAAGGCCGCGCTGGCAGAAGCCCAGAAGAGAGCGGTGGAGGAACAACCCGTCCGCGAAAAGCACGAGGCCAGGGTCGGGGAGGTCCAGCAAGAACTCCAGAACGCCGTGAAGAAATGCGAGTCCTTGGAATGCAAGATTGCGGATCAAGAATCCGAGCTTGATAAGGCCCGCCAAAGCGCATAAGAGGCCCGGGTTGAGGCCCAGGGCGCCCTCCAGGAAATCCAAGAGGCCAAGAAAATCACGGCGGGTAAGACCTTCATTATGCAAAGCAAATATGCGAAGAAGAGTTATCTCTTACTAACCCGGATTTGGATGTCTCCAGGGGCGTTTGTAGATCTGCCGCGCAGTGTTTCTGACGATGCGGATTCTTCCAAGCCGAAGAGGGGAGCTCAACGGAGAAGCTGTTCTGGTTGCAATACCTTGCGCCAGATCATCCGGTGCCTTTTAGCGATCAGCTAAAACAGCTGGTCGAACTACATAGGGTGGCCGAACTGGCCATGAAGGATTTGATAATCCAGCTGCGGCCTGCCGAAGCCATACCCAGCAGCTACTTCGGGCTTGTGAAGCGGCTGGTCAATGCCTACCCCCGGCTTGATGTAATCAGACGGTCGGTCTACATCGAAGGTGCGCGCATGGCCTTCGCTCATCTCATGGTGTATTGAGCGAAGTTGAATGCCGTCAAGCTCACGACTGAGGGACCGCCCGTTGGCAAGGAGCACCGCACACCCGAGCGGTATTTTGATGATGTCCTGGAGGGATCCCGCATTGTAGCGGAGCAATGTGCTAAGGACATTATTTTGGAATGAATACAATCATGTTATCCCGTCCTGTATTATGCAAGAAAGCCTCTATGTAATATAATGCTTGTTTTATTAAATCTGAGAGGTGGCCAGTCGTCGGCTTCATCCCCCACGTAGGTAGTACGGGGGTGTTCGGGATGGAATCTAAAAACTCTTGATCCAAAGGTTTGGTCCTTGAAGGAGGTGATTAGCGCAATGAACCAGGCAATCAGACTATCTGCCTTTATCACCCTCACTAGCCATAGGAGTTTGACAATAGAATTTTAGGCGCAACCCCTAGGATTCGTGAGTCCGAACTAGGGTACTGTAAACACCTGATCGGGTAAAGATTTGTAACCTCCGAACAGCTGACCGGCTCACGCCGCATCATGACAGTCAGTTTTCGGCTTTCCCTACTGAGGTGCTCATCCGGATAAACCAGGACACAATCGCAGTAGTTCTCCCTTTACTACCCTAGCCGATATAGTGGAACGTAAGGTAGTAAGCAAAGGAGCCGGGCAACCCAACTATTGACCAAAGACATGATTCGGAACCAATGCATATAATGCAAAATACGGGGCGCCGAACTATAATGTAAAAAAGTGTTCGGACTTTGTTGCCGTAGTATGGGGCGCAATGAAGCCCCTGGCGAATTAAGGCGTACCAAAGTGTACGGGTGCAATTGATAAGATTATCTAGAAAAATGAAGTCGTAAGCTAATGCCGTAGAAGTTGGGCCGCAAACTGTTTCCATTATAGTTTGATTAATACGTCAAGGCGTATTTGTACAAGTAGTGCGACAAGCAACAGGGCGCTATTTAACATGCCACGACCAAGGGAGAGCTGCGTGCGGGTCCTGAAAACAGGTAGGGTGATCGTCAAAAAGACCACCAAGAGATTCCCGTATACGTCGATGCTACTTGCCGTCTTTGTATATCTATCTTTATAAAGGACCGATGATCAGGCCGTCAGGAAGGGCCTATGGAAAAGAAACCTGGAAAGGATGAAAAAGAAAAAGTGAAAGTATGTGTGTCCAGGGGAGGTCGAGCCGTATTATGGACCACGATCTATTTATGCCTTGATCTATGCCCATGGTATATTAAGTGCGTAACTATGCACGCGTGGTACGTATGCCTCCATTTGGCCCGGAAGGAGACGGAGGCCGGATTGTTAGTCTAACTCCTGACGTGCGGGACTGTTATGCTGTGGAGTAGCCGGATTCGTTTGACAGCGTCCAGGAGCTTGGACGCTGAATTAAGATTCTGCTTGGTAACGCCGCTATGTACTTCCGCTGCCAGGGCCGCGGTGTGCTCCTAGGTACGGAGGGAGCGTTCCGTGTTTCCATTAGCTGTTATGACACCGCGTAGACCGGGCATCTTGAGCTTGAGATAAGCATAGTGTGGCACCGCATTGAATCGAGCAAACGCGGTTCGTCCGAGCAGTGCGTGATAGCCACTGCAGAAGGGGATGATATCGAAGATCAACTCTTCACTTCAGAAGTTGTCTAGGGATCCGAAGACAACCTCCAGTGTGATTGAGCCCGTACAGCGGGCCTCTACACATGGTATGACTCCTTTAAAGGTAGTTTTGTGGGCTTGATCCTTGAGGGATCGATGCCGCGCACTGTATCCTGATAGAGCAGGTTCAGGCTGCTGCCGCCATCCATGAGGACTCGCGTGAGATAGTGTCGGTGTACAAAAACAGGGGTACACGTTTTGTACCCCTATAACTATGCACGGGCAGTCTGAGCCACGGGCACCACCACACTGGGCAAGGCAAGGGAGGTAAGCCAAGGTAAGGCCGAAGCTGAAGAGGAGCGGAACGACGCCAAGACCACAAAGAGCGAAGGGGACAGAGCAGACCCCCCCGGCAAGATCCTTGCCGGGGGACAACTTTAGCTAGCCCGGCAAGATCCTTGCCGTGGCAGCTCGCCCCACACCTACGGAGCGAGGTCACCCTTTAGTCCACTGCCCCCATGGGGCAAGGATTCGGGATACATCCCCGTGGTGGCATGCAGATCTTTGTGAAGACATTCAAGACCAGATGCCCACTTAAAAAGGAGATGACCCTTGGCGGGATTCTAGCCAAGAAGAACCATAAGGCCCCCGGCAAGAGCCTTGCCGGGGATGACAGCAAGCACCGCGGCAAGACCCTTGTCGGGGTCCCGGCAAGGCCCTTGCCAAGGGCACCCGTGGGGCCACCATCAGGCCCGCACCAGTCGCGCCCCCACCGCCGTTCGCATGCAGCTGCCGACCCAACCAGTTTGGCAGGCACCCGCGTGGCGGCATGCAGATCTTCGTGGAGGCCCACCGCTGCGCCACCTCAGCTGCTTGCCTGCCTACATGGCACCACAAGCACCGCTGGCCAGGGCGCGTGTCAACGCTAAAGGGAGAAACGACGGACGGGACGGGGCTCTCCCCCGTCCCCGATAAAGCAAGGACACCTCAACGAGGCACATTAAATGCACCTTGTCCTGTAATCCGAGGGATAAACTCGCATTACCATACCCTTTCCACCTCCTGTGTGCCACTGTGGCGACCCCTTTCCTATAAAAGGAGGCTCGAGGCGACCAGGAGGGAGATTTAGCTTTTTGGAGCTCTTCACGCCCCATAGCTTGCTCAAGAACACTGATATACAATCCACCAAAGCAGGAGTAGGGTTTTACGCATCCTCGCGGCCCGAACCTGGATAAAGGAACTATGTGCTATCTATTTGATCCGCTCTTCTCACGACCCCCGCGCCCCGCAACCGTAGTAGGGATTCTTGTGATCCCATAGGTGTCGTTTCCCACCGACATCTTTGGCGCGCCAGGTAGGGGGCAGCGCAGTTGTGAGAATCGGCTTTAGCAGTTAGTTCGTCGCTCCTTCATCTTCGTGACCCTTGAAGAAGAAAAGGGGCCAGGAGATTGGCACTCGAGCGATCGCGAACAAAAGCTAAGTTGCACTGAACCCTTGCTTATACTACCCTTTTATTTGAGGTTATTTCCCCCCGGAGATGTTGCGCCTTTGTATGAAAAACCCACACGCCAGGGGGCTCTACCACGATCGGCAACGCCCTTGCCCTGTTTCGAGTCCGCACAACAGCTCAAGCGGCTGCGTCGAGAATGGAAGAGTGGCCTCCCATAATCGGCAACGCCCTCGATCCTGACTCGAGTCAAGCTCGACAGTTCGAGCGGCCGCGTTCGGAACGGGGAGGTGGCTCGTCCGGTCGCACGCGTACCCGGCAGGCCATGGGGATCCGTCCTCGAACGCCACTTGGGGCTTTCGCGCCGGCAAGCCTTCCCGATCGGCGTAGGGCACACATACAAAGAGGAATTAAACAGGGAAATAACATGCGTGAAATTAAGAGTACTTCAAAGTTATATTACATCTCATCATTGTTGCGGTCCTAACTAAAGATAAAATTTGTCTTGATGGGGAACCCACAGCGGCGAAGAAGAACGGGATGCCTAATCCCGGCGCTGGCCTTCCACCCTCTTGATTTTGTCGACGCAGTCGGTGATGGGTTTGATGCGCTCCTTGAGCACCGCGGGGTCAGCACCCTCCGGCAAGCTCTTCATCGCGGCCGCGAAGTCAAGATCGGGGTTCCAGTACGCCACCTTGGTGAGGACCTTGGACACGACCCTCCGGCAAAGTCGCCGGGCCTCCTCGGCCAGTGTGGCCATTCTGTTGGAATGGAGAGAGGCCAAGACCCCGAGGACGCCCTCGAAGAACTGGGTCAGCTTGGCGTTGACGGTCCCGCTGCGCTCAGGGGCGTACCTCACGTTTGGCAACCCCATGGTGGCCAATTGTGAGGTAACCCTGCCAGCGACGACCTCCAGATGGCTGATCCACCTGTTCTCGCCCGCCACGTATTCTTGTTGGGAGGCGGCCTCGTTCGCCCGTAGCTGCTTCTTTTCCTCCAGGCTCTGGGTCAAGGCCTCCTCCCGAGCCCTGCTCCCCGACAACAACTTCTCGAGATCCTCCAGCTTCAGCTTGAGGTCTCTAATGGAGTTCCGCGCCTCGCAGAGCTCCCCGGACCTGTTGATGACCAATCCTTGCGCCTCTGCCAAGGCGCAGTTCAGTGTGCTCTTCTCGCCGGACAGCTTGAGGGCCTGCTCCTTCAGCTCGTCCCGCTCCGCTTCCAGCTCCTTCACCTTGCCGGCGTGAGCCAGGGCTTGGGCATCGAATGCCTCTTTGTGCCTCTGCTCCAGCTCGTGGGTCTGCCGCGCGACAAGGTCTCGAGCTCCTCGTCCTTGCCGCGGAGCATTGCGGCAAGCTTCGCCTCACGCGCGGAGAGGTCCTCCTCCTGGGAGTCCAAGGCGGCTTGATGCTGATTCCGGGTGGCTCCGGCCGCGGCAGCCAAGTTCGCCGCCTTCTCCTGGGCCTTCTAGATGTCGGCCAGCTTCATGGGGAGCTCCACATCGCGCTGGGCCAATTTCTCCTGGAAGGCCCTCTGCTCCTCGCGGGACTGGTGGAACCAAGTCTGCGTCTCGGTGACGCGCGCCTTGAAGTCCGCCTCCGCGTTGTCCACTGCTGCCGCCTTGGTCTTGACCTTGTCTAGGCGGGCGCAGTAGAGCACTTGGAGCTTCCGGAAATTGGCCCCCATGGCGCGGTAGAGCTGCTCTTCTGGAGAACCATCGCCGCCAGCACCCGGCGCATCGACAACCTCGAACCCGGTGGCGGCAAGCACCTCGCCATCAAAGACTTCTCGGCTTGACGCTCGGCTTGACGCCCCCGGGAGGTGGACGAAAAGATCATCGCCCACCTTCAGATACCTGCCGGGGCACGAGGTTGACGAGGAGGGAGGCTGATCGTTTATCGCCTCTTCCTCGGCAGAGGCCTTGCCGGCCCCCCCGGCAGGACCACCGCTGGTGCGCTCGGCGGAAGCCTCGTCGGTGGCCTTGGAGGCCCCCGCGGCGGCGTCCTCAGCCGCGCCCTTGGCGGCCTCATCAGCGGCGGCCTCGTCAGCATTCTTGGCGGCCTCCTCGGCGGCAACCTTGTCGGCCTCAGCCGCGGCCTCTTCGTCGATATCTCTGACAACGGTTTCCACGTCCTCCGTGTCTGTTGAAGGAGGGCCTGGGCGGTAGTAAGAGCAATGAAGCCAAGAGAAGCATAAGGGAAAAGAATAAGAGACGAAGGACGGGCGACTCACCAGTACCGGGCTGTGAAGCAGAAGTCCCCTCTCTGCTAGTCTTTGGCGTCGAGGCAGAGCCACCAGCGCCCAAGTACCTCTCTTCCTCCATGGGTGTGGGCTCCGTGCTTGATGCCCTTGCCGAGGACGCCCCCCACGGCGGCATAGTCGATGGGGGTGGTGTGTTAGGGGTAGCCCTCTGCGGCTCCTCCTGCTGCCGCTCCCCTCCTGCAAACCCGGCAAGGTCAGCATCGTGGCATCGAGCGCCTACCCCATGTCGAGTAAGAAGGAGGTGATGAACTTACGTTGGGGGCTGCGCCGGGGGCTGCTGTCCGGGCTGCTCAGCACCACCAATGGTGTCTTTGGATCCCCAGCCGGGGGCTGGCTGCTTGCCGAGGTCCTCGCCCTCTTCACCCTCTGGGCCAACGTCTCTGTATCCCTGCAAAAGCAGAAATGGATCAAAACAAGCAATCCAATTCAGGGAAATGGAAATGACAGTAAGAAACGAAGTACTTACTCATCATCCATCTCCTCCTCTCCGGCCAGTTCCCTTTTTATCTCCGGGCTGAGGGGCCCGAGGTCAAAGGGGAGCTCCACATCATCATCCGAGTGAACGCTTGCCGGAGGAGGCGAGGGAGGCGGCAGGGTCTGTGTGCGCCCAGATGAGGAAGGGGCTGCCGCCTTCTTCTTCTCTGCGGCCTTCGTCGGCCTTTTCGCTGCCGAGGCCCTCGTGTGACGCCCGGACCCTTCCAGGGTCAATTGAGGCCGCGTGGCCCTGCCAGGCCGGAACGGCTCACCAGAGCTAGCCCGTCGTAGGACTCGCCCTCTTCCCCTGACTGGCGTCGAGCCCACCGCCACGCCCTCCTCCTCTGATGATTCGTCGGCCACATCCTCGACGAGCGGAGCTCCGGTGTTGGTGCCGCCGGCCTTCTTAGTGGCCGCCGCCCACAGGGAGAACTGCTCCTCCTCCACGGCCGCGACGACCTCGTCCATCACGCCCCCGGCGCTGCCAGCCTCCAGAGCGAGTTGTGCCTCCTTCGCCCTGGTGGCGATGTAATCTAGCTTCGCCTGAGTGGTGTCCATGATAAGCCACCGCTTGGCGTCAGCATTGACGTACACCTCAATCAAGGTGTCGTGAACTGCTGCACGTCTGCGGCCGTCAGCTCCTTCCAGCTCGGGACGGGGCCGTGCGCATTGCAGTCCGGCAACATGGCGATGATCTTGAACCGACGCGAATTGTTGCACAACAGGACTATCCCCGCTGGCAACTTGAAGAGCGGCCTCCTGACGGCCTTACCGGCCTTTACGGCAACCCTTGCAGCCTTGCCGGTCAGCTCGACCTCGCCATCGCTGTCCACATCCAGCTGAAAGAGCCGCTGGCAGAAGTGGGCATGCCCCATCACCGTGAAGTTGTGGTCGAGGCCAGGGCGGAGCCGCATGATGTCGGCCGGATTCGTGAAGAGCCAAAATGGCCTCCCCTTATTGTGCAGCGGGGCGATCCGGCGGCGGATGAAATCCGCCCCGATCATCTCGAGGGTGAGCCCAGCCCGGGTCAGCCGGAGAATCCTGGTGGTGGCGATAGTGAGCCTCCCGTCGGCAGCGTCGATGTCGCCCCAATCATTGCCGCGGACCGGCGGCACTCGGCGGACCTTGCAAAATTCAGGCGGGTCCTCATCTTCAATCCAGCACCATCGGTCGCGTCATTCATCCCACCTCTCCTTCACAGCACCATCCTGGTACGCCTCCTTGGATCTTGGGATCCAGGTGACACAAGCAGCGATGGCATTTCCCGTTTGGATTCGAGGATAGAAATAGTGGCGGAAAAGCGTCGTGTTGGGCTGCACTCCGGCAAAGCCCTCGCAAAGATGCGCAAAGCAAGCCATGCACGCCACCGCGTTCGGAGTAAAATCCAAGAGGCGAAAACCGAAGGTATGCATAATGTCGCAGAAGAAATCGGAGAAAGGAGGGCACAACCCGCAAGAAAAGTAGTCAACGAAGAAGGGGTACCGAGTTGGGGTTGGATCGGCACAAGCGGCAGGGATGACGTGCGTCGCCGGGTGTCCCGTGTTCCCTCCGCCCATCTTCACTCCCCACAGGGACCTAAAAGAGCCCGGAGCTCGAGGACGTCAACCGTCGAGGGGAAGAAGAAGGCGGACTTCGTCTTGTCCCCCAGCAGCGCGCTCTCCGGCGGCTCCACATTCCCAGAGCCCTTAGCCACCCCCTTGCCTTTGGCAGATTTGAGCGCCATGGCGACCAAGGAGTCCAGAGGATTGAGGAAGGGGGGTGGCGAAGGAACAATAGAAGGCGACAGCGAAAGCTTGCAAGGGAAGGAAGAAAGGGAGCGGCGGCTCTCAGATTGGAAAAGGCACGAAGGAAGAGGGGAAAGTGAGCAGCGCGCCCGCGGTTATTCCTTCTTATGGGGGAGAACGCGGGCCGCCTCCTTTCGCATTAACTGTGATGTGACGCATGCCCGCGGGAAGCGACCCCACGCATGCCACCCATGTCACACACGCCTCCCCACACCGCGCCACGCGCGGGAAGCGTGGGAGGTGCAACGCGCGAAGGAATTTACCACGATAAAAACCGCCCCGCCTGCCCGCGCACCGTTTTTGGGCATAGCCCAACAAAAAGAGGGGTACACATTTTGTACCCCTATAACTGTGCACGGGCAGTCTGAGCCACGGGCACCACCACACTGAGCAAGGCAAGGGAGGTAAGCCAAGGTAAGGCCGAAGCTGAAGAGGAGCAGAACGATGCCAAGACCACAAAGAGCGAAGGGGACAGAGTAGACCCCCCCGGCAAGGATCCTTGCCGGGGACAGCTTTAGCTAGCCCGGCAAGATCCTTGCCATGGCAGCTCGCCCCACACCTACGGAGCGAGGACACCCTTGAGTCCACTACCCCCATGGGGCAAGGATTCGGGAGACATCCCCGTGGTGGCATGCAGATCTTTGTGAAGACATTCAAGACCAGATGCCCACTTAAAAAGGTGATGACCCTTGGCGGGATTCCAGCCAAGAAGAACCACAAGGCCCCCGGCAAGAGCCTTGCCGGGGATGACAGCAAGCGCCGCGGCAGGCCCTCACCAGTCGCACCCCCACCGCCATTTGCATGCAGCTGCCGACCCAACCAGTTGGGCAGGCACCTGCGTGGCGGCATGCAGATCTTCGTGGAGGCCCACCGCTGCGCCACCTCAGCTGCTTGCCTGCCTACATGGCACCACAAGCACCGCTGGCCAGGGCGCGTGTCAACGCGAAAGGGAGCGGCGACGGATGGGACGGGGCTCTCCCCCGTCCCCGATAAAGCTAGGACACCTCAGCGAGGCACATTAAATGAACCTTGTCCTGTAATGCGAGGGATAAACTCACATTACTGTACCCTTTCCACCTCCTGTGTGCCACTGTGGCGACCCCTTTCCTATAAAAGGAGGCCCGAGGCGACGAGGAGGGAGATTCGGCTTTTTGGAGCTCTTCACGCCCCATAGCTAGCTCAAGAACACTGATATACAATCCACCAAAGTAGGAGTAGGGTTTTACGCATCCCCGCGGCCCGAACCTGGATAAAGGAACCGTGTGCTATCTGTTTGATCCGCTCTTCTCACGACCCCCGCGCCCCGCAACCGTAGTAGGGATTCTTGTGATCCCATAGGTGTCGTTTCTCACCGACAGATGGAATCCATCAATGATGGGGTCGAGGACTAGTGCGGCTGAACCGCCATGACAGACACTGGTCGGATGGTCCCCGCGATCGAAGGTGATTGGGTAGGACGACCATGGGTTGAACTTTGGGGCGACTAGCTCAATCGCGTAGACGTCCCTGAGTGCGCGTTTGCGCTCCCTCTTGGGGATATGGGTAGCGTCTATCATGTACAGCGTTTTTACTTGGGGGGACTTCTTCTGTCCTCCTGTGTTCGGCGGACGGGCTCCTTGTCATCATCTTCGCTTTTGCGACCCTTCTCCTTGTTCTCGGCATTTAACTTGGCGGCCTGATTAAAAATCCAACAGTCTCTGTTGGTATGATTGGCTGGTTTATCAGGGGTGTCATGGATCTGACATGGACGATCGAGTATGCGGTCCAAGCTGGATAAGCCCGGATTATTTCTTTTACTAGCATCTTATACTAAGCATGTAGGATTGCAGGTAAAGATAACAACAGTAGTAGCAAGGACAGGTTATGCATTACGATAGGATTAACGGAAAATAGTAACATGCTACGCTACTCTAATGCAAGCAGCATAGATAAGAATACGCGATGTCTGGTTATCAAGGGGGGGGCGCTTGCCTGATTGCTCTGGCAAGAAGCAGGGGTCATCAAAAACATAGTCGTACTGGATAGCAGCGGCGTCGGTCTCGGAGTCTAGCGAGAGAAGAGGGGGAAGAAACAATAAATATAATGCAAACAAATGCATGACGATGCATGGCATGACAAAGCGTGATGCTAGGTGTGCCCAATCGCGATAGTAGGTGATACCGGCGAAGGGGGGAAACATCCGGGAAAGTCATATCACACAGACCACTCGCACGCAGAATCGCTGAATTTATTACAGGCTTGAGTACTACTTGAACATGTACATGTATAAAGTACGCCCAACTCACGCCACTGTACACATGCATGTGCATCCATGAGGTGATGATGCTTATTGTATGGATATGAATCTGACATTGTCATCTGGGATGGAAGATGCTTCTTGGCTGCCACGTATCCTGTGTCGCGAGGGATGAGGCTCTTCCTGCTGAAAGACGCAACAGTAGCCCGCTGCGGGTGCACTTGTAGTCACCACCGTACGACGATGGATTGCACTCGCGGCGGCGGCAGCGTCATGGGATTTGTGGGACGTCCCTGCATATAGATCGAACAAATCAGGAGAACCAGTCCCCCACGACTCTGCAACGTTGTTATTTAGCAATAATATTTTTCTGTTAGCCCAGTAGTAGATAGATTAGCCTTTAAAATAAGAGAGTAGTAGATAGTTTTTTTTTGCAGGTGAGTAGTATATAGATTGACACGGGAGTTTTTTTCTCCTGTGTTTTAAAATCTTTTTTGTCCAGGATTTTATTAGTTGATCTACACCGTAAAAATTCAGTCCCACTAAATTAACGGTTCGTAAAATCTAATTGAAGTTTTCTTCTCCTGTGTTTAAAATCTTTTTTGACCAGGATTTTATTAGTTGATCTACACCGTAAAAATTCGGTCTCACCAAATTAACGGTTCGTAAAATCTAATTAACATGGGAATTTCTAGGGAGCATACCACACACAACACTCGCACGCAGAATCTTTGGATTTATTACATGCTTGAGTACTACGTGAACATGTACATGTATAAAGTACGCCCAACTCACGCCACTATACACATGCATGTGCACCCATGAGGTCATGATGCTTATTGTATGGATATGAATCTGACATTGTCATCTGCGATGGAAGATGCTTCTTGGCTGCCACGTATCCTGTGTCGCGAGGGATGAGGCTCTTCCTGCTGAAAGACGCAGCAGTAGCCAGCTGCGGGTGCACTTGTAGTCACCACCGTACGACGATGGATTGCACTCGCGGCAGCGGCAGCGTCATGGGATTTGTGGGACGTCCCTGCGTATAGATCGAACAAATCAGGAGAACCAATCCCCCACGACTCTGCAACGTTGTTATTTAGCAATAATATTTTTCTGTTAGCCCAGTAGTAGATAGATTAGCCTTTAAAATAAGAGAGTAGTAGATTCTTTTTTTCTTTTTGCGGGTGAGTAGTATATAGATTGACATGGGAGTTTTTTTCTCCTGTGTTTTAAAATCTTTTTTGTCCATGATTTTATTAGTTGATCTACACCGTAAAAATTCGGTTCCACCAAATTAACGGTTCGTAAAATCTAATTAAAGTGTTTTTCTCCCGTGTTTTAAAATCTTTTTTGTCCAGGATTTTATTAGTTGATCTACACCGTAATAATTCAGTCCCACCAAATTAACGGTTTGTAAAATCTAATTAACGTGGGAATTTCTAGGGAGTCAAGAATTAATATAGGTATAGATAGATATAGATTGGGCTTCTTCCGTTGGCCGGACTTGGAGCCACTGAATCCGGCGTTGACTGCCGTGTCATCGGTATTGTCCCGTTGCTTCAACGCTTGTGTCTGTTGCGTCGGGGCTTGCCGTTGCTATTTCTGGCTTCAGAATTGCTAGTTTCCCTTGTACTGTTATTGCTATGGGCTAGTCAGCTATCTTCGCCCGCGCAAAAGTGGGTCATAAGCGTCGTGAGGGCTGCCATGGACTTCGGCTTTTCTTGGCCGAGGTGTCGGGCGAGCCATTTGTCGCGGATGCTATGTTTAAAGGCCGCTAGGGCTTCGGCATCCGGATTGTCGACGATCTGATTCTTTTTAGTTATGAACCTTGTCCAGAATTTCCTGGCTGACTCTCTGGGCTGTTGAACTATGTGACTTAAGTCGTCAGCATCCGGAGGTCGGACATATGTACCTTGTATGTTGTCGAGGAAGGCGTCTTCCAAGTCCTCCCAGCTGCCAATGGAGTTTTCGGCAGACTGTTCAACCAGTGCCGAGCTGGTCCCTTGAGTTTTAGCGGGAGGTATTTGATGGCATGAAGATCATCACCGCGGGCCATATGAATATGGAGAAGAAAATCTTCGATCCATACCGCTGGGTTTGTTGTCCCATCATATGATTCGATGTTCGCGGGTTTAAACCCTTCTGGGAATTCATGCTCCATTACATCATCAGTGAAGCAGAGGGGATGTGCAGCGCCTCTATATGGGGAAAAGTCGCGACATAGCTTGGATGGAGTTCATCTGCGGTTTTCGGCTCGGGCGTGGTTACGTTTGTCACGTCCGGCCAGATGGGCGTCGTCGAGCCTCAGGGCACGCCCCTGTGATCCATAGATCGATCTGGACTGACCTGCTCTGTTCTCCAGGTCCTGCCGCAGGTCATCTGTGTATTCCCGAGCTGTTGTGTCTCTGCCTTTACGGCGAGGTAGTGTGGGCTGGCGTTCAGCTTGAGTTGCCGCTTTGTCCCGGCCACGTGGTGGTCGGTCAGCCGCATTACGTCTTGGCGGCCTGGGCTCAAGTACCTCGTCGTCAAATTGGGGTAGCAGTTTGCGCTTCGGGTAAATTTTGGTGGGGAGCTTGAGCCCGTATACCTCGGCTGTCAGGTCATTAGTCCACCTGTCGTTGAGTAGATCTTGATCAGCTTGAAGCTGTAGCTGTTTCTTTTTCAGACTCCTCGCAGTGGCTATTAGACGGCGCTTAAAGCGCTCCTGCTCGACGGGTTCCTCAGGCACAATAAAATCTTCGTCACCGAGGCTCACCTCATCCTCGGAGAGTGGAAGATAGTTACTGTCCTCCGAGTCTTAATTTATGGCCTGTTCATCAGGGCTGACTCACCCATCTTCCCTATCGTCCTGTTTGGAAGTTGGCTTGACGGGGTCTTCTTTGTCTTCGGCATCGTACGGAGTATCATTTTCTCTCGTGTCGGTATTGCTATCTTTTCCAAGTCATGATTTAGACTGGCGCCGCTGACATAGGCGCTTTGGCTGTATCTCAGGAGGTTTATCCTCGAATAGATCCTTGTCGTTATCGCCGTTGTTCTCTTTTGGTGTATCCACCATGTACACGTCATACGAGGAGGTGGCTGTCCAGCGCCCGGTAAGCGGCGGATTTTGGGCCTGCTCCTCTCCGTCATCATCTTCCATACAGTCGATGTCTTCGGAGCCGTAATCGAGCATGTCGGTTAAGTCTTCGACAGTGGCTATGAAGTGGGCGGTGGGTGGGAAGCGAAATTCTCCGTCATCAGCCTCTAGTTCAAACCCGATATAATTCGGCTGAGAGTCCCCTGCTAAGGAGAGGGGTTTTAATGAGTTTAGCACATCTCCTAAAGGTGAGTGCCGGAAGATGTCCAAGGAGCTGAATTCGACGATCGGCGCCAAGTTCGATGGGCGCGGATGCACGCGGTTTGGAACCTGTGACCGGAGACGAATCCGAAGTTCTGGTGACACAGATCCTTCTCAAGGTTGGGTCTGTGTGCGGGTCTAACGCCGCTAAGCCTGCGGCGTCCGGGGAGCTTCTCGTCCTCGGATGGCGCAATCTGCTTCGGATCTAGGGCCAGGGCAGTTACAGGCGCTATCTCGTGGGTATGGTCTGATGACAGATTTAGGTCACGTTAATCGCGGTGGCAGGGAGAGGCTGCCGTCGGCTCGAATCTGTCGAAGATCAAGTCTCCGCGGATATCAGCAATGTAGTTCAAGCTTCCAAACCTGACCTGATGGCTAGGGGCGTAGCTGTGGATCTGCTCTAGATGGCCAAGCGAGTTGGCCCGCAGTGCAAAGCCTCCGAATACGAAGATCTGGCCGGGGAGAAATCCCTCACTCAGGGCAGCATCGTTGTAGATGATTGACGGGGCCATCGATCCTTCTGGCAACGACACAGCGGAACTCTGAATGAAAGCACCAATGTCGGTGTCAAAACCGCGGATCTCGGGTAGGGGTCCCAAACTGTGCATCTAAGGTCGATGGTAACAGGAGGCGGGGGACATGATATTTACCCAGGTTTGGGCCCTTGATACGTCCATTTTGCAACCTGCTTTTATATCGATATTTTTTGCATTATGGGCTGTTATTACACATTATGTCACAATACTTATGCCTACTCTTTCTTATTTTACAAGGTTTACATAAGGAGGGAGAATGCCGGCAGCTGGAATTCAAGGCTGGAAAAGGAGCAAATATTAGAGACCTATTCTGCACAACTCCAAAAGTCCTGAAACTCCACGGAAGTATTTTCAGAATATATAAAAAATATTGAGCGGAAGAAATACGTCAGGGGGGCCACCACCTACCCACGAGGGTGTGTGGCACGCCCTACCCTCCAGGGCAAGCCCCCTGTCTCGTGGGCCCCCTGTTGGCTCTCCGGTGGCCATCTTTTGCTATATGAAGTCTTTCGTCCAGGGAAAAATCAGAAGCAACCTTTCGGGACGAGACTCCGCCGCCACGAGGCAGAACCTTGGCAGAACCAATCTAGGGCGCCGGCAGAGCTGTTCTGCGGGGGACACCTCCCTCCAGGAGGGGGAAATCACCGCCATCATCATCACCAACGCTCCTCTCATCAGGAGAGGGCAATCTCCATCAACGTCTTCACCAGCACCATCTCCCCTCAAAACCCTAGTTCATCTCTTGTATCCAATTCTTGTCTCCTAGTCCGGGATTGGTACTAGTAGGTTGCTAGTAGTGTTAATTACTCCTTGTAGTTGATGCTAGTTGGTTTATTTGGTGGAAGATCATATGTTCAGATCCTTAGTAAATATTAATACTCCTCTGATTATGAACATGAATATGCTTTGTGAGTAGTTACGTTTGTTCCTGAGGACATGGGAGAAGTCTTGCTATTAGTAGTCATGTGAATTTGGTATTCGTTCGATATTTTGATGAGATGTATGTTGTCTATCCTCTAGTGGTGTTATCTGAACGTGGAGTACATAACACTTCACCATTATTTGGGCCTAGAGGAGGGCATTAGGTAGTAATAAGTAGATGATGGGTTGCTAGAGTGACAGAAGCTTAAACCCTAGTTTATGCATTGCTTCGTAAGGGGCTGATTGGGATCCATATGTTTCATGCTATGGTTAGGTTTACCTTAATACTTTTGTTGTAGTTCCAGATGCTTGCAATAGAGGTTAATCATAAGTGGGATTCTTGTTCAAGTAAGAACAGCCCCCAAGCACCGGTCCACCCACATATCAAATTATCAATGTACCAAACGCGAATCATATGAACATGATGAAAACTAGCTTGACGATATTCCCATGTGTCCTCGAGAGCGCTTTTCTCTATATAAGAGTTTGTCCAGGCTTGTCCTTTGCAAATCATATGGGCCGCCTTGCTGCACTTTATTTACTTTTATTACTTGTTGCTCGTTACCAATTATCTTATCACAAAACTATCTGTTACCACTTATTTCAGTACTTGTAGAGAATACCTTGCTGAAAACTGCTTATCATTTCCTTCTCGTCCTCGTTGGGTTCGACACTCTTACTTATCGAAAGGACTATGATAGATCCCCTATACTTATGGGTCATCAGCCCTCTCTATGGAGGTAATACGCTACTTCCTGCTTGATTGATCTTGATGAATATGAGTATTACAAGAGTTGATCTACCGCTAGATCGTAATGGCTAAAACCCTTGAAGTCTAGCCTGTATGATTATGATTGCCTCTACGGACTAAACCCTGCGGTTTATATAGGCACCGGAGGGGACTAGGATTGTACAAAGTCCATTACAGAGAAAGGAATCTTCATATCCGAATGCCAAGCTTGCCATCCACGCCAAGGAGAGTCCCATCCGGACACGGGAGAGAGTCTTCTGTCTTGTATCTTCACGTCCCATATGTCCAGCCCACGTTTCATAGTCCGGACGCCCGGGGACCCCTTAATCCAGGACTCCCTCAGGAGCCCCAGTCAATCCGTCCCCCAGCCGCATACTACTCCGGAGACCCACGCGGCTCCGAAGTCTAGTGAGCGACCCCCTGCAGGAGAGAGGGGAGCGGCGACCTCCGCTAATCCGGAGGCGCCGAATTCCACGGCGGACGCCCTCCAAAGCGCATCCGTTTTGGATGAGCACCACATCCTGAAGGGTACGGTGGCTGAAAAGATTCAGTCCGCCAAGAGCGGGCTGGACGAAGCCTTCACAAGCCTGCTAGCAAAGGATCGATAATCAGTTGTCAGGTGGTAACATAGTATTTAATTTGGGTTAAAACAAGCCTCTCTATTAGCGGTGACTGCCCAGTCTGCGGAAGTTTCCGAACTCAAATAGAAACTAGAGCCAGCCGATGAGGACCTAGTCCTTGTTAACAAACGGCTCGACCAGGAACAAGGTATAGAATACAATTTACTTTATGCCTGTTAATGTCAATGCTTTGTGGCAGTTCAAGAGCTGCAATATGTGTATTTGTACAGATGGTGCCGCCGCAGTTGAGACCCTCAGAGGTGAGATTGCCCAAGCCAAGGAGCAAGCCAAGGTAAGGAAGGCAGCTGCTGATAAAGGGACTGCGGACTTAACGGCCGAACAGGCCGCCCTGCGTTGTTTGGAGGAACGGGTGACCAAGGTGGAGCAGGAGCTCAAGGACACAGCCCACATGTGTGAGTCCTTGGAAGAGGAAAATAAGTCGAAAGGGATCGAACTCGCCAAGGCCCTGCAAGACGCCAAGGAGGCTCGGTCTGAATCCCGCGCAGCGCGCGAAGAAATCTGTCAAGCTGGACAGATAGCGGATGGTAAGCCCTTTCTTTTACAGGCTAAATTTGGGGATCAGAGGTATGCCTTACTTAATCGACTGTGGATTTCTCCAGCCGCGTATGCGGATCTGCCGAAGTGTTCTATGGACGCCGCCCAATTCTTCCGGGCCCAGGAGCGGTATGCGACGGAGTTTACGGGGCAGGAGCGGCCCACACTACTAAATGACCAGATGGCACAATGGGAGGAGCTGCATAAGATGTCCAGTGCGGCCATGAGGGACGTTGTAGTCTGGTTGTGGCCGACCGAAGCCATTCCGAACAGCTACTTCGGCCTTGTGCGATGCCTCACTGATGCGCTGCCCCAAATTGACGCCGTCAAGAGGTGGTCCTATACAGAAGGAGCGCGAATGGCCTTTGCCCGTGTCAAGCTGCACTGGGCGAAGATGAAGGCCGAAAAGGTGGCAGTTGAGGGTCCACCCGAAAGCAAGGACCACCGCACACCGGAGCGCTATTTTGAAGACGTACTAAAAGGTGCCTGCCTTATGGAAGGCAAATGGTCTAAGGATGTAGTGTTTGAGTAAATCGAGTCCCAACTATCCGGAAGTTTGTATATGAACTAATGCTTTTCGTAATATATGCATGCCTTTAAGAAGAACTTTATCCTCGTGTGCGGCCGTTTTTATACCTAAGACTTCCCAGTCGTCGGCTTCAACCCCCATGTAGATACTACTTGGGTGTTCGGAATTGCATATGACTACACTTAACCCAACGTCTTGGTCCGTAAAGGAGGTGTCAGTGCGGCGAACCAGGCAATCGGACTATGTGGTTTTATTGCTCTCACTTAGCCATAGGGAGTTGACGATGGGTCTACAAAGTAGCCCCTGGTATGTTCGCGGCTGTCCGGATACGGATGCGTTATATATGCGACCGGAAAACAGTCCTTCGTGTAATATGGGAAAAATCGCTAAAGATTTTACTAAGTCGTCGAGTGGCTGACCAGCTCTGGTTGCATCATGACAGTCAATTTTCGGCTTTCTCTACTGAGGTGCTTAACCATTTGAACCAGAAACACAATTGCAGTAGTTCTCCCTTTACTACCCGAACCGATTAGACGGAACGTAAGGTAGAAAACACTGGAGCTGGGCAACCCAACTATTGACCAAAGACATGATGCATAGCTCATGCATATAGTGCCGATCTCGGGATGCCGAATTGTGCTATAAAGCTGTTCGGACTTTTTATTTGTGCAACACATGTGTTGCCATATATATGCCCTGGTAATTTGTGCCGAGGTGTGTGCGTGAGGCAACTGAATGGACGAAATGTAGTGTATAAGTAAAGACAATACCGAATAAAAATTTGGTTCGCTAAAATCTGATTGACACGTCAAAACATACTCTTATAGAAGAAACCATAATTACCAAGGCCATTTTTCATGACGGGGGTCTAAGGCTAAGGGGAAAAGCTCTATATATGTTCCTGAGTGAAGTTGTGGTATAAAAAATCCATTGCACCTTCCTACCGCACGTCTACACCGCTTTCGCCTGAGCAAGAAAGATTCCTTGAGAGGAATGGACTTTTACTATATGCACGAAACCGAGCTCGGAAAGAGTCCTTGTGAGTCCGTAGGATGATTAAGTTTTGATTCCCCTATGGTTTAAGAGAAAAAATAATTAAAGGAAGGGGAAGGCCATAGAGGGTCGAACCGTATTATAGGCCTGCCCATATTGTGTACGCGTGGTACGAATTTCGTAGCAGAAGCCAAGGTATTTTATGTGCAAAATTGTGCACGCGTGGTACGAATTTCGCAGATATACATGGCGATCAACGGAGGCGAAACTGCTAATCCAGCTCTAGAATTGCCGAGACATTGGTATGAGGAATTGGCAGGCCTTGTGTAGTAGAGCCCAGAGGCCTAATAGCCAGTGAGGTGTGTGGCTTAATAGGGCCACTTTGTACTTCGACCATAATGGCCGCGGTATGCTCCTCAGTACGGAGGGAGCGTTCCATGTTTCTATTGATTGTTGTAACACCACATGGTCTAGGCATCTTGAGTTTGAGATAGGCATAGTGTGGGACCGCGTTAAAGCGGGCGGAAGCGGTTCGTCCGAGCAGTGCATGATAGCCGCTGCGGAATGGGACAATATCGAAGATCAAGTCTTCGCTTCGGAAGTTGTCCGGTGAGCCGAAAATGACTTCCTATGTGATTGAGCCCGTGCAGTGGGCCTCTACACCAGGTATTACTCCTTTAAAGGTAGTTTTAGTGGGCTTGATTCTTGATGGATCAATGCCCATTTTGCGGACGTTGTGTTGATAAAGTAGATTGAGACTGCTGCCACCATCCATGAGGACTCACGTGAGATGGAATTCGTCGATGATTGGATCGAGGACCAGAGCTGCCGAACCTCCATGACGGATACTGGTTGGGTGGTCCTTACGATCTGATGTGATCGTGCAAGCCGACCATGGGTTGAATTTTGGGGCAACCGGCTCTATGGCGTAGACATCCCGTAATGCGCGCTTGCGCTCCCTCATACGGATATGTGTGACATATATCATATTCGCTGTTTTTACCTCGGGGGGGAATTGCTTATCTCCCCCTGTGTTCGGTTGACGAGGCTCTTGGTCATCATAGTTGCTAGGCGGCACTTTCCCCTTGTGTTCGTTGTTGAGTTTGCCGGCCTGTTTAAAGACCCAACAATTTCTGTTAGTGTGATTGGTGGGTTTATCGGGGGTGCCATGAATCTGGCAGGGCCGATCAAGTATTCTGTCTAAACTAGATGGGCCATCTTTGTTTGCCTGGAATGACTTCTTCCATTGACCGGGTTTGGAGCCACTTAATCTGTCGTTGACTGTCGTGTCTTCGGTTCATTCGTTATTTTTTTGACGTCTGTGCTTGTTGCGTCGTGGCTTGCCATTGCCATCCCTGGGTTGAGAGGTGCCAGGGTCGCTGGTACTATTGGTTCTAGGAGCAAGCCACCTTATCCTCTCCCGCGCAGAAGCGGGTCATAAGTGCGGTAACTTCTGCCATGGACTTCGGCTTTTCTTGTCCGAGGTGTCGGGCGAGCCACTCATCTCGGACGCTATGTTTGAAGGCCGCAAGGGCTTCTACGTCCGGACAATCCACCATCTGGTTCTTTTTTATTAAGAACCTGGTCCAGAGCTGCCGAGCTGAATCTCTAGGTTGCTGGATTATGTGACTAAGATCATCGGGGTCTGGGGGCGAACATAGGTACCTTCGAAGTTATCTCTGAATGCATCCTCCAAGTCCTCCCAGCTATCGATAGAGTGTGCTGGTAGGCTATTCAGCCAGTGCCATGCTAGCCCGTTAAGTTTTTGGGGGAGGTACTTGATGGCATGTAGATCATCGCCGCGTGCATGTGGATGTGGAGAAGAAAATCTTCGATCCATACTGCGGGATCTGTTGTGCCATCGTATGATTCAATGATCATGGGTTAAAACCCTTCTGGGAACTGGTGTTCCATTACCTCATCGGTGAAGCATAGGGGGTGTGCGGCACCTGTGTATCGAGCAACGTCAGGGCGCAAATCGGATGAAGTCTATATGCGGTTTTCGGACCGGGCATGGTTATTTTTGTCGCGCCAGGCTTGATAGCCGTCTTCTTGCACCGGGGCACGCCCCCGTGATCTGTAGATTGATCTGGTCTGATCGGCTCTATTGTTCAGGTCCTAACGTAGGTCATAAGTGTGTCCCCGAGCTGTTGTTTCTTTGCTTTTATGGTGAGATGGTGCGGGCTGGTGTTCGGCTTGATTTGTCGTTTCGTCCCAGCCACGTAGTGGACGGTCAGGTCCGTTCTGTTACGCACGGGTGGTACGGGCTCCAATGCCTCATCGTCGAATTGGGGCAACACCTTACACTTGGGGTAACTCTTTGTTGGGTGTTTGAGGTCGTATTCTTCGGCTTCCAGTACATTAGTCCATCTGTCGTTGAGCAGATCTTGGTCAGCTTGAAGTTGTTGTTGCTTATTCTTTAGGCTTCTTGTAGTGGCTATTGGTCGGCACTTAAAGTGCTCTTGTTCGAGGGGTTGCTCTGGCACGATGAAATCATCATCGCCGAAGCTCACATCGTCCTCGAAGATTCGTAGATAATTTCTATACTCCTAGTCTTCGTTCCCTACGTCAGGGTCAACTGGCCCATCCTCTCGATCATAATGTTCAGATGTTGGTTCGATGGGGTCTTCGGTGTTCTCCGGAGTATCATTGTCTCCGGTGCCGGTATTGCTGTTTTTTCCGCGACGCGATTTAGAGCGGCGCCGCTGACATCGATGCTTTGGTGGTATCTTAGGAGGTTCGGCCTTGACTGGATCCTTCTTATCATCGCCGTCGCCTTCTTTAGGTGTGTCCACAATGTATACGTCGTATGAGGAAGTGGTCGTCCAGCGTCCGGTGAACGGCGGGCTTTGGGCCTGATCCTCTCCTGCATCGTCGTCCATGCCGTCTATGTCTTCGGAGGCGTAATCGAGCATGTCGGTTAGATCTTCGACAGTGCCTATGAAGTGGGTGGTGGGTGGGGGGTAAAATTCCCTATTTTCAGCCCCCCAGTCCGGGCTGGGCCCAATTGGGAAGCTGGTCCTCTGTGATGTTGTGGGATCGCATTAAGTCCACGGCCTTGTTTAAGAGCGAGGTTTCCTGGCCGAGCTCGCATGGTTCAGAGCTAGTGTCCTTAGAAGTGTCCAGCTTTGTGATGACTGCCGGAGATGTTATTCTCTCTGGCACTCCAGTGTTGGGCTCTATAGTCGCAGGGAGTCCGGCAGGCTCTAGACTCCCGTCTTCGGTCCTGGTGACGCCTCCGGATCTAAGGCCGGAGCGGTGGTTGGGACCGGGAACCCTTGGAAGATCTAGTCTTCTCGGATATCCGCGGCGTAGTTTAGATTTGCAAAGCTGATCTGGAGACCAGGGGTGTAGTTGTCGATCTGCTCTAGGTGGCCAATCGAGTTGGCGCGTAGTGCGAAGCCGCCGAATACAAAGATCTGTCCGGGGAGAAAAATCTCCTTCAGGGCAGTGTTGTTGCAGATGATCGAAGGAGCTATCGAGCCTTTCAACGAAGACTGATACGTCTCCATCGTATCTACTTTTCCAAACACTTTTGACCTTGTTTTGGACTCTAACTTGCATGATTTGAATGGAACTAACCCGTACTGACGCTGTTTTCAGCAGGATCACACCTCTCTTGGTTGGTTTCAAGACAAGCTTCTCCTTCTGAAAATAATTTAAGACCACAAAAATATTTGTCAAAACACATTTTGAAAATCACCAGAAATTCTAGGCAGCAAGGAAAAATCCACCTTTTGTATGCTGCTAGAGCTTTCTGAAACAAAGACAATGCAAAAAGAATTAAATCATTTGGACTTATGATTTAGAAATGGTGGCTGGTGAAAGTTCAGTCAAATTTCGGAGTAATATTTGAATTAAACAGGAATCCTGGGGGTGATGTCGAAGGTGTAAAACAGAAATACGCCTCCACTCGTACCGCTTCGGGCGCGAGTGGTGAGACCGACAGGTGGGTCCCGCGTGTTAGGAGAGAGAGGGGGCGAGCGAGATCCGAGAGAGGCGGGGCTTCACCGGAGCTCACGCCGGTGACGAGGGGGTTTGTGGCTAGGCTAGAGGGATAGGATTGAATCGGGGCTCGAGGCGCACCTGCCCGTACCCGTGGCTTGGCATGGGGTGGACGGAGCTGCTCACGGTCGAGCTCGCAAGCTACGGTGGCGGACGGGTTTCGCCAGAGAGGTTGAAGACGACGGCTAGGGGCGCCTCCGAGGGCTTGGTGGCGTCCAGGCAGCACCAACAGGTCACCAATGCCCTGGCCAAGTAGTTGCTTGAGCTCGAGAGGCACCCAACAGCGGCGGCTGGCTTGCGGGGATCGCCAGAGTCCTCTGGTCGGGGCAACGGCCAGAGGCCTGCCCGACCGAGCTGCTGCTCATCTACATGTTCATGGAGGTGGTGTGGAGTGGTGCTTGGCAAGAAATCGACGGGAGAAGCGCTATATATACCCGGAGCAAGGGGGGAAACGTGTCGCCGCCGGAGCTCTCTGGACATGCGGTGAAAGGCGATGAGAAGCTCCAACGCGAGGGGGCAAACGCTCAGCGTCAACGCATGTAGCGACCAGACCTCAAACAGTCTGGCCTCTGTGCTCAGGTGTCATCCCTGGATCAGTAATGCTGACACCACACAGTACTTTAAAGGATTTATAACAGAGTAGCAATCACACACTTGTTACATCGAATGTCTCAAAAGAGAACTTATTACAATAAATATGGCTTAAGGCCTTCTAATAACGATCACAGCGGAAGGCTTGGAAGATAAGCGAGTCCATCAACTCCAACGGCATCACTGAGTATAGAACCACGACCTAAAAGCACCTTACTCGTCGTTTGAAAAGTCTGCAACATGAAACGTTGCAGCCCGAGAACGGGTCAGCACATGGAATATGCTGGCAATGTAACACATAGAGAGTAATGAATGATTAAGCATATACTACATGCATATATGGCTGGTGGAAAGCTCTATGGTTACAGTTTTGTGTAAAGCCAATTTTTCCCTACTTCAAAGGAATAAATTTATTTAACGATCATGGTGGTTGTTAAACATTGAGAATGGTGGACAGCATCCTCAATCCCAATTAAAGTAATCATCATTAAAAACCCAACAATATTAATTTAGAGTAACATGATGAGATTCACATGATATCCAAATACTAGATACTCAAAACGTCCATAACCGGGGACACGGCTAACCATGATTAGTTTGTACACTCTGCAGAGGTTTGCGCACTTTCCCCACAAGACTCGATCACCTCCATTGGATTTCTCGCACTACATGGTGTTTGAGAAATGGATGACCGAGACACAGTCTTTCAGAAGCGCTAGCACCTTACGATGGATAGACCGGTACACCTACTTTCCCCTACATCTGCTAGTCTACCCTGTAAGAGTTCACATGACTTAATCAACTATGCCAGAGCCCATAATGGCTTGTGGCTGCACACAGAAGTTTCTAGCATGAATAATCTCATGATCCCTTTGAGCCGAGGTGGCGGTCCATAAGAAAAACAACAGGCAATCCTGGAATACCTAGGTACCTCAATCCACCTAGATGTGTGTTTAAGTTGCCACCTTAGATAAACCATTAATTAACAATACTCACATCTGTCATGGATATCACTCACCCAATCCACGTCTACTAGCATAGCATGGCATAATAAGCAAACGTAGAAGTAACTCCCAAAGGTTGATAATAAAACAGGTAATAGGTACTACCTCAACTACTTCCCATTCCACAATTTAATTAGATCCTAATCATGCAAATGTTTGAGGATTGATCTAATGCAATAAAACTGGGTAGTAAAAGAGGTATGATCAAAGTGTTACTTGCCTTGCTGATGATCCGCGAAACCTAGAGATTCGAAGTAACAGGCGGCGCACTCCGGGTATTCTATCACAGACAAACAAACAAGCATACAATAAGTACTCATCTAATGCACAGGTAAAACTCAAATAAGAGATCTAACCAGAAAGTTCAACTTAAGAACTCCGGTTGGCAAAAAAATCAAACCGAACGAAGCAACGAAATTCAAATAGCGAAAGAAAATAACTTCGTTCTACTAATCTGGATCTAAGTCAAATTTTACAGAAGCAAAAACTTGTTTAAGTTGGTTAAACGGATAGAGGGTTTCAAGACGAAACTCCAGGCGCTTGAATCGCCAGATTCCGATAAAGGAGCGAAAAGTTATACTAAATCGAAAATCGGATCAAAAATCACGATCAGAAATAACCGTGGAAAATCCGAGAACAAAAAACGACGAACGGATTAATGAATGAACGTTCGTTATCCAGATCTAAACAATGAACACGTTTGTTAAAATGAACGAACGAGCGAACGCTCGCTATTTAACCTAAACCAAAAAATAAAACCGATCTAAAAAACCAAAAATAAAAAAATAAACCGACGAAAACCGAAAAAAAACCGTTCAATTTTAAAAAAAACTGACGGCACTGAAAACGAGGCGGCGGCGAACCTCGAGCGGCGGGTCACGGCGGCGGCTCCGGTGGGCGGCGGCGGCGGGCGGCGGCGGCGGCGGAGGCGGCGCGCGGCTAGGGTTAGGGTTTCGGGCGCGGCTGGGCTGGCGGCGGCGCTGATGGGCTGGGGCAGCTCGGGGCGGCGCTATTTAAAGGCTGCCCCCGAACGGAGTCCCGCTCGGGTACGGCCCGAAGTTGGTTCGTTTGTTTTTTTAAATATTAACGCGTAGAAGAAAAATAAAAAGAAATACTAAACGGAGTCTAAAAATCCCGAAATAAATTTTCCCGGACTTCTAAAATCAAGCCCGACAAAGTGAACATTTATTTGGGGCCTAAATGCAATTTTGGAAAAAGCATATTTTTCCTAAATTCAAATAAAAATAACGAAAAACTCCGAAATAAAATCTTATTTGATTTTTTTATTAAATCCTCAATATTCCTTTATGTTGGGAAAGTCATTTTATCCCCTCTCTCATATTTTGTATTAGAAATAATTGATGATAAAATAAATAAAATCAAATGGTCCTATTCTCCAAATTTGAGAAATCTCAAATATGAAAATAATGAAATCCCCAACTCTCTCCGAGGGTCCTTGAGTTGCATAGAATTTCTTGGATCAAATCCAAAAGCAAATAAAATATGATATGCATTGATGATCTAATGTATAACATTCCAAATTGAAAATTTGGGATGTTACAAACCTACCCCCCTTAAGATGAATCTCGCCCTCGAGATTCGGGTTGGCTAGAAAATAGGTGAGAGTGGTCCTTGTGCAAATCTTCCTCTCGCTCCCAGGTGGCTTCATCCTTCGTATGGTGGCTCCACTGAACCTTGCAAAACTTGATAACCTTGCTGCGAGTGACTCGGCTGGCAAACTCGAGAATCTTGACTGGTTTCTCCTCATAGGTCAAATTTTTATCCAACTGAATTGCTTCCAATGGCACTGTGTCTCTCAAAGGTATGTCAGCCATCTCCGCGTGGCACTTCTTCAACTGAGAAACGTGGAGCACATCATGAACTCCTGACAATCCTTCGGGCAATTCCATCTTGTATGCAACTTCTCCCATACGTTCCAATACTTGATATGGTCCTAAAAATCGTGGCGCTAACTTTCCCTTAACACCAAAACGTTTATTCCTCGAAGTGGAGATACTCGAAGATAAACTCGCTCTCCGACTTCGTAAAATGTCTCCTTGCGTTTAGAATCTACGTAGCTCTTCTGCCCGGACTGGGCTACCTTGAGCCTATCGTCAATCAACTTCACCTTCTGTTCAGACTCTTTAATGAAATCAGGTCCAAACAACTGGCGGTCTCCAACTTTGTCCCACGACAACGGTCTCCAACTTCGTCTGTACAAGGCTTTGGAAGGGGCCATCTTCAAACTGGTTTGGTAACTATTGTTGTAAGAGAACTCTGCATATGGCAAATTGTCCTCCCAACTAGATCCGTAATCTAGCGCACAAGCTCTCAGCATATCCTCCAAAATCTGATTGACCCTCTTGGTCTGTCCATCTGTCTGCGGATGAAAAGCTATACTGAACTCTAGCCTGGTACCCAAAGTTTCATGCAACCGCTTCCAGAACTTTGAGGTAAACTGGGTTCCTCTATCTGATACGTTACTCCTGGAACTCCATGCAAGCATACGATCCTGGTCATGTATATCTTTGCCAACTTAGCACTGGTGTAAGTGGTCTTCACTGGGATGAAATGAGCTACTTTCGTCAACCGATCAACTACAACCCAAATCGAGTCATAGCCGGAACGAGTCCTTGGTAATCCCGTGATAAAATCCATGCCTAGCTTATCCCACTTCCATTCGGGTATCGGCAATGGCTGCAACAATCCTGCTGGCTCCTAATGCTCTGCCTTTACTCTCTGACATACATCACAAACTACTACATACTCCGCAATATCTTTCTTCATTCCGGTCCACCAGAAAGTATCCTTCAAATCCAAATACATCTTGGTATTTCATGGGTGAATCGAATAGGGTGAGTCATGTGCCTCTTGCAGAATCAACTTCCTGATCTCCGGGTCATTGGGCACATAAACACGGTCTTCAAACCATAGGGTGTCGTGCTCATCCTCACGAAATCCTTTAGCTTTTCCTTCGCTCATTTTCTCCTTTATAGAGGCAATCTCCTTGTCAGATTTCTGAGCTTCTCTGATTCTATCCATCAAAGTTGACTGAATCTCCAACGCTGCTACATAGCCTCTCGGAACTATTTCCAAACATAGCTCACGAAGATCCTCGGCTAACTCCTTTGGTAAATCTCCTGTCATTAGTCTATTTACATGACTCTTACGGCTCAATGCGTCAGCTACTACATTGGCCTTTCCGGGATGGTAATGCAATCTCATATCATAATCCTTGATGAGCTCCAACCATCTCCTTTGTCTAAGGTTCAACTCCTTCTGCGTGAAAATGTACTTCAAACTCTTGTGATCCGTGTACACCTCACAATGATTTCCAATGTGGAAATGTCTCCATGTCTTCAATGCATGCACTACGGCTGCTAACTCCAAATCATGCGTGGCATAATTCAATTCGTGAGGCTTCAGTTGTCGCGAAGCATACGAAACAACTCTTCCTTCCTGCATAAGCACTGCTCCAAGTCCTCGACGTGAAGCGTCGCAATATACCTCATAATCCTTGGTCTGGTCGGGCAGAATCAACACTGGTGAGGTAACCAAACGTTTCTTCAATTCCTGGAAACTAGCCTCACACTCCTCAGTCCATATGAACTTAGTATCCTTCTTTAACAAATCCGTCATAGGTTTTGTAATCTTTGAGAAATTCTCAATAAATCTCCGGTAGTATCCTGCGAGTCCAAGAAAACTTCGGATCTCTCCAACTGTTGTTGGTGCTTCCCAATTGGTCACAGTGATAACCTTTGTGGGGTCGACTGCTATCCCTTCTCCGGATATAACGTGTCCGAGAAATCCAACTTCCTTCAACCACAACTCATATTTGCTGAACTTGGCATATAACTGATGTTCTCTGAGCGTCTCCAGTACCAATCGCAAATGCTCTTTATGCTCCTGTTCATTTTTTGAATAAACCAGAATATCATCAATGAACACCACAACGAACTTATCCAGAAACTCCATAAACACTTTGTTCATCATGTTCATAAAATAGGCAGGTGCGTTAGTTAGTCCAAATGACATAACGGTGTACTCATACAGTCCATATCTGGTGGTGAATGCTGTCTTAGGTATGTCCTGCTCTCGGATCTTCAACTGATGGTACCCTGATCGCAAATCGATCTTGGAAAACACTTTAGCTCCTTGCAATCGATCCAACAGATCATTGATCATTGGTAGTGGGTACTTGTTCTTGATTGTTACCTCGTTCAATCCATGATAATCAACAACCATTCTTAACGATCCATCATTCTTCTCCACTAGAAGTACTGGTGATCCCCAAGGAGACGAACTTGGGTGAATGTAACCTTTATCCAATAACTCCGTAATCTGCTTCTTAATCTCCACCAAATCTTTTGCGGGCATCCTGTATGGTCTCTTTGATATAGGCCCTGTGCCTGGCAAAATCTCAATCAAAAACTCAATATCTCTATCTAGTGGCATGCCTGGCAGCTCTTCCGGAAATACGTCAGGGAATTCCTTTACCACTGGTACTTCCTCCTGCACAACTCCTAATAAGGAATTTACTTGTGTCCTGTTTGGCGCATGCCTTGATACATACTTGATCCTTCTTCCTTCTAGTGTTGTAAGCAAAATTGTCTTACTAGCACAATCGATGATTCCTCCATACATCGACAGCCAATCCATACCGAGAATTACATCCAAACCTTGGGATTCCAGAATAATGAAATCCGTTGGGAAAACATGCCTTCCTATACTTAATGGCACTTGAAAGCATCCTTGACTGGCCATGTACTCTGCTCCTGGTGAGCTTACTAGCATAGGTGTTTTGAGAACCCTAGTGGGCAGGCTCTACTTTTCCACAAATCCCCTTGATATGTATGAATCCGATGCACCAGTATCAAAAAGAACGAGTGCAGTAAATGACTTAACCAAAAACTTACCGATTACTGCATCAGGCTTAGCTTCAACCTCCTCCACATTAACGTGGTTCACCTGTCCCCTGTTGAAAGGGTTCGGCTTCTTTCCAGAGCTTCCATTGCCATTCTGGCCTTCAGGACATTCATTGGCATAATGTCCGGTCTTGGAACACTTGAAGCAGGTGACTTGGCTCAGGTCTCTCTTAGCTGGGGTTGATGGGGTGGTACGGTTCTGGCCGTTGCTTCCTCCATTCCCATTACCATTCTTTAAGCCATTATGGTTGTGCGAGCTACCTCCTCCATGGGTATGCTGAAAATGAACTCCCAGTTTAGGGGTAAGACGTGGCTTCTGCTGAGCTCCTGAGTTGTACTTCCCCTGTCCATACTTCCTCTTGCGGTTTTCAATCTGCTGCTGCTTCCCCTCAATCATGAGAGCACGATCTACCAACTCCTGGTAGTTGTTGAAACTTGCTACCATCAACTGCATACTCAGCTCGTCATTCAGTCCTTCCAGAAACTTCTCCTGCTTAGCCGCATTCGTAGCAACGTCATCTGGGGCATAACGTGCTAGCTTACGAAAGTCATCCACATACTGGCCAACTGTCCGTCCTCCTTGGCACAAGTTGCGAAACTCACGCTTCTTCATGGCCATAGCTCCTGCTGAAACATGGGCAGTGCGGAAAGCTTGCTGAAACTGATCCCATGTGACAGTGTCTACAGGGTAAGTGGCTGTAAAATTCTCCCACCATGCTATTGCGGGTGCTTCAAGCTGATGTCCGGCAAACTTCACCTTTTCCACATCTGTGCATCCTGCAGTGGTCAACTCCCTCCCTGTCTTGCGGAGCCAATCATCTGCTACTATCGGCTCGGTGCTACTGGAAAACACTGGCGGATTCAGCCTCAGAAAACGGGTGAAGTGATCAACTGGTGGTGGTGGCGGTGGGTTCTTGTTGTTGTTGTTGTTGTTTTTCTGGTTCTGGACTAACAACTGCATCAAAGCATTTTGCTGCTGGATCAACTGAGTGAGCTCCGGTGGGAAAGCAAATCCATTGTCACGTCTCGGAGGCATCTGAGGGTTTAGAAAAGATGAGAATTAAGAATAGAATGAGGTCTAAAGAGAAAACACTACCCAATGCACATGAGACAAGTGCACACAAAATCACTTCATTCAATCAAGCAAGGCATACAATCGGTCTAGAACTATGACAAAAGTGCGTGGACTATAATATGTACATGGTGGAACACTACTACTACTATGGTAGTCTACTAGAAAAACTGCTCCGATGAAGACTCCATGATATCTGCTCCAGCTTCGTCTTCGAAGTCATCATCACAAGGATCGGAATCAGTGTCGTCAATGATGATGTAGTTATCTGGACAGGTGCAATCTTCATCTTCTCCTCCGGGTGCGGAATTCCCCATGAGTTCTTCAATCTTCGCCTTAAGATCGCCGTTTTGTCTCACTAGAGCTACAATCTCATCCATGTAGTCCTTGCGAGTGGCCTTCAGTTCTCCTTCTAGTTCGATAATCTTGGCTTTTGCTTTCTTCAACTCCATCATGTCTGTGCACATCTGGTTCTCCTGGCATCGAATATGCTGGTTTAACTCCTGGATGAAAGCTGCAATGGATCTATCCTTCTTGGTGCTAACTATCTCCCATTCTTCATCTCGGCGCCCACGAATCTGGTAAATAGTATCCTTGAGGTCTTCTTGATAAACTTCTCCAATGCGTCCCATGGTGATGTGAGCTGCCATGCTCTTTCCTAGACTCTAGGTTGGTGCATTAAAAACACACTCTATGGGCTCCGTGTGATTGGCGCGAACGTTCTTCCTGGAACTAGAGCTTGAATCTTCCAACGCTCCTCTTCAGGTAAAGTGGCGTTGTAGGTTCCGGTGAAGCTTGGTATTCCAATGTTCAGGTACTTAGTGACTTCCTTCAGGTGTCGTCCAAAAGGTGTATCTTCATCCGGCTGGGTGAACTTGATCCTCGCTTCCGTCATCCTAAAAGAGTAGAAAAGATGAGGAGTCAGAAATGAGAAGATAGTAGTGATCTAGGGCTTTTGCTTAGTGGTCATGTCCTACAGTCAGCGTGTGCTCTGATACCATCTCTGTAGCGACCAGACCTCAAACATTCTGACCTCTGTGCTCGGGTGTCATCCCTGGATCAATAATGCTGACACCACACAGTACTTTGAAGGATTTATAATAGAGTAGCAATCACACACTTGTTACATCGAATGTCTCAAAATAGAACTTATTACAATAAATATGGCTTAAGGCCATCTAATAATGATAACAGCGGAAGGCTTGGAAGATAAGCGAGTCCATCAACTCCAACGGCATCACTGAGTATAGAACCACGACCTAAAAGCACCTTACTCGTCGTCTGAAAATTCTGCAACATGAAATGTTGCAGCCCGAAAACGGGTCAGCGCATGGAATATGTTGGCAATGTAACACATAGAGAGTAATGAATGATTAAGCCTATACTACATGCATATATGGCTGGTGGAAAGCTCTATGGTTACAGTTTTGCGTAAAGCCAATTTTTCCCTACTACAAAGGAATAAATTTATTTAACTATCATGGTGGTTGTTAAACATTGAGAATGGTTGACAGCATCCTCAATCCCAATTAAAGTAATCATCATTAAAAACCCACCAATATTAATTTAGAGTAACATGATGAGATTCACATGATATCCAAATACTAGATACTCAAAACGTCCATAACTGGGGACACGGCTAACCATGATTAGTTTGTACACTATGCAGAGGTTTGCGCACTTTTCCCCACAAGACTCGACCGCCTCCGTTGGATTTCTTGCACTACATGGTGTTTGAGAAACGGATAACCGAGACATAGTCTTTCAGAAGCGCTAGCACCTTACGATGGATAGACCGGTACACCTACTTTCCCCTACATCTGCTAGTCTACCCTGTAAGAGTTCGCACGACTTAATCAACTATGCCAGAGCCCATAATGGCTTGTGGCTGCACACGGAAGTTTCTAGCATGAATAATCTCATGATCCCTTTGAGCCTGGGTGGCGGTCCATAAGAAAAACAACAGGCAATCCTGGAATACCCAGATGTGTGTTTAAGTTGCCACCTTAGATAAACCATTAATTAACAATACTCACATCTGTCATGGATATCACTCACCCAATCCACGTCTACTATCATAGCATGGCATAATAAGCAAACGTAGAAGTAACTCCCAAAGGTTGATAATAAAACAGGTAATAGGTACTACCTCAACTACTTCCCATCCCACAATTTAATTAGATCCTAATCATGCAAATGTTTGAGGATTGATCTAATGCAATAAAACTGGGTAGTAAAAGAGGTATGATCAAAGTGTTACTTGCCTTGCTGATGATCTGCGAAACCTAGAGATTCGAAGTAACAGGCGGCGCACTCCGGGTATTCTATCGCAGACAAACAAACAAGCATACAATAAGTACTCATCTAATGCACAGGTAAATCTCAAATAAGAGATCTAACCAGAAAGTTCAACTTAAGAACTTTGGTTGGAAAAAAGAATCAAACCGAACGAAGCAACAAAGTCAAACGGCGAAAGAAAACAACTTCGTTCTACTAATCTGGATCTAAGTCAAATTTTACAGAAGCAAAAACTTGTTTAAGATGGTTAAACGGATAGAGGGTTTCGAGACGAAACTCCAGGTGCTTGAATCGCCTGATTCCGATAAACGAGCGAAAAGTTATACTAAATCAAAAATCGGATTACAAATCGCGATCAGAAAATAACCACGGAAAATCCGAGAAAAAAAATGACGAAAGGATTAACAAACGAACGTTCGTTATCCAGATCTAAACGATGAACACGTTCGTTAAAACGAACGAACGAGCGAACGCTCGCTATTTAACCTAAACCGAAAAATACAACCGATCTAAAAAACTGAAACTAAAAAAATAAACCGACGAAAACCGAAAAAAACCGATTGGTTTTGAAAAAAAACCGACGGCACTGAAAATGAGGCGGCGGCGAACCTGGAGCGGCGGGTCACGGCGGCGGCGGCGGCGGCTCCGGCGGGCGGCGGCGCGCGGCTAGGGTTAGGGTTTCGGGCATGGGTGGGCTGGCGGCGGGGCTGATGGGCTGGGGCGGCTCGGGGCGGCGCTATTTAAAGGCTGCCCCCGGGCGGAGTCCCGCTCGGGTACGGCCCGAAGTCGGTTCGTCTTTTTAAGTATTAACGCGCAGAAGAAAAATAAAAATAAATACTAAACGGACTCCAAAAATCCCGAAATAAGTTTTCCCGGACTTCTAAAATCAAGCCCGACAAAGTGAAAATTTATTTGGGGCCTAAATGCAATTTTGGAAAACGCATATTTTTCCTAAATTCAAATAAAAATAACGAAAAACTCCGAAATAAAATCTTATTTGATTTTTTTATTAAATCCTCAATATTCCTTTATTTTGGGAAAGTCATTTTATTCCCTCTCTCATATTTTTTATTATAAATAATTGATGATAAAATAAATAAAATAAATTGATCCTATTCTCAAAATAAAATAAATAACGAAATCCCCAACTCTCTCCGAGGGTCCTTGAGTTGCGTAGAATTTCTTGGATCAAATCCAAAAGCAAATAAAATATGATATGCATTGATGATCAAATGTATAACATTCCAAATTGAAAATTTGGGATGTTACAACGCAGGAGCTTGCCCACGCTCGCGGACGAGCACAGGAGGTGGTTGGGGAAGTGGACAAGCACATGCGCGCACTGTGGCATTTTGGCCGCGACGTGCCCGTGCTTGCTGCGGTGGCTCCGGCATCGGCGAGCGGCAGGGAGCGTTCGAGGGTGATGGGTCGGGGCTTGTGGCGTGGCGCGGAAGGCATCGACGAGCGCTGGAACGAGCACGCGCGAAATAGAGGAGAACACGCCAGCCAGAGCGCGTCGAGACGCTGCTATGCGTCGTGTCCTCGCGCGCTCACCAGGCGTCAAAACGATGCCCAGGAGTGGCCAAACCTTGTCTACGCGTTCATCTGTGCAGTGTTTAGTCTAGGAGTGGTGATGGTTCATACCCAGGCCGACCAGTCTTGACTATACTAAGCTGACAAGTTTCTGTCCAGAAACTTGGTCGCCAAGTTTAGCCACCTTCTAGAAGGCCATTAGCGATGATCTCCTGAGGATTATGATTTCTTAGGAGGGCGTCTAAGCTCAAGAAAGATAAAGGCTAAAAGCTCAAGGAAAATTGTACTTTCTGTACAAACTGGAAGTTTGGGTCAGAATAGAAATGATTTTCTACAAAAAATATTCCAAAAAGTGATGTAATATTTTTGCATGGGAAGGTGTGCCAAGGTTCCAAGAATATTCAGGAATTATCTCACATTTTTCTGGGCAAGACAAATTGAGGTTGCTTTGGAGCACAAGTTTCTGAATTGAATTTCAGAGAGAAAAACGAATATTTTTCTTTTATAAAAAATATTCATTTGATTATTTTGGAGATTTATCAGAGGAACAAAGTAGATAGGTCACTTGGGTGAAAGCCAAGGATATGCCCAAGTGACAAGTCCATTGGAGATGATTCGAAAATCCAAATCAAGTCAGGGCAAAAACCACGATAAAAACCGAGTCCGGAAAAGAGAGAGAAGGCAAGTCCGGAAAAAGAGGGAAGGAAAAATCCAGGCTATCACAGCCCTGTCCTACGGTGTCGTGCCATCCCATCCCTACATATATAGCTAAATGTATGAATTTTTTTCTTAAATTTTTTTCATATATGTAGATGGATGGATTGATGTATGTATATATGGATGGATGGATGGATTGATGTATATAGAACTTTTTTATGTTCATAGAAATTTTTAGGTTCATAGAATTATTTACTTTAATTTTTTCATATATATAGATGGATGGATTGATGTATGTATATATATGGATGGATGGATGGATTGATGTGTATAGATTTTTTTATGTTCATAGAAATATTTTTCTTAATTTTTTTCATATATATAGATGGATGGATTGATGGATTGATGATATGATGATGATGATGATATATATATATATATGATTTTCATTATGGTGATATATAGATTATTTTCATTATGGTGATATATAGACTATTAATTCTTTAGAATTTTTCTGTAGATGATATGATGATGATGTTTTAGATGATGATGATGATATATAGAGTTATTTGATTGTCATGATAGATGATGCCGATGATTTTTCTTTAGTAATTTGGTCAAATGTTTTTCTTTAGAATTTATTTAGAGTTCATTTTGACGTTCATTGTGATGTATAAAAACTTGGTAAACTTTTTCTGTAGCACCTCGTCGCCGCCCCGGACGCCGTCCTTGCCGCGACGCCGAGCCCTCGACGCTGACTTCTGCTCCCTACCCTGATGCCGGCCGCCGCTACCTGACCCGACGCCGAGCCCGCCGACCTTTAGCTCTTGTGAACGTATTCCCATTGGTTTGTTTCATAGAAATTAGTGCAATATTTTTGTTCAAACAATTTTTTTTTCATGATGATCTTGCTAAAACTCATATTAAGTTTGATATTGTTTTTCTATAGACTTGGTTAAAATTTACCAAGGTTAATTATTGAGAAAGGGACTAAGAACTCATATATTAAAAATTTACTCCCGGTCCGCTCGCCCGACCAACTCTCGAGGCCACCCAAACCCTTGAAGAAAGAGCCTTGTCGATCTCCTTCGCACTCCTGCCCCTAACCGTTTGTATAACACTACAACAATAATATTGATTTATTTGGCAGCCGGCATAGGTCATGAGGGGGGGTCCGCAAAGTATCCTCGACGACCATGTTTGTATATCCATCTCTCATGTTTGTATATCCCGATGTTTGCCACTATAATCCATCTCATGTTTGTATATTGCCATGTTGTAATATTTGCAGAAACTATGGAAATATACTTAGAATAAGTACTGTTGTTAGGGGATATAATCCTCACTGGAGGAGATCCATTGTCGTTTCTCAAGGACACAGATGGTCAGGAAGGAGAGGATGGCGGCTCCGGTGATCCAACAATGGAGGAGGAAGGAGATCATAATGGCTCCGGTAACCGAATGGCAGAGGAAGGAGATCATGATGACGGCTCCGATGAACGAACAAAGGAGGGAGCTGTTGCAAATTTCGGCAAGGTATATATATATATATATTAATTAAGCCTGTGCTGACTTGATGCATTAACTGTTTTTGTATGTACATTTATTAACGCTTCTTCTTCTTTTAGCCGTCTGGATAGAGCCAAACTTCCGTAAGGAGACGAGGCCCAAAGAAAAGGTTGCACCAGGATGAAAGGTTCACGATCACAAAATTCGCGAAAGATGGCCAACCGATTGCTCCCCAGCAGACCAAGGACGCATTCGTATACCAGTGCGGAGTTGTTGTTAGGGACAGCGTCCCAATCAGCTTCCAAGAATGGAATAAGCCGAAGGACCCTGAAGCTTCTTATGTCCAGGATAGTTAGAAAGATGATCTTTGGACCTCGTTGATGACAAATTTCAGCCTACCGCCAGAGGAGCATCCGAATAACCCGGTTATGGAGCGAAAGGGCAAGACGTTTGCTCTTAAGAAGATGCCAGAACTATTCAGGAACTGTAAGAAAGAGTTGAACACAAAGTTTGTCGACAAAGGGAAGACTCCATAATTCATCGGTCGATATGAGAAGATAAGAGATCATTGGCCCGCAAGAAATCGGGGAAGGGTAAGAAAAGGTCACTGACAAACAAGAAAAATGCCGCAAAGAAGAAGTATCACCTTCACACGGGGTCAGGTGGCTACTACAAAGCCCGACTATTGTGGTAGAAAGCTGAGCAAGACTTGCTTGCTAAAGGGGTCCAACCAGCGACATTGCACTGGCCAGATCGTTCAAGTACTTGTTTCTTCGAGGTTGGGGGAACTTTGGACCCCAAAACAAGGGAGTGTGTTTGGAAGGACAAGCAACTTGCAATACCCATCACGAAGCTTCAGAAATATATCAAGGTAGCGCCGGAAGGGACGTACATTCACGACAAGGAGAAGGACGAGCTGACAGAGGCCCTCGGGAATCCTGAGCACCCTGGATGAACACGAGTTACAACAGTCTCCCTTCCGAGGAACACGAGGCACATCTGTGCTACCGAAGTGAGGGCCCCTTTTGAATGGAAACCTCCACCTCCGATGGAAACGGTAGATCCGGTCAAAGCGAAGCACACTCTAGATGCCCTAAGGCGACCACCGCCACCTCCGCCGGATTCTAACTGTGAATGCTGTATTAAAAGGACATATGATGAAGCGTGGCGGTCGGGAAGTACTTCCAGTGATGCAAGATTAGCACAACGAAGAAGCGCGAAAACAATTCCCTAGCAGGATGAACAGGCGAAGCAATCGTGCCCCCGGCTCAAGGTGTCTAGCAATATGGTTAATAATCATCTAGGGCTAGTTCCTGGTACCAATCTTGGTGATTACCTGGGCAATGATGTACAATTTGAAACTTTAAAGGTAGTAGAGATCTTCAGATACGAGCACGGGAAGCCTCTTGTCAAACTTGATCATCCTCCTCTAACAACGATGATGCGAAGATTGCATGAATGGTACATTGATACCTGCAGGAAGTCTGGGAAGGATAGTTTGATTGTGATAATTAAAGATGAGCACGACTTCATTGGAGTCGACCTGATGCCTGTTCAATTTGTGGAGTTATTTTAGCTACTCAATCAAGACGCCCTCGACAAACAACTCATGACTTGCTACTGTATGTAAGGATTACTTCTGTAATTAAGTCTCTATAGCTTAGCTCGTTCATTGCATGTATATATAATAATCCGAACTATATTATGCAGATTGAACGTCGAATGCAAAAATGGACAAATATATGACCTTGGGTTCATTAGCCCAAATACCTTAAATGAATTTACGGTACAAAACAGAGTCAAAGATACTAAGGAAAACTTGCTAGAATCGTTCCTTCGACATCAAAACAAAGGGAAATACTCTTTCCTTACAACTTCAAGTGAGTGTACTGTCTTGTGCATATTCGGTTTCCCATACTCGAGGTTATTGTAATGTAATTGATGAGTTATGCATGTGCGCAACTTCCAGTTTATTCGGCTAGAGATTAAGCTTGACGGGGAGTGGTAACTGTCTTAGACTCGAGACGTAAAGATCCCCAGGATTATTTGGACATGAATGCAATGCTCCAGAAGTAAGTTCAATCATTATAACGACAACATTCTTTCATTTCCAGGTATCAAGTAATCATTTTCTTTGCGTGGCAGGGTTTGGAAAAAGTTCACCGGAATGGTTCCGGGTCGCAGAAGGGGCTGCTATTTACACACCCCAAAGTAAGTAGAACTAGCTAGTTCCGCGCATCTCTCATTGATTCTTGGTTCATGAATACCATTATCATGCTCGATTATCAGTTTGACTAAACGCTATTCCCGTAGAGTGCTTTTGGTAGGAAGGTGGGAATAATTTATGTGGATACTACATTTGCGAGTCCATCCACCACTCGACCTCTGAGCCGGGCTACTCTGGCAAACAATTTGAAGTGCGTAAATAATAATATTCACAATTTTATTTTATTACCATCAATTGTGTTGAGTTTCATTCATATATATGTATTGACCCCCTTCTTTAAATTAGATGTGGGAGATGCGGAAAGAACTCCAACCACATGATCGCATACGAGCAATTCAAGAGGAATTGGCGGGATTCTTTCTTGACCACGTCATACCTAAAGACGGATAATACCATACGGAAATTCAATGCGAGTTTGGTGCTTGATGATGTCAGGGATGTTATATTGTATATATGTCGTAGCGTCGGATAGATATACGAGAACTTGTTGTTCGACCAATCTCGGAGAAAGATAGGTCACCTCTCTCCGTATATGTTTATGAAGATCTTGTGTAATTAATGGTTCCTTCATTTTCTTGCTAGCGTTGAGTTCTCTCTATATGTAGTAGCTAGCGTCAACCAAGCATATAGAAAGAGAGGTCACTTAGCTCTAGATGTAGTAGCTATAGCTAACACAATATATGAAACTCCTAAATAAACCCTCCAAAACCCCTACCCCCCCCTTCAAAAAAACAAAAACCCCAGTTCCTGCGAGCTGCTGACGCCTGGCTGCCTTTTGGTCCAGGATGGTGTTACCAACCGGGACTAAAGGCCCTCCTCCCTGGGCGCCCCTAGCGGCCACGTGGACCTCCTTTTGTCCCGGTTCTTAAGCCAACTGGGACTAAAGGTTTTGCGCATTAGTCTCGTCTGTTTTGTCCCGGTTCCAGGACAGGGACTAATGGTTTTGGGCATTAGTCTCGTCTGTTTTGTCCCGGTTCCAGAACAGGGACTAAAGGCCCTATAGAGCTGGGACTAGTACCATGTTTTCTACTAGTGACTGATGTACCTAGCTTGTGCTAGTCGTCCTGACATCTCCTTTGCTGTGTGCAAACTGCTCTGGTTTGTTTCCAATCCGAGAGATGTGCATTGGCATGCTGTGGAGCGAGTGATGCATTACTTGCAAGGTACCTTGAACTGTGGAAGTCACTATTCTTGGTTCCCGACGGTACTTGAGGGGTATAGTGATTCGAATTGGATATCTGATGCTAATGAGTTGAAAGCCACAAATGGATATGGCTTCACACTTGGTGGTGGTGCTGTTTCCTGAAAGTCTTGCAAGCAGACGATCTTAATGAGATCGACTATGGAAGAAGAACTCACAACATTAGAGACATCATGCATCGAAGCAGAATGGCTTTGAGAGCTTTTGATGGATTTGCCGGTGGTTGATAAACCAGTACCGATTGTCCTTATGAACTGTGAGAATCAAACAGTGAATGCCAAGGCTAAGTGTTCACAGAACAACAAGAAATCCACAATGCACATAAGAAGAAGATTAAAATCTATCAAAAAATCAAGAAACTCCGGAGTGATAGAGTTGGATTATATCCAGACGGCTAAATATCTGGCATACCGTTTTACGAAAGGGCTATCACGGATTGTGATAGAAATTGCATCGAGGGATATGGGTATGAGACCCACGTAAGTTTCCATGGGGGTAACCCAACCTATGTGATCGGAGATCCCGTGAATTAGGACCTGGGAAAACAATCCAGCGGTCAACTGAGAAGAGTATCCTTAATTAACCCACTCCGTTGGAGATGCAATAATACTCTCAATTCTATAAGGCAGGCTGACTTTTGTCTTAATGTGTTCCAAAGCTTATGTAAGCAAGATGCTAACCTACAGGGCATTCTTTGGAGGAACACACCTACACTAGTAGAAAACGGGCCTATTGTCCCGGTTCATGAGGGCCTTTTGTCCCGGTTCCAGAACCGGGACTAAAGGGTCATTACTAATGCCCTGACCCTTTAGTCCCGGTTCAAACCAGAACCGGGACAGATGGGCCTCCACGTTGAAAGCGCGCTGAGCCCAGGCAGGAGGGCCTTTGGTCCCGGTTGGTGGCACCAACCGGGACCAATAGGCCTCCACGCGTCAGCATTTCTGTGGCTGGGGTTTTTGTTTTTTTTGAAAGGGGGGGGGTTGGGGTTTTGGGGGGTTAATTTAGGTATTTCATATATTGTGTTAGATAGCTAATTAATAGAGAGAAGTGTCCTCTCTTATGTCCGTGCTTGGTCGACGCTACGTATACTATACATACGTATAGAGAGGACTACTAGACACGCTAGCTAGCTAGTAAGCAAACGAAGGAAACAGAAGATCGTCATGAACATATATGCATACAGAGAGAAGTGATATCGACCACCTCTCCTTCTCCGAGAGATTGGTCGAACAACAAGTTCTCGTATATCTATCGTCCGACACTACCGGCTACATATATACAATAATTATCTCTTATAAATATAATCTCCTACATTATGGACGCATGGTCCACATAGTATTCTCCGTCTTCAGCAATCACGTGGTCAAGAAAGAATGCCGCCAATTCCTCTTGAATTGCTCGCATGCGATCTGGTGCTAGGAGTTCATTCCACATCCGAAACATCTAATTTGAAGAAGGGGGTCAATACATATATATATGAATGAATGGAAACTCAACACAAATGATGGTAATAAAATAAAATTGTGAATATTGTTATTTACGCACTTCATATTGTTCGGCAGAGTACCCGCCCCGCTCACAAGTCGTGTGGCGGATGGACTCGCGACGTAGTATCCACAGAAATCATTCCCTTGTTCCTGCCACAACCACTTTACAAGAAATAGAGATCAATCAAACTGATAAGCAAGAATGCAAAATGGTATTGATGAAACTAGCGCTTGAATCACTAGTAGATGCACGGAACATGCTACTATAGTACTTACTTTCGGGTGTCTAAATTGCAGCTCCTTCGGCAGTCCCGGAGCTTTTTTGGTGAATTTTCTCCAAACCCTGCCGGACAAAGAAAACAATTACTTGATATCAGGAAATGAACAAAGTTGCTGATATGGTGGATAATGATCGATTTAACTTACTTCTGGAGGATTTCAGTCATGTCCGCATACTCCTGGGGATCTTTTCGTCTAGAGTCCAAGACAGTTACTACTCCCTGCTCAAGCCTAATCTCTAGGAGAATATAGTGGTAACTGCGCATGCATGCATAACTCATCAATTACATTACTATAACCTGGACTAATATATAAGGGAAATCGAATATGCACAAGACAGGTAACACTCACTTGAAGTTGTAAGGAAAGAGTATTATATCTTTGTGTTCATTTATTTTGAATGATCGGGCCTTTCGTTAACCTCAGTTGCATCTATGAGATATGTGTTAACGAACCCAATATCACCGATTTGTCTTTTCTTCAATTCGGCGATCTTCAATCTGCATAATATAGTGATGATAATTATAAATACATGCAATGAAAGAGCTGAGCTATATAGAGAGACTTAATGACAGAAGTAGTAGTACTTACAGACAGTAGCAGGTGACCGTTGCTTTATCGAGGGCCAATTGATTGAAAAACTGATAGAACTCCTCAAATGGAATAGGCAACAGTTCAATTCCAACGAGGTCATGCTCCGGTTTAACTCTCGCATACAAAGTACTCCTCCCCTAGACTCTCTGCAGATTTTCAAGTACCAATCATGCAATCTTCGCATCATCGTTGATAGAGATTTTTCATCTTTGACGAGAGGCTTCCCGTACTCGTATCTGTGTATCTGCACATGCATGGGATCATAATGTACTTCGTCGGGCAGGTAATCGTCAAGATTGCTATAACCGGGCACCATCCTCGGATCGACGATGTCGCTAGCCACCTTGAGCGGGGGGCACGATTGCTTCGCTTGTTCGCCGAGATGGGCAATTTGTTTCGCAGCTGCTCGTCGTTCTTTCAGCCTCTAATCACTGACTGTACTTCCCGACCGCTCTACTTTGGCCCATGTCTTTGCAATAATGTGCTCATAGTTGCCTTTCAGCGGAGACTTGGGTGGTTTTGCCAGGGCAGCCAGAGTGCGATTCACTTTCACCGGATCTACCTTCTCCTCCAGAGGTGGATGTCTCTTTGCTTTCAACCCTTGAAACCTGTCATCCACCTTGGTTCGTGCGATCCTCGAGTTCTCCTCCGGGTCCTCTCGTATGGTAACTTCTCTGGAGTCTTCGGAAAAGGACCGAATCTGTATGTCTTCCCGCCTCTGGCTGTACTGCTAGACGCCGGCCGACCAGACGGAGCGGCCGTCTTCTTTACTTGCTTACGAGGCGGAGGAGAAGGACTACGACGCGCCGGAGCAGCTGCCGGAGTGGCAGCCTCTCTCTTCCGCCCTTGCTGACGAGGGGGAGAAGAAGGAGGCTGGCTGCTCGGGCGCGCCGGCGCAGGCAGAAAAGGAGGCGGAGTGCCGCCACGCGCCGGAGAAGGAGCCGGCCGAGGGCCCTGATCGTCACTCGCCGGAGGAGGAGGCGGTGGAGGAGGCGGAGTGCCCTGACTCGCCAGAGGAGGAGGAGGAGGCGGAGGCGTCCAGTTCGGAAGGTTGATGAGCTCCTTCCTCCATAGGCATGGAGTCTTCTGAGAAGAACCCAGCCGAGTCTCCCCTTCTCTGGTAGGGTGGTCAAGCTGGAGGTCCTCAAATCCCTCCGTTATTTCATCCACCATCACCTTAGCATATCCTTCTGGAATCGGCCGGCAGTGAAAAGTTGCGTCGGGTTCATTAGGAAAAACAGAGCCGACAGCCGCCTTGACCTTCATATTAATCCATTGCGTCATAAGGTGGCAATTTTGAGCCTCCGTGATAGCATCCACGGGATAGCTGGCAGGAGCCGTCAAGACAAGCTCCGGCTGAAGCAGCTCGGTGGAAGCCACGCTGCTTCTCCGCTGAGATGGCGGGGTAGCTTCAGGGGAAGCTTCGGCAAGTCGTTTGCTGCGATTTGCTTCTCGTTCCTCTATCGCTTGTACCCTTGCGTGCAGCGCCTGGAGTTCGGTCTGCTGCATTTTTTTCCTCCTCTCGTGGCTTTTGTAACCGCCTGTGTCCGGAAACCCAGCCTTCCACGGAATGGAACCTGGCGTGCCTCGTGTCCATCCAGGGTGCTCAGGATTTCCGAGGGCCTTTGTGAGCTTGTCATTCTCTCTGTCTGGAAGGAACGTCCCTTTCTGCGCTGCAGCGATATAGTACCGAAGCTTCTTCAAGGCTATGTCAAGTTGCTCGTCCGTCCAAATGCACTTCCCTGTTACAGGGTCCAAGGTTCCACCAGCCCCAAAGAACCAAGTCCGGCAACGGTCTGGCCAGCTCATTGTCTCTGGTTCGAACCCTTTTTGAACCAGATCCTTCTCAGCCTTGGCCCACTTAGGCCGGGCTACGAGGTAGCCACCTGACCCCGTGCGATGATGAAGCTTCTTCTTCGCAGCATTTTTCTTGTTTGTCGCCGACATCTTCTTACTCTTTTCCGATGTCTTGTGGGCCACAAATGCAGGCCAGTCATCTCTCATCTTCTCATATATGCCCTTGAATTCTGGTGTCTCTTTTTTCTCGACAAACCTATTCAGGTCTTTCTTCCACCTCCTGAATAGGTCTGCCATCCTCTTAAGAGCAAAAGACTTGATTAATTTCTCTTTAACTGGCTTCTCCGGATCATCCTCTGACGGTAGGGTGAAATTTGTCTTCAGCTCAGTCCAAAGATCATTTTCTGCATATCATTGACGTAAGACACCTCAGGGTCTTCTGTAGCCGGCTTGAACCATTGCTGGATGCTGATCGGGATCTTGTCCCTAACCAGAACCCCGCACTGAGCAACAAGTGCCTTCTTTGTTCGGATGGGTTCAATAGGTTGGCCATCGGGCGCAATTGCTATGATCTCAAACCTTTCATCCGAGCTCAACTTTTTCCTCGGGCCTCATCTCTTCACCTCACTTGTGCTCCATCCGGAGGGCTAGAAAAAAGAGCAAAGACTTAATTAATATGTGTACATACAAAAACAATAAATGCATCAATTAGCTAGTGATCAGCACAGGCTTAACTAATATATATACCTGGCCGGACTCGATTCGGTCACCGGAGCCGTCATCACGGTCTCCTTCTTGCACCGGCATTGGGTCACGGAGCCGTCCTCATGTTCTTCTTCTTGCACTGGCATTAGGTCACCAGAGCCAGCTTCTCCACCCTCCCCGAGCCCTAGTGCCGAGCGATCCTCGACCCCTCGAACCCTCGACGAACCTGGAACCCTCGACCCCTAGACGACCCTGGAACCCTCGACCCCTAGACGACCCTGGAACCCATCCCTAGACCCTATAGAACCCTCGAACCCTCGACCCTGAAACCCTCGAGCCTTGACCCCTTAACGACCATCGACCCTAGTTCCCGACCCTTGACCCCTCGGCGATCCTCGACACCCTCGTTCCCAATAAAAATTAAGAAGAAGAAGAAGAAGAAGAAGAAAAATGAAGAAAAAAAGAGGAGAAGATCGAAGAAAAAAAAGAAGAAAAAAAGAGGAGAAGAAGAAAGGAATAGTGGACAGGAAGAGAAAATAGAGATTTTCTCTTCCTCTCCACTATTCCATTCTTCTTCTCCTCTTCTTTTTCTTCTTTTTTCTTCTTCTTATTTATTTCTCCTCTTCTTCTCCTCTCCTCTTCTTCTTTCTTTCCTCTTCTTATTTTCTTCTTTCCTATCCTTCTTTTTCTAAAATTGTAACTTTTGCATATATAAAACTTTTCTAAAATTGTAACTTTCTATATATGAACAAAAAACTTTCTATGAACAAAAAAACATTTTTAACATATATATTTAGCAAATTCTAGCCACATACATCACATACACATATACATTATAGCCACATACACATATACATCACATATGAACGAAAAAATAAACTAATAAAAATAGAAAAACATATTGCAACATATGAACAGAAACATATAGCCACATACATACACATACATTATATATATGAAAAAAAAATTAAACTAATAAAAAAATTGTTGGCGCCGGGGGGGCAGAGGGGCATGGCGGCAGCGGTGGCGCCGGAGGGGCAGGGCAGGGGCGACTGGGCGGCGCGCGGCGCCAGCGCAGGGCAGGGCGGCGCACGACAGCCGCGCAGGGCAGGGGCGGCGGCGCGGCGGCCGCGCAGGAGAGGGGCGCGGGACGGGAGGGGGCTGTGCTCACAGGGGCGGCGGCGACGGCGAAGGCGATCATCCTGACGGCGTCGGTGGCGGTAGTGACGGTGAAGGCGAGCAGCCTGACGGCGTCGGTGGCGATGGCGACAAGGAGGAGCAGGGGCGTCGGGCGGCGACGACGACGAGGAGGAGCAGGGGGCATCGGGGGAGAAGTGCGTGATTTGGTCGAAAACTGCCAAGTGTTTGCTTATATAGAAAAGGCATTGGTCCCGGTTCGTGACACCAACCGGGACCAATGCCCCCCTTTAGTCCCGGTTGGTGCCACCAACCGGGACCAAAGGCCTTGTGCTGCCCCGCGCCCAAATATTTAGTCACACCTCGCTAGTTGAGAGGGAGCCGCACCTGTTTATAAGGTGTGGTGCGCCTCCCTCTTGAGCTCCTCTCTAAAGCAGGCTTTCGGGCCTAACCGTTTAATGTGTGCTTGTGGGCCTACTGGGCCTCCCGCGGGCCTGAATCCTGGCCCATGGTAGGGTTTCTAGTCGTATTCAGGCCGTGGGTGCTCTGTAGGTGGCACTTTTTTTGTTTTTTTTGTTTCTACTTACAACAAAATACTTATTGTTGCTATATTTAATTTTTTTTCCTGTTTTTTTGTTTTGTTTTCTGCATTATTTATTTTCTTTTGTTTCTTGCTTTATTTTTTAGTTCTTTTAGCTTTTAGTTTTAGAAAAATTATAAACTTTCTGTTAGTGCCATTAGTTTTCAAATTTGAAAACACTTTTTTTACTTTTTTTGTTTTCTTTGTTGCTTTATTTATTTTATTTTGTTTCTTGCTTTATTTTTTAATTCTTTTTGCTTTTAGGTCAGCAAAATTATAAAACTTTCTGTTAGTGCCATTAGTTTTCAAATTTGAATAGTTAAAATTTGAATTCTTTGAAATTTTTGTGAATCACAAGTTTGTGATTAACTTTACTAAAAAATGAACATAGATGCACCTATAGAGAAAATTCGACCTAAATTCATAGTTTTCAAATGAACTCTGAAAAAGTTGGCATAGCATACTCGTCTTTTACAAATTTGGCATGGTATCATCATAATAGTTGCGGGAGAAAGTCTTCACTTTTTCTTCGATTGTGTCATTTCCTTATTGTGCCGTAACCATGGATAATCTTCATCGTTTATCAGGATGCTTGGGTCAGCCTTGACATTGAAGGGAGGAATTTCATGAAACCTTTCATAATCTTCAGACATGTCTTTCTTGCCCTCCACTCCTAGGATGTCCCTTTTTCCTGAAAGAACTATGTGGCGGTTTGGCTCATCGTATGATGTATTCGTTTCCTTATCTTTTCTTTTTATCGGTCTGGTAGACATGTCCTTCACATAGATAACCTGTGCCACATCATTGGCTAGGATGAACGGTTCGTCAGTGTACCCAAGATTTTTCAGATCGACTGTTGTCATTCCGTACTGTGGGTCTACATGTACCCCGCCTCCTGACAGATTGACCCATTTGCACTTAAACAAAGGGACCTTAAAATCTTGTCCGTAGTCAAGTTCCCATATGTCCACTATGTAACCATAATATGTGTACTTTCCCTTCTTGGTTGTTGCATCAAAGCAGACACCGCTGTTTTGGTTGGTGCTCTTTTGATCTTGGTCAATCGTGTAGAATGTATTCCCATTTATCTCGTATCCTTTGTAAATCAATACAGTCAAAGATGGTCCCCTGGACAACAAGTACAACTCATCACAAACAGTGTTGTCACCTCTGAGATGTGCTTCCAACCAACTGCTGAAAGTCCTAATGTGTTCACATGTAATCCAGTCGTCGCACAGCTCCGGGTGTTTGGAGCGCAGACTATTCTTGTGTTCATCGACATACGGGGTCACCAAGGTAGAGTTCTGTAGAACTGTGTAGTGTGCTTGAGACCAAGAATGCCCGTCCCTGCATATTATTGAGTCCGCTCCTAGCGTGCCTTTTCCAGTCAGTCTCCCCTCATACCGCGATTTAGGGAGACCTATCTTCTTAAGGCCAGGAATGAAGTCAACACAAAACCCGATGACATCCTTTGTTTGATGGCCCATGGAGATGCTTCCTTCTGGCCTCGCGTAGTTACGGACATATTTCTTTAGGACTCCCATGAACCTCTCAAAGGGGAACATATTGTGTAGAAATACGGGCCTAGAATAACAATCTCGTCGACTAGATGAACTAGGACATGCGTCATGATATTGAAGAAGGATGGTGGGAACACCAGCTCGAAACTGACAAGACATTGCAACACATCACTCCTTAGCCTTGGTACCATTTCTGGATCGATCACCTTCTGAGAGATTGCATTGAGAAATGCACATAGCTTCACAATGGCTAATCGGATGTTTTCCGGTAGAATCCCCCTCAATGCAACCGGAAGTAGTTGCGTCATAATCACGTGGCAGTCATGAGACTTTAGGTTCTGGAACTTTTTCTCTGGGATATTTATTATTCCCTTTATATTTGACGAGAAGCCAGTCGGGACCTTCATACTGAGCGGGCATTCAAAGAAGATTTCTTTCTCTTCTTTCATAAGAGCGTAGGTGGTAGGACCTTCATACTGCTTCTGAGGCATGCCGTCTTTTTCGTGCAAACGTTGTAGGTCCTCCCATGCCTCAGGTGTATCTTTTGTCTTTCCATACACGCCCAAGAAGCCTAGCAGGTTCACGCAAAGGTTCTTCATCACGTGCATCACGTCGATTGAAGAGCGGACCTCTAGGTCTTTCCAGTAGGGTAGGTCCCAAAATATAGATTTCTTCTTCCACATGGGTGCGTGTCCCTCAGCATCATTCGGAAAAGCTTGTGCACCAGTACCCTTTCCAAAGATTACGTGTAAATCATTGACCATAGCAAGTACGTGATCACCGGTACGCATGGCGGGCTTCTTCCGGTGATCTGCCTCGCCTTTGAAATGCTTGCCTTTCTTTCGACATTGATGGTTGGTCGGAAGAAATCGACGATGGCCCAGGTACACATTCTTCCTGCATTTATCCAAGTATATACTTTCAGTGTCATCTAAACAGTGTGTGCATGCGTGGTATCCTTTGTTTGTCTGTCCTGAAAGGTTACTAAGAGCGGGCCAATCGTTGATGGTCACGAATAGCAACGCCTTTAGGTTAAATTCCTCTTGTCTGTGCTCATCCCACGTACGTACACCGTTTCCATTCCACAGCTGTAAAAGTTCTTCAACTAATGGCCTTAGGTACACATCAATGTCGTTGCTGGGTTGCTTAGGGCCTTGGATGAGAACTGGCATCATAATGAACTTCCGCTTCATGCACATCCAGGGAGGAAGGTTATACATACATAGAGTGACCGGCCAGGTGTTGTGATTGCTACTCTGCTCCCTGAAAGGATTAGTCTCGTCCGCGCTTAAAGCAAACCATACGTTCCTTGGGTCCTTTGCAAACTCATCCCAGTACTTTCTCACGATTTTTCTCCACTGCGACCCGTCAGCGGGTGCTCTCAACTTCCCGTCTTTCTTACGGTCCTCACTGTGCCATCGCATCGATTTGGCATGCTTTCCGTTTCTGAACAGACGTTTCAAGCGTGGTATTATAGGAGCATACCACATCACCTTCGCAGGAACCCTCTTCCTGTGGGGCTCGCCATGAACATCACCAGGGTCATCTCGTCTGATCTTATACCACAATGCACCGCATACCGGGCATGCGTTCAGATCCTTGTATGCACCGCGGTATAGGATGCAGTCATTAGGGCATGCATGTATCTTCTCCACCTCCAATCCTAGAGGGCATACGACCATATTTGCTGCGTATGTACTATCGGGCAATTCGTTATCCTTTGGAAGCTTGTTCTTCAATATTTTTCCAGTAGCTTCTCAAATCCTTTATTAGGCACAGCATTCTCTGCCTTCCACTGCAGCAATTCCAGTACGGTACCGAGCTTTGTGTTGCCATCTTCGCAATTGGGGTACAACCCTTTTTTGTGATCCTCTAACATGCGACCGAACTTCAGCTTCTCCTTTTGACTTTCGCATTGTGTCCTTGCATCGACAATGACCCGGCGGAGATCGTTTGGTTCCTCTTGATCTTCAGTAGCTTCACCCGTTGCAGCATCATTGGGCACATCGTCTGGTTCCTCTTGATCTTCACTAGCTCCCCGCGTTGTAGCATCACGGTATTCAGGGGGCACGTAGTTGTCATCGTACTATTCTTCTTCGTTGTCTTCCATCATAACCCCTATTTCTCCGTGCCTCGTCCAAACATTATAGCGTGGCATGAAACCCTTTTATAGCAGGTGGGTGTGAAGGATTTTCCGGTCAGTGTAAGACTTCATATTCCCACAATCAGGGCATGGACAACACATAAAACCATTCTGCTTGTTTGCCTCAGCCGCATCGAGAAACTCATGCATGCCCTTAATGTACTCGGAGGTGTGTCTGTCACCGTACATCCATTGTCGGTTCATCTATGTGAATTATATATAATTAAGTGTCCAAATTAATAGTAGTTCATCATCACATTAAAACCAAAGTACATACATAGTTCTCACCTAACAACATATAGCTCTCCAGAGCATCTAATTAATTAAACCACACATTGAAACTATGTAAAACATTTAAATGCGAAAACAAAGGCGATCATAATCGCAACCAAGGTAACAATTGATCCAACGGCATAATGATAACAATCCTCGGTATGAATGGCATATTTTCTAATCTTTCTAATCTTCAAGCGCATTGCATCCATCTTGATCTTGTGATCATCAACGACATCCGCAACATGCAACCCCAATATCATCTTCTCCTCCTCAATTTTTTTATTTTTTCCTTCAAGAAATTGTTTTCTTCTTCAACTAAATTTAACCTCTCGACAATAGGGTCGGTTGGAATTTCCGGTTCACATACATCCTAAATAAATAAAATCTATGTCACGTAGGTCCGCATAATTTTCATAAACAATAAATGAACCAATAGTTATAAAGATTAATATATATACCACATCCGAATCATAGATAAACCATCACACTATATAAGATGCAACAATTAAAGTAAGAAAATTATACAAGTATCTATCTAAACATACAAGTAACAATATTTTTCCTTTCAGAAAGAAGATAAGAACAAGAGGCTCACCACGGTGGTGTCGTTGATGAGATCGGCGCGGGTGATCGACGGCGGTGAAGACGGGGGTGGGGCGTGACGGACCGCTAAATCTAGACAAATCTCGAGGAAAATGGAGCTTTGAGATTAACTACTGTGGCTCGCGCATTTCATCGAACACCTCATGTGCATAGGAGGTGAGCTAGAGCACCACAAACCCCTCCCCTCGCCGGCCTGAGAAAAACAGAGCACTGGAGTGCTCTGCTCGCGGGCGAGGGTATATATAGGCACCTCATTGGTCCCGGTTTGTGGCACGAACCGGGACTAAAGGGTGGCCTTTGGTCTCGGTTCAGGCCACCAACCAGGACCAATGGTGGTGGGCCAGGAGCCAGTCCCATTGGTCCCGGTTGGTGGGACGAACCGGGACCAAAAGGTGCAGACGAACCGGGACCAATGGCCCACGTGGCCCGGCCGCCCCCCTGGGCTCACGAACCGGGTCCAATGCCCCCATTGGTCCCGGTTCTAGACTGAACCGGGACTAATGGGCTGACCCGGCATGGACCTTTGCCCCCTTTTCTACTAGTGCTATGTGAGCCCGACTGCCGATCATAGTCTATGAGATTGGGTGATCTATAAAAAGCTCATGAGAAGGTATGGAGTATGACTAATAAGCTCCACCCATGGGGTTTAGCCTTCGGCAGCCACGTATAAGCTGACAATAATGAAACTTCTGCATGCCAAACTGACAATTCAAGGCATAGTCCATTGATCAGTTGTGAAGAAGTCTAATCCTATTGCTCTAGGTGGAAGTTCAACTTAACAATCTCCACTAAAAATTCTGGTATATCAAACATTGTTTGGAAGAGTTAACAAACTTACGTGCCTCGAGATCTGGCGGGGGATTCACTGGTACAGCGAGGTGCTCTACAATGGTTTTTAACCCCTTTCTACGATGGCATTTGGAACTGTCACCAAGTGAGTGTGCACGATAGGGGGTCCTTCCCACACGACCCAGAAACAGTCGGGGATAGGGAGCCAAGATGCATATATAGTACTCCTACTCGTTTGTGCTCGCATTGCCATCGCAGTTGGTATTCTGTGGTGCTACGTTTATGATGCGCGGCCCATCACAAACGGTTCACTATTATAGAACGTGTATGATAAGCAAAAAATCACACACATTCTCTTTTCCCAAACCGTATGCGATAACTAATTAAGAAGATTAGCTAATCGTCGTACGAGTGTTGGATAGGATTACGAAACGTTGGGCCATTGTAACATCATTGTACACGACAAATATCACACACGCTATTTTGGTGCATTGTTTACGACGCATACTTCATGAGAAACAGTTCATGGTTGCGAATCGTGTACGATAAGGCAACTATCACAAACGTTTAATTTGACCGCATCGTTTGTGATATTGTCTGACATCGTACGCGCTTTGCAAACAGCAACTGTTTGCATGCTTGCACACGTTTCCTTTCCGTGAACCATGTCGGATTATGGTGTATATCGCAAACGTTTGTGTTTTACCAACCGTGTGTGCCGTAATGACCTGAAGAGCGTAGTTTCACCGTAATTTAATTGATGCTATTTCAAATTGTACTGGATTTGAATTTGAATTTGAATGTTTGCTATAGCTTTATCCATATCCATCTGGTTCAAACAACCAATGCATTATTTGATTCATAGCTACATGTGTTCAAGAATTACATAAGAACCAAATAAAGAATGATGAACCACAGTTGTATACTTGTACTATTAAAGATGGTAAAGAAAGAGGCGAAATACATTCTGGTTGGTGAACAAGGTGAAGCGGAATGTCCATATTGTGCCCTCATCCATGCATAAGGCACGCACGAATCTAGTCCAACCCCTTGTGATGGTCGACTGCCCATCCTTCACAATCTTCATGAAAGGATCTAGACAATCATCATGTTCTGGTAGAGATACTTTAACCTTTGCATACCCACCAATGATGTAGTTTGAGAGGTAATCTTGAGTAAACTGCTTTGGGAACCACTGCAAAGGAAAAAGATTCAGCCATTGTCATCTAACACGACTCATTATGGGCAGTAAAAAGAAGGCCGCAGAGTTATTACATACCATCCTGCAGTTCGTTGTTGTCTTCGATAAAGTGTAAACAAATCATTTAATTGACATCTTTTGACCCATTTTACTAACAATCTTTATCAGCTTCCTCACTTGATGCTGGTTCATTGATATCTCACTGCCCCATACGTACAAAGGGTCGAAGCGCGGATCTTTACCAATGACATATGTACCTAAAAGCACTAAGTCAATATTAGAAGCTAAACAACAATAGAACGATGATGTAGTACAACATTCTTTTATAATATCTTATAACATCCTATATACTCACATATAATATGAATTAACATCTTATATTATGGGCCAGAAGGAGTTTATTGCATTCTAACAAATTATCGGCTGATTAACTGCTGCTGTATCAATGGGTTAGAGTTAGTTTGAGCTAATTCGGGCTCAAATAGGCCTAAAGTATATCCAGACATGAGGGCTAGTTTGAGCTAGTTGCATCTAACCCACCCAACAAAACTATCCATCCCAAGAGGTGCTAATTGGAGCTAGTTATGCTAGTGCATTTATTGTCAGTCTAACCCTGTCATCCAAACACCTCTTTGGCTGGAGTTAGTTAATGGTTAGTCATGAGATAGAAACTAACTCTAACATCTAGCTAAGTTGAGTATCCAAACAGGGCTGTGTTGTTGTTGTTGTTGTTGTTGCTGCTGCTCTTCTACGTTTATCTAGACATCATTGGAACATTAAGTTAACACTCTTCCTTGTTGCTATGTAGCCTAGGATTGCATATTTAGACGTTAAGTATAGGGCATGTTGCTATAAGCCTCAGATATATTACATATGGCCCTAGTTAACCTAACGATAAATGGGTTACAGATATATTCAGTTAAAAGTCTGATTCATCGATTAGTCCCTTATCATCCCCTGCCTATATGGTACCAGCTACCAATATTCTAAACAGTGAGTATATATAAGCCATGGGATGAAACTAACCTTGATGGAAAACAGAAGTCGTTCCAAAAATTGTCTTGTGTAGGTACATCAAGAGGCATGTTAAGCACAACAGGCTAAACATCAACCAAAATTATCCATGGCAGACAAAATAATCTCCAAAAGATAGCTTCAGTGTGCTGGTTTAAGCACGCTAGTAAAGCAAAACAAGTGGAAAGGTGTGTGAACTGTAACAGGCCTAACATTTAACAACAAGCAAACATAGTCATTCCAACTGGTATTGTGCTGGTCTAATACACTAGTTATTGTTAAATAAAAATGGAAAGGCGTGTTAACTACAAGATGCAGCAACCAAATATAGTTATTCATAGTGGTATTGTTGAAACTGCTATTGATGAAATTGAACTGCACAGTTCATACATGCATATATAGAACAACACGTTGTGAATAACTAGAATGAGCAAGGCATACTACGAACAACCAAAGATAGCATTTGAATCTAGACTTAGGCTAACTACAAACAACCAAACAATCAAGAAACTTTAAAGGAGGCATATCTTAGCTGTAATAGGCTTAACAGCAAGCAAATATATAGATTCCTATCGGTATGTTTAAAACTGGATTGATGAAATGTACTGCACTGTAAATAATTGCACATAGAGAGCATCATGTTGTGAACAACTAAAATAAACAAGGCATACTGCAAACAACCGAATATAGCAATTAAAACTAGACATATTCTCAAAACACTACAAGTGGGACTCGACAAAATAAATCATGGGTGCCCCACGGTGAAGAGGCATGGCAAAACAAATCATGGATTTCCTCACTTGTCACAGATGGGCTCGTTCTCGTGGGAAGAGCAAAGACGCTAGATGGGCTCCATGTTGTCGCAGATGGGCTCCTTCCCGTTGGAAGAGCACGGCTGTAGGGTGCCCTCCCTGATGTCGCATACGGGCTCTTTCCCCTTGGAAGAGCAGATGGGCTCTTTCGCCTTAAGCCGGAGAGGGTGCCCTCCTCGTGGTCGCCGTCGATGAGGTCTGACTTAGAAGCTATGGATCCCAAGCGAGCGTCGCAGAATGTGTCCTTCAGAAATGACAAAAGGGGCTCGACGGCGATGTAGGATGGCAAATTCTAACAGCGAGCCAGAGGAGATCAGCGGTGGGGCCATGGATGAGATCGACGACGGTTGAACCCAAGGGGTTGGGGTGGGCCACTTAACCTGTGACATAGGCCGCCTCACGTCGTCGCTGTCGACGACCTTGGTGTCATAGCCAGCGTCCGCGACATACCCGCATACTCTAGCCTGCTGATTGAGTGCCTAATGAAAGTAATGGTCATTAGCTTCCTCGACGACGTAGGGTGAAGAGACCGTGATAGACCTCTTTTGGGCCAGTCGCACCTCGAGCTCCACAGGAAGCGTAGCCGAGCTTAGGCTGCGACGCTCTAGAGTAGGGGATGCGGATGGGGATGGGGATCTATGGGAAAGGGGGATTTTGGCAGGCGTCATCTAAGAAACTCAGGGAGGCCTGGGTATGGAGATCGGTGGGTAAGCTGCACGGGCAAACCGACAGAAATTGACAATGGAGGCCTTGCGGCAGCGACGACGACCTTTCTATGGTTTCGAGCGAGGGAGGGGGTGTGTGTGTGTGCGCGCGCTCTCCTGAGGAGGTTTTGGTTTGTGTGTGTGTGTTTGTGGAGGGGGCGTGGGTGTGTTTGAGGAATTGACACGGCTACTGAAAATTTTACTACGCAGGAGTCAAACGCGGGAGTGAAATGCTGGGCCTATTGAAAATTTGGATGATGGTGCATCACACACGGTCCGGAGATAACAACCGTGTGTTATGAAACAGAAAAACCCTTGAGGCGGGCAGATATTTTCGTGGGATGCAGGCAGGATTGGGAACAGGAAACATCAAACACGGTCGAAACAAAATAACCGTATGTTATCAAACAGAAAAAAGCTGCGTGCGGGTAGATATTTTTTATAGGGGAAGCCTCGTGGAGCCCAATGTACTGTGTGGATGTGCGTGAATGGGGCACTGGCATGGCACACGGTTAGTGTGAGTGAACCGTGTCTGTTGCGTCATCCGACTTGTCTAATGTTCATAAATTTGTCGAAAAATGATGCGGGAGAGGGTCATAACATGAACACACTTGCATGTGGACCAAATTTATGTATGAAAAGGGTGGTTTGATGTTCAAATACCAAATCCAACTTTGATGTGGCACCTATATCACAAAGCGCATGGTATTGCTTGCCCCCCTCGTGTCAGCACGAAGGGAATCCTAAGCTATGAATGCATGCCCCCCCAACCGAGGTTCACATAGCAAAGTGCGCAGTAGCAGCCCCCCCCCCCCCCCCCCACCTACCACCCTCCCCACAGCCCCCCCCCCCCCCCCCCGCCGCCCTACACACACCCACTTTTAGTCGGCGGGCCAGAGAGGCATCTCACAAAGTTGGATCATAACACGGACCAAAAATAATCCACCTTGGTCGTACAACCTCTCTCTTATTGTTGGTCAAAGTGATGGCCGTCCATGCGACCCCGGAGATGGGCTAGCTCGCCAATAATCACACAAGTAGCTAGTTCCCGAACACAACCATTGCATGCGTGTGGCCCAAACATATGTATGGAGAGGTGTGTCTTGAATACACAATGGAACAACTTTGATGTAGCACCGTGCTTTCGAACCAGAAAACCCCACACTGAGTGAGGGTTAAGTTGATGATGCATATGCATGTCACACCACACTTCAAGTCCATGATGGGGATTCATGCATGCATGCGTGCATAGTATGCACTCAAAATTAATTAGGTCTGAATCTCACCATCACCTATACTACGATAACACGAACAAAAGGAAGAATCCGCCATGGTAACCTATCTTGTTGTCGGTCAAGGTGATCATGGATGTCCATGCGGGCACACAAATATATAAGCTTGTCACCGATAACCACGCGAGGGAGTGTACCGTCCAAAGACAACCACTACATACATATGAATGGAGGTGATGCGTGCATGCATGTTTGAATACCATTTCACAACGTTGATGTGGCACTTGCGTCGAAAATCGTACAGTCCCCACATAGAGCGAGATCGGTTCATGGCGTGTCGTTGTACTAGCCACTTCGACTCGATGGGAGGGATTCATTCGATGCATGTGTGTGTGCTCAAACTGTATCATGTCATCACAGAGCATGACCTATACATATATTGTATTACAAACAAAAAAATAATCCCCTGCTAAGTCAAATTAACCTCTCGTTGTCAGGCAAAAAGTAGTGATGGACCAAGCGGGCCACAGATGGAAAGCGTCGATATCGCTGATAACCGCTTAAGTGGGTGCGAGAGGACAACCACCATCGCTTTGAATGTGGGCCATACATATGTTTAATACCCAAAATGCACAACTTTGATGTGCCACATGCCTCAAAAACCGTAAAGTCCCCACACAAAGCGAGGTTCATGAAGCGTGCTACATATGATGGTCCCCTTCCCCCTCTTAGACGCATACTATATGGTCCTACCGTAATACAACCCAAAAAGAATCCTCCTCTATGGAGAAATTAATTAACCTCTCCCGATGTAGGTCAAAGTGATGCATATGCATTGACGATGGCCTCGTGGGCCCACAGATGGAAGCGTAACCACCACCTGCATGCAAGTGGCCCGAAGAGGTGTTGTGTGATGTTTGAATAGCCAATTTCACAACTGTGATGTGGCACGTGCCTCGGAAACCAAAAACTCCCCACACTGAGTGAGGTGTACTTGTTCATGGACGCGTATATGCTAGTCCCCTCCCAGCTCTGCCTACTATATATATAATCCCACCATAACACAAAAAAAATATTCTACCTTGCTGGTCAAATTAACCTCACTGCCGGCTGTTCGTCAAAGTGAAGGACGATGACCTCGCGGGCCCACAGAAAGCGTCACACGCGAGTATCGAGTGTCAGTATGACAACCATCGACTGCATGTGGCCAAAACATGTATGTATGAAAGGGTTGTGTAATGTTTTAAACAACGAATTCACGACTCTGATGTGGCACCTGCCTAAAAAAATAGCCAACGCACACGGTGGCTCATAACTCATGGTGTACTGTGAGCCACCCGCCACCCCCAGACGCACACACCAACACACACACCGTGGATCCACCGCAACTATGATGCATGTTAAATTATCCCACAGTGAACACATGTTACCAAAGGAGGGACGTTTTAATTTAAAAAAACGGAGATCAATAAGATGTTTTAGTACATTGATTGATTTTATAGGGGTATAATGTGCAAAAATCAAATTTGAGCTACATGCACACATGACAGTGCACCAAAATGGATTGCAAAAACACATGTGTCTCACTGCGTGCATGTTTACTCCCCGTGCAAGAAATTTCAAACATTGAGAATCTTGATTTTTAAATTCTAGTACATCCAAAACTTATTTGAAGTTCATGAAACTTATCATGTTGTCATGGACACCGATACAAAGTGGCATTGTACTTTTTTTGTCAAACTGAGACCAGTTTCGATCTAATCTTTATCTTCTTACAAACGGGAGATTAATAATAATTTGGAACCAATATCCCAAACGGATTATTTATTCGAACCGTGAGCCTTAGACCAACAATGGATATGTGCCTGCTTCGGTTAAGCAATATAGCGGCAGCATTAATCATCCAAATTATAAAACAATATACGTGCCACCACGGGACCCGTGTGTCGTGCGAGCAGGCGTGAGTTACCGGGACGCATGTGATCAGTCCACTGCGCAGGCACACCGGGAGGCGTGCATGCAGTGTGTGAATTGACAGAGGCATGCTCACTGCACAGTGTCATCATGACGCGTGCGAGTAGCTGTGTGAAACGACGGTAGGCATGCCAGTAGTCCGGTGCACAGGCTCACCTGGAGTCAAGCCAGCGATTTGACCGCCGCCCGCCTCTCTCCCACTACTCCATATTAATGGTGCGCCGGAGCGGCCGCAACCCCCATCCTCACCACACACACCATCCTCTCTTTCCGCTTGCATCCTCGACGCCGCTCTCAGTCCTCAAAGCCATCAGTGTATGAGGATGCCGCCGAAGCGCCCCATCGGAGGGAGTGGCGACGCCGTAGCTGCTGAAGCACCGGCGAGGTATCGATGTACCCTGACATCGGTGACGGCAACCTCTGTCTCGATCTCCACGCCGGCGAGGTATCGATGTACCCTGACATCGTTGACGGCGTCGAGCTTCCACAACCGGAGCCGGAGTTCCACACCGACTCTAGTGACGAGTCGGGCGAGGACCCCGGCGACTACTCCGACGACCACTCCAACGACGACGGACAACTAGTTAGTCATCTATACCCATTTATGGGTCAAATAGATCATAGGGTTTCTCTGGTTACTCCTGCGTCCCCCTTTATGGAATAGACATTTTATGGTTATATTCTCCCAATCCATGAAATCCGAGTAAGTTTCATTAGATCCATGTAGTGTATTGATTGTTTTAATGGTACAAGTGATAAGTGATTAGTTGTTTCATCTCTGCAAATCATTTCTGCTAGTAATCCGACTAGGGTTAGTGTTCGTGCTAATTCCTAGCCAGGACTTGACAATTGATTTTGAATGACCTACATATATGTTTCTGCCATTATTTTCTTCAAGATTGGTCTGCTAGATTTGTATAAAAAATAGCCATAAATTCCTAATCCTACTTCACGGCATGTAAACATTGATTTGATGCCAAATTTTGGCAACTTCCCAAATGTTCGCTAGAGATTAGTTTATAAACATTAATTTGACGCCACATATTTTTTTACTATTTGTATAGGTGTTGTCTGACGATGTGGACAGCGAGGATAAAGATGGCCAGAGGAGGTACAAGAGGCAAATCCTGAGGGAGCTTTGTGCGGGAATGCATAACAGGCATATTACGACCTAGGAAGGCGGCGATCGATGCACATTTTGCAACCAAAAGGTTCCTGACGCGTATGAAAGTGTTCTGGCGCATGTAAGAGGTCGTGCCGTTGGCTCCTTCAAGTAGAAGTATTCTCGCAGGGTGGCGCACGCTGCATACACCGAGTACCTGGAGAAGCTCCGGGATCTTGCCAGCAGATGAGATGAGATGTGGGATCAAACTATGTACTCTTGAGTATGCTTAATGACAGTTGAACAATGTACTTATGGTTGAACTATGCTTGTGTACGCTTATTATTTATGTCTGAGTATGTTTAACCTATGTTTACTTATGTCTAAACGTGTTATATGGATGCAATCAGTTCGGTTGACTAAATCTAGCTCCGTCCTGGTTTACTGGTTCCCCTTATAATTTGTGTCAAATTTTGACCAAATATTTAACTGAAAAATGTTAGTGCAGGTCAGCAAAAAATATATCGCTGGATGCGTATTTGAACATAGCGTTCAATGATATAATTTTTGGTGACATGCATAAACATTTCTTAGTTAAATATTTGGTAAAACATTTGGCACAAATTACAAAGGGGACCAATAAACTAGGAAAGAGGTGGTACCTCAATCACACAAGGTTCCCAAAATTGGAACCATGTGCAATGACTTCCATTTTGCCTGTTGCGTCAATCACACATGGTTGGCTCTAGCAAATCGTTGCCTCCAAAATTTTGTGTGGGACAGAAAACCCTCACCACCCAATTAAAAAAAACCCTCACCATCCCCAAGTCAAACAAACCCTCACCCCGCCCACCACCTCCACCGGTCCCCATTCACACCTGCACAAGCTTCTCCGCGTCTATGCATGGCTCCGCCTATCGTGGCGGCAACCACTTAGATTGACGCCTGCCGCCGCCGCTAGGCTACCTGCAAACCCCACCGCATTTCGCCACTTCCTCTTGCCGCCGCCTATTTCCATCAACTTTCTCAATGCTGCTTGCGGTCGACCTAGCTCTGATCGGTTGGGGAATCTGCTGCACTGAGGGTTCTTTCTCATTGACAACAAGGTAACTAATTTAATGAGATATTATCTCATCTCTTATCCCAATTCATCTCTCTCCTTTAATTACTCAGCCGAAATCGCTGTGAGTTAATTTTTATTTGAGCTGATTTGTGGGTTTTATTCCATTCATAGAGTGTACAGTGCCCGGACAGATCAGGACTTTGCGGCCTCCGCCAGACATTCATGGTGTTTCATCTGACCGTACCAGATGACTTGAGTATGCGTGCGATATGTTCAATATCACCCTAAATCGGTTGGCATGGCCTACTTTCCAGAACATATACTAAATATTGCTACATATACTAAATATGCACCATATACGTCAAAGGGGATTTTTTCCCTCTTCTTTCTATATTAGGAAAATTAATGATGTATTTTTCTTTCGATTTCTCTCATATTTCCTTGACATCATGTTTACCCTATATGGTTAACTATAGATTTTGTTCCTTCGATTTCAACTGTTGTATAGTTCTTTCAATTTGGGCCCATATTTACCATAATTTCTTTAACAATCCTACCATTTTCTGCAGCGCATCCCTTGGTATGCAACAGAATCTGTAGTGCACAATCTTTCCCTTTATATAAATCAAGGCTGCCAGGATGTCATACTGAACACAAACAATGGATTTACAATCGTTGCTACTGTAAGACTTGATGAATGTGGTGACTCCTATTTTTGCACTGGCCCTTGGAAACAAATTCATAAGTTTTATGTACTGAAAACTGGCACTAAAATTGCACTGCATATAAAAGAGACTGGTCATTAGATATATGCTAACTTCCCCGACGATATCATCCGTCCAGACATTGTTCGAAGTAAGTTTTGTTTTCAGGTATCTGCATGTTGACTTACCCAGCAATATCAAATGAAATGTGAAGTATTTAAGCAACCAATTGTTATTCCATTTTCTTACTACATTCCTACCTAATAACTTCTAGTTGCCAATCCACTTTTCTAGTGCCCTGTTTTAACTAAATATTCCCTATACTCCCACTTCTATCAGAAAGTACCACTGACAAGGAGACTCCGGAGGTGGAGAACGGGGCTGCCAACAAGCGGAGGCTGGCCCAGTAAGAACCGCAAGTGACTCAAATAGGACTAGACTTCATCAACAGCCTCCCCGATGATATGTTGATAGTCGTCATCTCCCTCCTCCCAATCAAATATGGGTCGCGGACAACCATCCTTTACCGACAGTGGTGTCCCCTATGGAACTCCAGCCCTCTTTACCTCATCGACACCCACGATCTCTGTCATGGCTATCGCAAAAGCTTGGATCCATTCTCCAAGATCCTCAGCAGTCACCTTGGCGCAACCAAAGGTGTTAGAATGGGCAAGTTCTGTTCCAACGGCAAGGACCGAGCCAAGCTTGATGACTGATTCCGATCCACCGCCCTAGATCAGCTCGAGGAGCTCACTTTTGATGATGGGCATATGCCTTCGTTGCTAACGTCCGCACTTTGCCTCGCGCCCACGCTGCGCGTCGCCAAGTTCAGGAACTGCCATCCCCCCTTAATGACGCGCCCGCTGTTATTCTACCACGACTGAAGCACCTAGAGCTCGTCGTCGTCTAACTCCCAAACGGTGACATGGAGTGCCTGCTCCATGGCTATACTGCACTCGAGTACCTTCGTCTTCAGGTGATCAATGGGTTGAGTAGCTTCCACATCACCTCCATGACTCTCCAGACTATTAATGTGTGTTGCTGGTGTGCAAGAAGACATCACAAGATGTGTACCACAGTACGGTCATCGAGGGCACGCCTGCACTTGAGAGATTACTTGTAGTTGATCAAGAAGGTCCAACAAGAATCAATGTCATTTTTGCGCCAAAATTAACAGTGGTGGGCTACTCGTCTGACAAATACTCCGACTTGTTATTGGATCCACACTCGATCAGGTACAATAGCCGCCTTTTACCTCTCCTTCTACAAATTAATATTATTTCTAATATTGAAGATGTATGTTCGTCTGTCATCCCGAAAATGGTTCTGACAAGATCGATCCCGAAACTCCAGACAGTGAAGGTCTTGGCACTAGAATCTATCAGCCGCAATCGGAAGCAAGTTGTCAGTTTCTTGAGATGCTTTCCGTTCCTGGAGAAGCTATATATCGGAGTGATGTTCCTTTCCTGTCAAATGTAAACCATAAGGGAGTTCAGTTTGTCACACCTTTTTCCAAGTTTACAATGACAATGTACTACTATTTCTAAAGGATTCTTTCAGAGGATTTCAGTACATACATGTCCCCCCCCCATATTGGTTGCTTGATCCATATGGTTACAATCCATAAGCATTTCTCCTTTGGATTCATGTGTACTAGTTTTCTTTGGGAACTTTTCATCCACTCCAACCTCTTGTGAAGAAGGCTACATTTTTCTAGATTGTAATCAAATGTCCATGTTAATAATGTGAGATCGAAGATGGCATGTTAGTGCATTTTACAAATCCTGCAAACCAAATAGGCCTGTAGTACTGTTCAAAACTGCATGTAGGCACTAACACGTTTTCTTCTTTTGCAGATAAGATTAGCTCCAGTGGTGGATAATGTGATACAATATAACAATAAAGTTGAATACCTAGATCTACATCTCTCAGGAATTACTTTGAACTCCTACCGAGGCACCTTACCGAAGATTATATTCGCCAGGTTCTTTGTTGTCAGAGCAAGAGTGCTGAAGGTAATGAGGCTTGCCCTACATTTATTTCACAAAAATGAATGGTTTGTTGATCAGCGCCGGCGGCTGCGGCAGAATGTAATAGGCTCCAAAAATGCTGAATTTCATTTTGGAACTTCAGATGACAGAGTAATCGGAAGTCATCGTGTCAACCCCATACATGACTTCTCAATGGCTGACCCCTTTGCAAAAATTATGAGGCTTCGAAACCAGACTTAGAAGTGGTAATATCAGCGTGAGCGTTTGCAGCTGATGAGCTGAATTTCATTTCTAATATCAGTTTGAACCTTGTAATCTTCGAATTTGAGCCATATAACTCTGGAATTTGAACCTTGTAATATTTCGAGCTTTTGTGGTACAATCTTTGAAATGGCATCGTATGAGACTCGTATATTGGTAGCACTATTTTGAGCTTAATATGCAATGGTTTTAGATTTTATTAACCATTCTTGAATATGTTTAACTTGTCGATCTCTTATCACACGAGTAGCTAACTCGACAGCGATCTTCAACATTATTGCACACAGTTGGTTTCTTCAACCGTGTGCCCTATGGAGCGCAGAATTAATTATCGCACTCGAGTGTCCATCACCACCCTTCTGTGTGACTTTGACCTCATCACCCACGGGTAATTTTATGACCGAATTCATTCCACACACTTTGTTTCTACAAAGATTTTTGCCAAGTGGCAGTGCCACATGAAAGTGGTACTATCATTATTAACTCTACATCTTTTGGCATGAACATGTGTATCACCACGACCGAGATTCAATGAACCATTCACATAGGGTGCATGACCATGAAAGGTATTATTCATGTAAACAGAATAACTATTATTCTCTAACTTAAATGAATAACCGTATTGCAATGAACATGATCTAATCATATTCATGCTCAATGTAGACACCTGATAACATTTATCTAGGTTCAATACAAATCCTGAAGGCAGATGGAGCGTGCGATGGTGATCTCATCAACTTTGGAAACACTTCCAACACACATCGTCACCTCGCCCTTAGCCAGTCTCCTTTTAGTCCGTAGCTTTTGCTTCAAGTCACCAATAATAGCAACTGAACCGGTATCCAATACCCAGGTGCTACCAGGAGTACTAGTAAGGTACACATTAATAACACGTATATACTTTGTTGAAGTTGCCAGCCTTCTTATCTACCATGCATTTGGGGTAGTTCCGCTACCAGTGACCGTTCCCCTTACAATAGAAGCACTTAGTCTCAGGTTTGGGTTCAACCTTGGGTTCCTTCACTGGAGCGGCAACCGGTTTGCCATTCATGAAGTTTCCCTTCTAGCCCTTGCCCTTCTTGAAAACTAGTGGTCTTGTTAAACCATCAACACTTGATGCTCCTTCTTGATTTCTACTTTTTGCGGTCTTAAGCACCGCGAACAGCTCCGGGATCATCTCCATCGCTTGCATGTCATAGTTCATCACGAAGATCTAGTAGCTTAGTGATAGTGACTAGAGAACTCTATCAATCACTATCTTATCTGGAAGTTTAACTCCAACTTGATTTAAGTGATTGTAGCACCCAGACATTCTGAGCACATGCTCACTAGCTGAGCGATTCTCCTCCATCTTGTAGGCAAAGAACTTGTTAGAGGTCTCATACCTCTCAACACGGGCATGAGCCTGAAATCCCAATTTCAGCTCTTGGAACATCTCATATGTTCTATGGCGTTCAAAACGTCATTGGAATCCCGATTCTAAGCCGTAAAGTATGGTGCACTTAAATATCAAGTAGTCATCAGGACGTATCTGTCAGATGTTCATAACATCCACAGACGATGCCGGAGGGGTTGGCACACCGAGCGGTGCATCAAAGACATAAGCCTTCTGTGTAGCAGTGAGGACACTCCTCAGGCAACGGACCTAGTCCGCATCATTGCTAACAATATCTTTTAACTTAATCTTTCTCTAGGAACGTATTGAAACAGGGAGCTACAATGCGAGCTATCGATCTACAACCTTTTTGCAAAGACAACTTAGACTATTGTTCATGATAATTAAGTTCATCTAATCAAATTATTTAATGAACTCCCACTTAGACAGACATCCCTCTAGTCATCTAAGTGATACATGATCCGAGTCAACTAGGCCATGTCCGATCATCACGTGAGACAGACTAGTCATCATCGGTGAACATCTTCATGTTGATCGTATATTCTATACGACTCACGTTCGACCTTTCGGTCTTCTGTGTTCCGAGGCCATGTATGTACATGCTAGGCTCGTCAAGTCAACCTAAGTGTATTGCGTGTGTAAATCTGGCTTACAGCCATTGTATTCGAACGTTAGAATCTATCACACCCGATCTTCACGTGGTGCTTCGAAACAACGAACCTTCGCAACGGTGCACGGTTAGGGGGAACACTTTCTTGAAATTATTGCGAGGGATCATCTTATTTAAGCTACCGTTGTTCTAAGCAAATAAGATGTAAAACATCATAAACATCACATGCAATCAAATAGTTACATGGTATGGCCAATATCATTTTGCTCCTTTTGATCTCCATCTTTGGGGTGCCATGATCATCATCATCACCAGCATGACACCATGATCTCCATCATCATGATCTCCATCATCGTGTCTTCGTGAAGTTGTCTTGCCAACTATTACTTCTACTACTATGGCTAACGGTTTAGCAATAAAGTAAAGTAATTACATGACGTTTATGTTGACACGCAGGTCATAAATAAATTTAGACAACTCCTATGGCTCCTGCCGGTTGTCATACTCATCGACATGCAAGTCGTGATTCCTATTACAAGAACATGATCAATCTCATACATCACATATATCATTCATCACATCCTTTTGGCCATATCACATCACAAGGCATATGCTGCAAAAACAAGTTAGACGTCCTCTAATTGTTGTTGCAAAATTTTTACGTGGCTGTTATAGGTTTCTTAGCAAGAACGTTTCTTACCTACGCCAAAACCACAACGTGATATGCCAATTTCTATTTACCCTTCATAAGGACCTTTTTCATCTAATCCAATCCGACTAAAGTGGGAGAGACAGACACCCGCTAGCCACCTTATGCAACTAGTGCATGTCAGTTGGTGGAACCTGTCTCACGTAAGAGTACGTGTAAGGTCGGTCTGGGCCGCTTCATCCCACGATGCCGCCGAATCAAGATAAGATTAGTAACGGCAAGTAAACTGACAAATCGACGCCCACAACTACTTTGTGTTCTACTCGTGCAAGATACTACGCATAGACCTAGCTCATGATGCCACTGTTGGGGAACATAGTAGAAATTTAATGTTTTCTACGCATCACTAAGATCAATCTATGGAGTAATCTAGCAACGAGGGGAAGGAGAGTGCATCTACATACCCTTGTAGATCGCTAAGCGGAAGCGTTGCAAGAATGCGGATGAAGGAGTCGTACTCGCAGCGATTCAGATCGCGGTTGATTTTGATCTAAGCGCCGAACAATGGTGCCTCTGCGTTCAACACATGTGCAGCCCGGTGACGTCTCCCACGCCTTGATCCAGCAAGGGGAGAAGGAGAGGTTGGGGAAGACTCTGTCCAGCAGCAGCATGACGGCGTGGTGGTGAAGGAGGAGCGTGGCAATCCTGCAGGGCTTCGCCAAGCACCGCGGGAGAGGAGGAGGACTTGGGAGAGGGGGAGGGCTGCGCCAGAACTTGGGTGCGGCTACCCTCCCACCCCCACATATATATAGGGGCAAGGGAGAGGGGGGGCAGCCCCCTCAGATCCAATCTGAGGAGGGGGCGGTGGCCAGGGGGGTTGCCTTGCCCCCCAAGACAAGGGGGGCGCCCCCCTTTAGGGTTCCCCCTTTACCCTAGGCGCATGGGCCCTAGGGGGGGAGGCGCCCAGCCCACTAAGGGGCTGATCCCTCTCCACACACAGCCCATAGGGCCCTCCGGGGCAGGTGGACCCTCCCGGTGGACCCCCGGAACCCCTTCGGTGGTCGTGGTACAATACCGGTAACCCCCGAATTATTCCGTTGACCGTATGATGACTTCCCATATATAAATCTTTACCTCCGGACCATTCCGGAACTCCTCGTGACGTCCGGGATCTCATTCGGGACTCCGAACAACATTCGGTAACCACGTACATCTATTCCCTATAACCCTAGCGTCATCGAACCTTAAGTGTGTAGACCCTACGGGCTCGGGAACCATGCAGTCATGACCGAGACATATCTCCGGCCAATAACCAACAGCGGGATCTGGATACCCATGTTGGCTCCCACATGTTCCATGATGATCTCATCGGATGAACCACGATGTTCCACAATGAATCTCGTATACAATTCCCTTTGTCTACCGGTATAGTACTTGCCCGAGATTCGATCATCGGTATCCCGATACCTTGTTCAATCTCGTTACCGGCAAGTCTCTTTACTCGTTACGTAGCACATCATCCCGTGATCAACTCCTTGGTCACATTGTGCACATTATGATGATGTCCTACCGAGTGGGCCTAGAGATACCTCTCCGTCACACGGAGTGACAAATCCCAGTCTCGATTCGTGCCAACCCAACAGACACTTTCGAAGATACCCGTAGTGCACCTTTATAGCCACCCAGTTACGTTGTGACGTTTGGCACACCCAAAGCACTCCTACGGTATCCAGGAGTTGCACAACCTCATGGTCTAAGGAAATGACACCTGACATTAGAAAAGCTTTAGCATACGAACTACACGATCTTGTGCTAGGCTTAGGATTGGGTCTTGTCCATCACATCATTCTCCTAACGATGTGATCCCGTTATCAACGACATCTAATGTCCATGGTCAGGAAACCGTAACCATCTATTGATCAACGAGCTAGTCAACTTGAGGCTCACTAGGGACATGGTGTTGGCTATGTATCCACACATGTATCTGAGTTTCCTATCAATACAATTATAGCATGGATAATAAACAATTTTCATGAACAAGGAAATATAATAATAACCAATTTATTATTGCCTCTAGGGCATATTTCCAACACTTACTTGGCACTTCATTGAAACAAAAGCTATAAAACATGATTAATACATTATCTTAATCATGTAAACACTCTAAAACATTAAGGGTAAATATTAGGTTGTCTCCCAACAAGCGCTTTTCTTTAGTGCCTTTTAGCTAGGCATGATGATTTCAATGATGCTCACATAAAAGAAAAGAATTGAAACATAAAGAGAGCATCATGAAGAATATGACTAGCATATTTGAATCTAGCCCACTTCCTATGCCTAGGGATTTTTTGAGCACATGATTTATAGGAACAAGAATCAACTAGCATCGGAAGGCAAAACAATTATAACTTCAAAACTTTAAGCACATAGAGAGCAAACTTGACGCAACTCCTACAAGCATATATTCCTCCCTCATAATAATTTTCAGTAGCATCATGAATGAATTAAATAATATAACCATCACATAAAGCATTCTTTTCATGATCTACAAGCATAGAAATTTTTCTACTCTCCACATAAGCAATATTCTTCTCATTCGGAATAGTGGGATCACTAATTCCTAAAGTTGACACTCTTCCAAACCCGCTTTAGATGATAGTATTATTCATACTCCAAAAGATATAAGTGAAGTTCTTGGAGCATTCTACAATAAATATAGCCTAATCAATATCCAAGCTCAAAATATATAAGTGAAGCACACGCAGCATTCTATAAAACCGTACTCAAAAGATTTAAGTGAAGTGCAAAGAGCATTCTATAAGGTCATACTCAAAAGATATAAGTGAAGCACATGGATCATTCTATAAATCGATGAAGGGATATCTCATACTAGCATGGTTCTTAAAGAAAAAATAAAAACACAGGGGACACAAATTGTGTGAACAAAACAAAAACCGAGGTATACCGATAATTATTGAAGAAGAAAGATGGGATGCCAACCGGGGCATCCCCAAGCTTAGATGCTTGAGTATCCTTGGAATATTTACTTGGGGTTCCTTGGGAATCCCCAAGCTTGAACTCTTGCCTCTCTTTATTCTTCTCATATTGATAGCTCATCGATCTTTGAACACTTCACCCACACAAAACTTTAACTAAAACTTTGTGAAATCCGTTAGTATAATAAAGCAAATCACTACCTTTAGGTACTGTTGCAAACTTATTACAAATTCATATTAGAACTATATCTACTGTATTCCAACTTCACCATGGTTCATACCCCCCGATACTACCCATAGATTCATCAAAATAAGCAAACAACACACGAAAAACAGAATCTGTCAAAAGCAGGACAGTCTGTAGTAATCTGGAAGTTTAGTAAACTTATATAACTCCAAAAAATTCTAAAAAAATATGAAAATTTAAGTGATGTGCAAAACGTTTCAGACCCATTTGACTTCCCAGTAAAAAATGTAAATTCACGCGCTACAGCCAAAGTTTCTGTTTTTGTACTACAGATAGTAAAAAAGCAATCTAATCATCCTAAAACCAAAGCTTGGCACATTATTTTTATAATACAATGGATATACACAAGGGGATAATTATTTACAGAGAAACTTCCATGAAAAATTCTACATTGTTTCCGTGAGCATGAACACAAGTGCTCAAGGTCGACCCTCACTTCTTCAATGCATAACTTTCCAATCACTTCTCTTTTTGAAAAAAAATTAGGCATGATAGGCAAGTATATTTTTTTCTATTTTAATTCTTTATTTTATTTGTATGTTTCACCCACAACTAGAAAGAAACAACAAGGAAAAACAAAATCTGCTTAGTGGAGAAAGCAAACAAGCACACACGAGAATATCAACCCCACGCTATTGCTCCCCGCCAACGGCGCAAAAAAAGAGCTTGATAAAGCCCAAGTGCAGGGAATCATCGTAGCAATTTCCAAAGGTGGAAGTGATAAGTATGGAGTGTCAAACCCACAAGGAGCTAAAGGTAAGATCAATATTCTCTCAAGTCCTATCTGCCACTGATACGACTCTACGTACACCGAACATTTGCTTCCAGCTAGATACGAAAAATAAAACTACATTGTGGGTATGGAGAGGATAACTTTGCATGATATCGGAGAGCTAAAATATAAAAGTAGGTGCTGTTATCATAAAGTTAGAATATATTACTAAATATTATAAATATCGAGTGTGGAATAATGATGGGTCGGTGTGCGGAATTGTCCTACGCAATTGTTCACAAGATCGGTAATCACTATTGCAATTTCATATAAGGGAGAGGCATAAGCTAACATAGTTTATCGTCTTGTATCATATGCACTTATGATTGGAACTCTAGCAAGCATCCGCAACTACTAAAGATCATTAAGGTAAAACCCAACCATAGCATTAGAGCATCAAGTCCCCTTTATCCCATACGCCGTGACCCACTTATCTGTGTTTATGACTCTGTCACTCAAGCAACGCAGACAATAAGTAAACCTTGGACATATTGCAACACCCTACAGAGGGAATCCCTCATGCTTGCGCGACACGGAGGGCACCATAGGGCAGCACCAGAAAACATACAACTCATACCAATCTAGATCATCAATCAACCCAATGACAAAGGATATCTACTCAAAACATCATAGGATGGCAACACGTCATTCGATCATAATATGTGGCATGAAGCCCATGTTCAAGTAGGGATAACAGCGCAGAGCGGGAGAGTGGACCGCGTAAAAGAAATGGGGATGGTGATGATGATGGTGATGTTGATGAAGACGATCACCGCGGCAATGATTCCCCTCCCGATGGCACTCTGGCGCAACCGAGAGAGAGGACGAGAGGTTCTCCCCCTTGTGCTTCCTCCTCCATGGCCTCCCCCCTGGAAGGGGAGAGGTTCTCCCTCTGTATCTTGGTCTTCATGGCGATGATGGCCCCTCTGGGATCCTCCTCGCCTTGGCCTCCGGTGATGATGGCCCCCTCCGGCAGGGTGCCAGAGAGGGCCTAGATTGATTTCTTGTGCCTACAGAGGCTTGCGGCGGTGGAACTCCCCATCTCGGTTATTTTCTGGAGGTTTCTGTATTTATAGGAATTTTTGGCGTAGGTCTCACGTCAGGGGGGGTCTCCCGGTCGTCCACGAGATAGGGGCCCACGCCCAGGGGGGTGGGCACGCCCCCACTCTCGTGGACAGCCTGGGACTCTTCTGGCCCAACTCTGTTACTCCTAGGGCTTCTTTTGGTCCATAAAAAATCATAAAAAATTGGCACGTCAATTGGACTCTGTTTGGTATTCCTTTTCTACGATACTCAAAAACAAGGAAAAAAACAGAAACTAGCACTGTGCTCTAGGTTAATAGGTTAGTCCCAAAAATCATATAAAATATCATATAAATGCATATAAAACATCTAAGATGGATAATATAATAGCATGAATACTTCATAAATTATAGATACGTTGGAGATGTATCAAGAGATACCCTGTGTATGATATCATAGCTATGACAACTTCTGAGCTACACTTTAAAATGAAGATCATATCCATGAAGGTGGCGGACGACTATGCTAATACAAATCCCCCTGAAGCAACCTTCCGTCGCAATCCGATTCCAGCTGGCTATGCTCATGTCGGGGTTGATGAAGTGGTGGTCGGGGCTAGAGCTTGAGATTCCTGGAGGTGACGACGAGCGCACACTGGGAGATGACATACATCATATCATTCTATGAAGAAAGGATTGCATCGTTTTTCCAAGGCCACCAACACCGCGTCAGCCAGCTCCTCCTCCAAGTCCGCCAACATGATAGCAGGCTCCCGCTCCTCCAAGTCCGCCATCGCGTCAGGCGACTCCCGCTCCTCCAAGTCCGGCGCCGCGTTAGTCGAATCCTGCTCCTGATCCAAGTCCGGCACAGCGTTAGTCGACTCCTCCTCCTCCAAGTGCGGCACCGCGTCAGCCGACTCCTCCTCCTCCAAGTCAGGCACTACGTCAGCCGACTCCTCCTCCAAGTCAGGGGCCGCCTCAGCAACAGCAGAAGAGAGGTGCGGCAGCTACGGTGGCTAGCAGTACAACATGAGGCAAGAAATATAAATTTGTTCGAAGCCTCGAGCCTCTTCCGAAGTTGCCTCACCACATGACTGACGAGGAAGCCGATGCCGAAGTGAAGGGCCAATTGAAGGCCCATTTTGGACCCAAACTACCTGAGCATGTCATGCAGCACTTTATTGATATGGCTCAACCAGCTGTCAAGCATAGGGACTCAAACTATACATAGAGAAAAGCTTGCTAGAGTTCTTGAAGCACCTAAACACCCAACCATAAATACTACTTCCTTACAACTTTGGGTGAGTGACCCTGTCTTGTACTACAAATTCCGTTCTTGCTTACTAGATGTTAATAAATGTAGTTGATGAGTTAGGCACACGCCCGCTTAATTATACAAACGTGTGCGCATGCAATTTTCACTGGATCCTGCTAATCATTGAAGTTGACGAGGGAAAAGTTCAAGTACTAGACTGACTACTTAAAGACATTAATGACTACGCAAACGTGAGGGGTGGTCGACATGTAATTTCAATCATTATCGCATTATGTCAACCTCTTTAGTTCATTTCCTGATATCAACTAATTAATAACTCATTTATTCATTTTCTTTGCCGGCGGGCAGGGCTTGGGAAAAGTTCATCAAACAGGTTGAAGGCCCATGAAAACAAAATCTGAAATGGGTGCGACCTAAGGTAATTAATTAAGTAGTACTAGCTAGATACAATCTATTTAATTAATTCCAGTTAAATACCATTATTATGCTTGATTCATTATTATCTAATTGAATTATATTCTTGTAAAGACCATGAGGCAGGTGCCGGGAAATAATTTATGTGCATACTACGTTTGCAAGAACATTCGCATTATGTCGTCCGAAAGGACCAAATATGGTAGACAATCATGGGTTCATTTGCCAGAACACTATTCACAATTTTTATATCGTTATCTAATATATACAGACACAACTAATACATTCATATTGATCTCTACTTCTTTAAAGATGAAGGACATGCGGGCTCAGCTATGAGCAATTCAAGAGGAAATAGCAGGTTTTTTCTTGACCAGGTCATAGATCCCAAAGGAGAATATCCTAAAAAGTTGTAATGCCTCCATGTAATGATCTGCAAATTGTAGGAGAAATCCTATATATCAAATTGTATATATATGTGTGCATGTGGATGGTCATGCGAGAAATTCGATGATATATATATGATCGGTTCTATGAGAAATTCTATTTATATATATGCATAACTTGTACAATATGTCGTAGCGTAAAATATGTTTGAAATGAAAAAGAATTAAATTGAAAATACAAAATTAAAAGGAAAAATAAACCATAAACCCATAAACCCCTAAACCTTTTAGTCACGGTTGGTGTAACCAACCAGGACGAAAGGCCACCAGGCCCCCAGCACGGACGACTACAGGCCCCCCCTTTAGTGTCGGTTGCAGAACCGGCACTAAAGGTCCCTACGAACTGGGGCAATAGCCCGATTCTGCACTACCGTTAAACCAGTAACCAGTGTCAGTTCCCATTTTTTTATCATTTTTTACTTTTCAAAAAATCAATAACAAATGAAGTCCAAACACGGTGAAAGTTTACGGTGATTTTTTCTGAATAAGAAGGGATCCTAGAAGCTTTGGGAGGAGGGCAGAAAACCTACAGGAGAACCACGAGCTCACAAGGTGCACCCGGGGGGTAGGTGCGCCCTCCGAGCTCATGGCCCCACGTAGCTTCATTTGACTGAATTCCTCCTCTGTAAACTCACAAATATTCCCAAATCAACGGAGAGCCAGCTAAAACACTTTTTTTGCCCCCACAAGCTTCTGTTCTTCCACGATCCCATCTGGAGGCCTTTTTCGGTACTCTACCGGAGGGGAAATCGATCACGGAGGGCTTCTACATAATCCTTGCTACCTACCGATGATACATTAGTAGTTCACCACAGAGCTACCGGTCCATAACTAGTAACTAGATGGCTTCTTATCACTCTTTGATCTTAAATACAATGTTGTCCCCGATTTTTTTGGAGTTCTATCTTACGTAATCTTATTTTGTGGTATGCTTGTTGGGATCTGATGCATTGTGGTTTTATTATCAGATTATTCATTGAAAGTAATTCACTATTTTTTGAACTTCATTATGTATTATTGTTAAAGCTTTGGATTTCTCCCCAATCTATCAGTTTGGTTTGTCCAACTAGATTGACTTATGTTCAGTGGGAATGGTGCTTTGTAATCGGTTGAATTTTGTGGTGTCCTCACCCAATGATAGAAGGGGTGGCGAGGCACGTATTGTATTATTGCTGTTAAGGGTAAACCGATGGGGTTTAATCATATTGCTTGATTTTACTTTGTCTACATCATGTCATTTTGCTTAATGCGTTACTCCTTTTGTCATGAACTTAATATCATTGATGTAATACTGGATAGAGGTCAATTGGTGGAGTAATAGTAGTAGAGCAAGCAGGAGTTGGTCTACTTGTCATCGACGTGGTGCATATATACATGATCATGCCATGAATACGTCATAACTATGGGCTTTTCTATCGATTGTCCAACAGTAATTTGTTTACCCACGGTATGTTATGTGTTGAAGAGAGAATCATTTTGTGAAAACTATGGCCACTGGGTCTACTTTAATCATATTATAAAAACTAAAAATACCTTGCTGCAATTTATTTACTTTTATTTTGTTTTACACTTTATTTATCTACCTATATAAGATTTGGTGCTTGCAAGTAATGAGTTCAAGGGGATTGACAACCCTCTTGCCCATGTCAGGTGCAAGTATTTTTGCTTTTGCGTGTGCAGGTGCTGTTAAATAGGGTTTGGTTGGTGCTCCTTTCTGTTTTGACAAACATTGATTCTCACTGAGAGAAATGTTTATCTCTATTGTACTGCTTCACCCTTCCTCCTCGGAGAAAATCCTAACGCAGCTCACAAGTAGCATCGTGGCATTGTGCTCTGCTACCCGGTTAATCCATGGCAAAGCGTGATCGGTGATGGCCGGACGCGCCGAGTATGATGGCTGGATGCTCCAAATCCGACGCCCGACGGTAGCAGCGGTAAGTCTACCCGGTTATGCACCAGTGACAGGCGAGAGAGGCACAAATCCGGGCTGGAAGCGGGGGCTACGTGGGGGGAGGGGGCGGGGGAGGGGGAAGGGGACGAGAAATAGGAGTGTTTGTCTCCCCGACGAGCGGGCCAGGGGAGGACAAGGACATGCATCCTGCCCATCCGGGCGTGTTCGTTTCGACGTAAACACGGCTCAGATTTGGGCCGAGAATGAGCCGAAAGTGGATAGAAAACAGATGTTTGTCCGTTTGCTCCCGTACGTTGTGTCGCGGTTTGTGTCCGTTTATCATCAAAAGAACGCTGCCTTACCATTTCAGGTCGTGAGTTGGAGTTCGCCTTAGCTGCTCCATGTCCACGATGGTAAGAGCGCCTCAACAGCGACTCCAGCGACGGCCCTCGACTTTTCTGTTCACCTTCTGACATAGCAAGTACATAGAAGTAAACCGCTTACACATCCGCCCAATACGTCCTCATTTCTGGTTTTGGACGAAGTGTACCAGGTATTAAAACATGAGGGATGAAATATCGAATAATAGAAAATGAGAGACCAAATTTATAATTCTGGTCAATTTGATGGACCAAAAACACATTTTCACCTTTTTAAATGATGTTATGACAATTTGAAAAAAAATTAATTTTAAACAAATGTACGTGTAAATACTTATGAAATTGAGAAGTGCTGATGCATTTCAAAAGTGTTCATATCAAACGGTCTTCGCCTTTTAAAAATAATGGCCTATAAATTTAAAAGGTTCACTCATTTTAATAAACACTTAATATAAGTTTAAGAAATGTTCATGTGTTTATTAAACCATATAATTTAAAGATGTTCACACATTTATGAATATAATTCATATTATTTAAAGAAATAGTTCACACACTTTCTGAAAATGTTGACAAATTTTTTTCAGTCATGATGCAATTATGAGAAAATCATTGTACTTTTTCAAAAATGTTCTTGTAATCTTACACCTATTTATAGAGAAGTTGTCATACATTTATAATATAGGTTGCATATTTTATATAAGTCTTTGTCGGCGTTCTGGGAACGGGGGTCCCCAGCCTTGCCTGCTTGCGGCCCGCGGCGTGGCTAAGCCAGGAGGCCGTACTACCCATATTCATCAACAAGGCATCCACGACCCTCGCGAGGGTCAAAGCGTCGCGAGGCGGACAACGCAAGACCTCCTCTGGAGTGGCCTAGCCAGGCAGGCTCACAAGGAGCGGAGATATCAAGGCGGGGCAAACCTCACGAGGCTCTGGTGACGTGAGCCATGACGAACGACACCAGGAAGGTGCCAGCGCGCGCAGCGTCCTTATTGTTTCTTTGGTGCTAACGAGGCCAGCGCAGATGAAGGATACTGAGGCATCAGGCACTGGTTGCTATATTGGTGCAACGAGACCAAGATCAGGAGGATGGCAAGATGGAGGTCATCATGGAGCCCAAGACGGCGTCACCACCACAGCTTTTCGCAGGTGAAGACCACTTTTTTCAGGATAGCTTGTACTAGCTATCCCCCTTCAAATTTGCCCGCCGTTGTTGGCTCCCTTCCCACTCGATATTTGGGAAGAGGACCAGGGCCTATATAAGTAGAGCTAGCCACCATAATAGGGATCTCATCTCATCTAATCTAATCTAATCTAATCTCATCTCATCTCATCTCATGTCATCTCATCTCATCTCATCTCATCTTATCTTAGCTGGATCCAACCCGATCGATAGCCTAGCCACAAGAACACCTTAACCTCTGGAGGCTGTTCTTCCCTTGTACTGTTCATCATCAGCCCTAAAGGCAATCCACCACCACCACACTGGTGTAGGGCATTACACCACAATGGCGGCACGAACCAGTATAAACCTCGTGTCTCTCTGTGTTGCGAGTTCGTCCGCGAGATGTAAGCGAGCTAGGGCATAGATCGGTGAGGGAAACACTTCGCGCGCAACTCAGTTTTCCAACTTTAAGAGTTTACCGGAACCCCACATCCGACATTTGGCGCGCCAGGTAGGGGTGCTCCGTTGCCTCCCTCGCGTCGATCAGTCGCTCCGTCGCTCCGTCGTCTCCATGGCGGACGCTCTCCGTGCTCGACCTGAGCGTCGGGCTGCCCTCACCGCTCGCGTCGCTCAGACGGCTCCCGTCGACGGGCCACCTCGTCATTCTCCGTCCCCCACGGCCAACGCTGCCACTGCTGGTCGGGGAACGAGCAGCAGGCGTCCTCGCTGCACCCTTCGGTGTGGCAGGACGGCCACACCGCCACTCCATGCTGACCCCTGCCGGTTCTTCATATCACGCGCGCCGCGCTCCCATGGATGCGCGGGCTGTGCTCCTCGCAGCGAACGAACTCCTACGCTACGGCCCAGTCAACGACCTCTACGAGGAGTGGCTCGACAGTGTTGCCGAGGTCGTCCGCGCCGCAGGGGGCTCTCCGGCGCCGTCCCTCTCTCTGCCTCGCCCTCAGCCAGCCATGGGCAACGAGACCCATGGCGCGCCTCCGCCACCACTTCCTCAAGACGGTGCCTTGGCACCACGGCGCGCGGCTCCGCGACGTGATCCATCCCGCCCGGTGCCCGTGCGCGAAGAGAGAAGTTGCCAAGAAATCCCGCGGCCGCGAGAAGCTGCATCTGCGCTCCCTGCGCCACCTCGTCAAGACCGCGAGCCGCCCGTGGTGGCGCCGCGTGGACCTTGCCAAGACAAAGCTCCACCTCTGAAGCGGGCCCCGGAAACCACGGCTGGCTGCCGCGCCTTCACCCCTGAGTTGCATAGCGTCGCCTGGCCAGGCAAGTTCAAGTCGGATCTGCCTCCTCGCTACGACGGCACCGCCGACCCCGCGGAGTTCCTGCAGCTCTATGAGCTGAGCATCGAAGCGGCCAACGGCGATGAGAAAGTCATGGCAAACTGGTTTTCCATGGCTCTCAAGGATGGAGCCCGCTCCTGGCTCCTAAACCTGCAGCACGGCTCGATCTCCTCCTAGGACGATATGCGCGACCGCTTCGTCGCCAACATCCAAGGCACTCGCGACCGCCCGCCGGCCGCGGGTGATCTATGCCGCATCAAGCAACAACCAGGAGAGACCCTCCAGAAGTACATCCAGCGCTTCAACAACAGTCGCCTCAAGATCCCCAAGGTGACGGATGAGGCCATCATCTTTGCGTTCTCCAACGGCATCCGTGACGTCAAGATGAAGGAAGAGCTCGCTATCCATGAGGAACTCTGCACCTCCCAGGAGTTGTTCAACCTGGAGACCAAGTGCGCAAGAGCTGAGGAGGGGCGTCTCTCTCTTAGAACTTCCAGCCGCGGGTGCAGAGGAGAAGAAAGCCAAGGCCAAGGACCTGAAGCGCAAGGAGGCAGTTGTGCTCGCAGTGAAGCCCGACACCAAGCGGGGCAGAGATCGGCCCGAGTCGTCTAAGAGCACCCAACCGTTCTGCGCCTTCCAAAACCTGAACACCCACAACACCAATGACTGTCAAGAGCTCAGAGCCATACGAGAAGGGCGCTTCGGTCAATGCCCCGAGCGCAACGACCGGGGATACGGATGAGGAGGAGGACGTGGAGGCGGACGCTGGGACGACCGTGGCCCGCGCTAGGAATGGAGCGACAGGCCTCTCAAGGACCGCTGACAGGACCAACCTCGCGAGGACGCCTGGAGGGACCCGCCTCGTGAGGATCGCCCCAGGGCAACACCGGTCTTCCCCCGCTGCCGCCACCAAGGAGCGACGTCCACCACCAGGACGAGGGGGCTGGGGGCTTCCAGGAGCCGCGTGCGATCACTTGCATCTTGGGCGGCGCCCAGGCCCCAGCATCTCAGCACATCTTCAAACAGTTCATTCGCGAGGTGAATGTTGTGCTCCCTAAGCTCGAGGCCACACGCCAGCTCAAGTGGTCCCAATGCGCCATCACTTTCAACTCGGTAGATCAGCTCAAGTGCGCAGCCACCGCTGGCGCCCTCCCTATGTTGTGTTCCCCAGTCATCAGCAATGTGCAGGTCACCAAGACCCTAATCGACGGTGGTGCAGGGCTCAACGTCCTGTCCGTCGACACGTTTGACAGCCTCCAAGTGCCATACGAGCAGCTCCAGCCTACCAAGCCTTCTAAGGAGTGACCGACGGTTCCACCACACCGATAGGGCAGGTCCGCCTGCCCGTCACCTTCGGCACGCGCGACATCTACCACACCGAGCTCATCGACTTCGACGTCACGCACATCCGCCTGCCGTACAACGCCATCCTCAGGTATCCAGCCCTGGCCAAGTTCATGGCAGTCACCCATCATGGCTACCACGTCCTCAAGATGCCGGGAAGCGGCAGAATCATCACGGTCCCATGTGAAGAAAGGGATGTGGTGTGCTCCCTCAAGCGCGCCTTCCAGGCTGCAGCAATCGACGACCCCGACAGCAGAAGTGAGGGCCCTCTGGAGGCCGTTCCCAGGAAGAAGCAGCTGCGCCGCACAGGACCTCGGGACGATGGCGTCGCGATAGGAGTCTCATCAGGATCAGCGTCCATCCCAGGGGCGCCTCCCTCTATCGTGTAGGAAGGCGCGCCCAGCGCCCTCCTCGGGTAGGGCTCGGTGGCTCTATTCTGGAGGGCCTCAGAACTTGTCAACCTCACGAGGGAGGCGCTTGGGCACCACTTGGAGGCGTTCTTCGCGGCACGTTACCCTCAGGAGAACACAGGGCGAGGACCGCCCACCACTCAAGAGTTCATCGCCAAGACCACCCAGGAACTGTAAGACGCAAGAGCCGTGCGCGGCGACAGCCACTCACGAGGCACAGCTCCCCATCCTGGAGAGGATGCTGGGTTACGTGTCTGCATCGATGTCCCAAGGCTCAATAGGGCTGCGTCTCAGGAGCGCTTCTGGCCTTCACGTGTGGGCCACTGCGAGGGCCCGCCACACAGCTACGTTCGCATGCCCTTCGGCTTGCCAGGCATAGCGTCGGCCTATCTGCGCACCGTGCGGCGTGTCCTAGCGGCTCAGGAGGCCAGGTACCACGTCGTCCTGGACGAGATGGAGACGGTTCTCAGGGAACCTGCCGAGCCCCCAGATCCTCCCGAGGCTCCGGACCCCGGTGGCTCATGAGGAGTCATTTCTTCAACGCCTTCAGCCGCACCGACTCTACTTAGTCTACAGAACCAGGTGACATCTTCCGAGCTCGTTTAGCTGGGAGCGCCCCTCGGCGGCATCACGTCTCGGCGGGTGGGTCCATCCCTGCGGCATGTATCCCTTTTGCTTATGCTTTTATCTTACCTTGCTGGGGGCGCCCCTCGGGCTGCATCATCCCCAAGCCACTCGGGCCGGACCCGGTGGCATCTATCTTCCTGCATTTATCCATGTTGATCTGCTGCTCATGTTTAATCTGCCTACGGCTATCGCCTGCTCAATCATCGCCTCACACGGAGCCTCACAGGCACGGCGCTGGTGCATGGGTCCATCCCTGCCACGTCGACAAATCTGAGCGGTCGAGCTCTGGCTCGCGGCACGCCCCGCGCACGTCACCTCACCAGGCCCTCAGTGCCTTCACCCCATCCAGAGCAACCAGCGGCGGGCCGGCAGCTGTAACAGCAAACCGTGTTTTGTGCCTTTCACAGGGAACCCATGGGAAGGGTAGCAGGCGGCACCACGTGCCTCCTTTTCTCTCATGCAATTCGCTTGCACGTTAAAAGGGGGGCTCCTGAGCATCGCAACTCAGGAGCTCTTACTGGCTCTCCAGCCCTCAACCCATGGCCTTGCCCACAGCATCGCGACCCGGCATACTAGCGGCAGCTGAGCTCGCTCGAGGGCTGGGACCTGAGGACGTAGAGCACTAAGGAGGGCTTGAGGGGAAGGAAACTCGTGTGAGCCGGCTTGGCTATGCCGCGCAAGTTGGCGCGCCGGCCTAGTGCACCGTCAAGAATCACCGCGAAGTCGACAAGATAAGTCCCGCTCTCGGATCGGCTAAATGTTGGGGCCTGATATGGTCACCCTCGCCTTGCCGCGACCCCGTTGTGTCCACGTCAACTCCCTCTCTTGCCTTACCATGGATGCTTGAGTGCTAAGGGGGACCTCCTGAGCATCGCGTCTCAGGGGCTCTTATTGGACCTTGGGCCGCGCACCTCCTGGCCTTGACCAAGGCACACGACCTGGCATAACAGCGACGGCTGTAGCCGCCAGGGGACCAGGACCTGTCAGCGCAGAGCAACAAGCTATCGCGAGGAAAGAAAGGGGGGACCGAGCCTTAACGGGACACGCGTTCGCCAAGTTTTCATAACAAGGAAGATAAGCGCAAAAGGTGTTACAGACCCTTATATGCCCCCACGGGGTAATTCATAATCCTTCGCATGGCACAAGGCCAAAACTAAGGGGGATCCTATCTACACCCTCCCGTGGCGGCGACGGCCGCGGAAGGCCGACGCCAACCCCATCCAGATCAGCGGTGGCGACGGCCGGACGCCGCAGCTCTGCTCCGAGCGCGGCGAGAGCTCGGGGGCACGTAGCTGTCATCGCTCGTCTCCGGAGTCTCATAGAGCTCAGGAGAGCTGCTGAACTCCCAAGGCTGCTACCGCTGGAGTGGCTGCGAGCGGGGCGCGTGTCAGCTTGGCGCTCCCCTCCGGAGCAGCACTCTGGGTGGCGGCCCTTGGCATCGAAGACCTTGAAGAAGAGCGTGGAAGTGCCTTCGAACTCAAAGTGGATCGCAAGGGCGCCCCTCGCAGGCAGACCCTTGCGATCTCCCCCCAGCCGCGGGTCATGAAGATCTCGCCTGTGGGAACCGCTTCGATCTACGCTCCGGCCGCCGGAGCGCTGCAGTCGGCGTGCTGCAACCAGAGCTCGACAGGCCCCCTCGGCGGCATCATGTCGGAGAAGAACCGCAGGAAGCGGATCTAGGAGCTTGGAGGCATCGAGGCCCACAGCACCAGCTCGCGCGAGGAATCCGAGGCGTGGATTCCGCGGGCGACGGCACGCGTCGCCCTGGCACGGCGACCCCGGGTGTGGCGCTGCTCATCGCCTCGTCCACCTGAGCCCTCGGCTCGGGCGTACAAGGGTAGCGGATACCCCGGAGGAGGCCGCTTGCACCAAGGCCTCGTCACCACCTGCATCGCCGCTTCATCACGGCGATGGATCGACCTCTTCTTCGGCGGAAGTGGCCCCTGATCATCACGGGGAGCCTTTTCTTTCTCTTCGATAGAGAACCTTCTGATAGGCGCCATTGTTGCCAGCAGTGGAGCGGGGAGGAAGAAGCAAGCAAGCGAGGAAGAGATAGGTGACGGGGGCTCCGCCCCCTCCCCATTTATAGCGGAGGAAGGCCAGCCGGCGTCTCCTATGATCGCAGGTAATGATGGTTTTCCGTGCATGTCACAGGGACTTGTCAAGTCGCGTAGTTGCCGAGGCAGCGTGGGGAAGCGGAGGCGCCCATGTTCAATCAACCGCCACACGTCAACCGAGGACGCAGGCTTTTGGGGGCCGCGGTGCTCCGAACTTGACCCTTGGCTTCGCCGCGAAGCCAAGCCCGAGCGCACCTTGGGCCCGGGGGCTACTGTCGGCGTTCTAGGAACGGGGGTCCCCAGACTTGCCTGCCTGCGGCCCGCGGTGTGGCTAAGCCAGCAGGCCGTACGACCCATCTTCATCAACAAGGCATCCAAGACCCTCGCTAGGGTCCAAGCCTCGCGAGGCGGACGATGCAAGACCTCCTCTTGAATGGTCTAGCCAGGCAGGCTCACGAGGAGCGGAGATATCAAGGCGGGGCAAACCTCACGAGGCTCTCATGATGTGAGCCATGATGAACGTGTGGCGTCCTTATTTCCTATTTGGTGCTAAGGAGGATAGCTCAGGCGAAGGGTACCGAGTCATCTGGCAAAGGTTGCTATATTGGTGCAACAAAACCAAGACTAGGAGGACGGCAAGACAGAGGTCATCATGGAGCCCAATACGGTGTCACCACCAGAGCTTTTCGCAGGCGAAGACCACTTTTGTCATGATAGCTTGTACTACCTGTCCCCCTTCAAATTTGCCCGCCGTTGTTGGCTCCCTTTCTGCTCGATATTTGGGAAGAGGACCAGGGCCTATATAAGTAGAGCTAGCCACCATAGTAGGGATCTCATCTCATCTCATCTTAGCTAGATCCAACCCGATCGAGAGCCTAGCCACAAGAACACCTCAACCTCAGGAGGCTGTTCTTCCCTTGTACTGTTCATCATCAGCCCTAGAGGCAATCCACCACCACCTCACTGGAGTAGGGTATTACACCACAACGGTGGCCCGAACCAGTATAAACCTCGTGTCTCTCTGTGTTGCGAGTTCGTCGAGTTTGTCCGTGAGATCTTAGCGAGCTAGAGCGTAGATCGGTGAGGGAAAGACTTCGGGCGCACCCAGTGTTCGAACCTTAAGGATTTGCCGGAACCCCACATCCGACAGTCTTTATGTAAGTTTTAAGATTGTTGGGGCTTTTAGAAAATGTCATTTAAATTTTAAAGTAAATTAAAAAAATGAATAAAGTAGATGGAAAACAAAAAAATGTCAAAGATGAAACATGAAAACGAAACTAGAATAAAAATGGACATCCCAAAAAGGCTGATATTTCAACCGTCTAACTAAAAACTACAAAATAAATACTACAACTTGTACAGGACGGCCTCCTCGTATGCGTGGCCGCCCTTCCCTATTGCACTGCCGTTGTCGTCGCCCCTCCAGCAGCGGAAGGGCGCCGGTCCACCATGTCATCCTTGTCTGGCAACTGCGTGTCGGTTGCAGAGGAGACGCTCCGTCTCCTTCTGCGCGGTGCTGATGGCCACTGAGGCCAATGACGATTGTTCCAGCAGAGCTGTGGCGGTGGCTGAGCACTTGGCATTGGTGGAGGAGTCCTAAGCGACCACTCCTCATCGATCTTGCGGATCTCGTTGTCAAGGTGATAGCGGCGTATAGCAGTCGTCTTCGGTGTGGTGATGGTGCGGGTGAGGGCCCATACTGCGTTGCAGATGCATTCCGGCACCGCGACCGACTTGGCGAGTGCCAGACGTGCCAGTGCTACCACACCGATTGCCTTGCCACGCGCTCCTCCTTTGACACGACGACCATTGATCCCTAGAAACCGCCGCTCCATGGTAGTGGAGGATTCAACCTTGCACCTTCATGATTGCAGCCGAAAGTTCATCCTTGATGCGGTGGATGTGGCGGGGTGGTGGCGCGGGCTCATCAATGCGTGTGTACTTGTTGTGCGCCGGCGGTGACGTCTGTTGATCCTTCACGCAATGTCCGATTTGGATGTCGTCGTTGCACGGGGGACATGGGCACTGCCACGGTTGCGCGGGGAAGGTGGGGACACAGGCTCTTCCCTGACCAGTCAGGAGTGGAGCCGGTGATGGTTAGGCCGGGCCCATCTGATGGAGCGATCGCTCCATCATGATCTCTATCTGACAGAAGAAGTTTTCGTCCGTAAGAGAGACCTCCGCGGGTAGGCGGGGCTGCTGCTATGGCGCCGGTCCTCCTTGTCGCTAGAAGAGATGACGATCTTCTCCTTCCTAGGTGAACCTGCTGCCATGGATGCCAAGGGGCTCAGACAGCGAGGGCGGCGACCACCTCTCCACATGTGCATGCTATTTTCGGGTGTAGATGGTGTAGGAGAAGGTGCACTCTCGGCATGGTTTTTTTTCATCGTCCTTTTATTTTCTTTGAAAAAACAATAGAGCAACAAAGAGTATTCCAGCATGAATACATAAGGAATAACTTTGAGCAAAATTTCTTCTTCAAAACGGATATGCAGGGGACATTTGGCTAGGGTCAAGAATAATAGAGCGGTGCATGTCGATTGTCATATATAAGAAATCAATAGAAACAAAATATTTGTTTTCGTGATAGGTTATAGATCAGGCACACAATCACAAATTATAGTTAATTATCTTGTTATAAACCTCTTATTTTTTTATTCCATGGCAACTCACCGGCATTTAGCTAGTTAGTTTTGTTCTTCCGAGTTGTCCAATTTGGACATTTCATCCCTGTTTTTAACAGTCCGCATGGAGTGTCACGCGTAACCAAACATATAGCCAGATTTTCGTTCATCTTATTTGTGATTCATCTTTGTATAGTGAAGCAAATAAAAGGCAGAAGGACACAGTAAATTGTTTCAGATAATCAAATAGATAATTCAGCATATAGGTGTCTGTTTAACAGTCTCTTTCTGAAGTGAAGTGGTAGACATACATTGTAGACAGCAACAGTCTAAACTAATGTATTTGCCCTAGGGGCCATCAATCGTTAGTCAGATCCTATCTAGGGCGGTCCTTCCGGGCGTGAAGTAAAGCCTGACCGCTATGGCACCAACCAGGCCAAACCGGGCAACGTGGACAGCTTGTCACGGCTCGGTTGGCGGCTTGGCCGATAAGATCGGTTGGCGCGGCGGTAAGGTCAACTCGAACACACGCCCACAAATGGACTGATGTGCGTTTTATTCGAATTCTATCTAATAATAGATGTGAATATTGCCTTCCAAACTTGAGGCAATTTTATTTTGACGAACTATGAACAGTGTGGAAAAGTTTCTCCACTGACTTTATAAGAAAATTAGAAAGGTCACATATATATATATACATGTTGGTGTCGGGGAGAGGCACGAGGAGGGGGATGGGGTGTTCAGGAGATCAGAAGGTGCAAACCAAATGGGTGTACAGAAGAATAAGGTAAGGGGGGGTGGGGGGGTAATCAAATAGATAATTCAGCATATAAGGTGTCTGTTTAACAATCTCTTTTTGAAGTGAAGTGGTAGGCATACTTTGTAGACAGCAACAGTCTAAACTAATGTACTTGCCATAGGGGCCATCAATCGGTAGTCAGATCCTATCTAGGGCGGTCCTTCCGGGCGTGAGCCTGATCGCTATGGCACCAACCAGGCCCAGCCGGGCAATGTGGACAGCTTGTCACGACTCGGTTGGCGGCTTAGCTGACAAGATCTGTTGGCGTGGTGGTAACTCCGATTGGGATGAAATTTCAACATGATTGTTTTCCAAATATTAGCTTCCCTGCGGCAAAAGAATGACCCCAACCAACTTACGGAGGAGTCACAAGCTCAACGGGCGCACCCTAGGGTAGATGGCGTGCCATGTGAGCTCGTGACTCCCTCAAGCATCGTCTCACCTTGATTATTTTTCCCAAAAATCACATATATTCCAAAAGAATCTTCAAAAAATTTATCGCGTTTCGACTTCGTTTGATATGGATTTTCTGCAAACAGAAACATGCAATAAACAGGAACTGGCACTGGATCAATATGTTAGTCCAAGAAAATCATATACATTGTTGCCAAAAGTGTGTGAAATTTGTAAAATAATGGCATGAAACAATAAGAAATTGTAAATACGACAGAGACGTATTAATGAACAAAGAGAAAAAGTTGTATACCATATCGCTCACGCCTACACCACTCACGGGACAACCTTAAATGCTCTCAAGGATGCAATAAAACTTGTTGCATTCTTATTCGATGAACCCCCACCTCTTTTTGGTTGAGCTGACACATGGTTGCTTGAAAATTTATAGGGCGGGGTGAACTTCCTACATTCATGCTAGTACACCTGAACTCTACCCAGAAAACAATGGATGCGAGATATTTTTCTTCTTTTAAGACACGTCAGCGGTAGGTGTTTGTATGCTAGGGCACCAAACCGTTAACGATTCTCATGCCTTCCACTGGCGTCGCCGACGATCTGCCTCCTCTCCTGTGGCATTGGGGCCTTGGATGTGCGGTAGATCCCGGCACTTGCTGTAGGAGGGCTCCGTTTTTGCGTGCTTTCTTGACATGTTTTGTGCAGGTTCAGTGGGTGCCGCGGTTGAGAGTCTCTGAAGATGGAATAAGCTTCTTCCGGCTTTGCCTCCATCCTGACAGTGATTCTAGCATCGTCAAGGGGCATGTGGAGATTTTTCTCCAACGAATCTCTTGGATTGGGTTGCCATTTGCCTTTGGTGGATCAATATGCATCTGATTTTTGTTCGTCTATGTTCGTGTGTCTACTGATTCAATCCTTCTGATATACGTTTTTTCTTTTCGGCGGCGGTTTTTATTCTTGTGCATCAGTCCTATATGACCTTAATACGACAGATTTCCTGACTATACTATAACAAGGTTTGCGCGGCTCCATTAAGGAAGGAGTGATGACGAAAGGGTGCCTTCGGCTTGCTGTATTGCTTATAATCATTGCTAGGAGGTCTTTGGGCCAAAGTGTAATTTTTATTTATGGTATTCTTTATAGCTCAGAGGTTTTTCCTGCAAAAAGAAAAGGAAACACAACAGTAAAATTTAACAGTACAAATAGACATCATTATCTTTTGTTGGTGTGATAACCACCTAGTACACTCTAGTATAAAAAATCCTCGTTTTTCCCAATTGTACAGATTGATTGCTTGCATTGCAATTTCTTCTAAAATACTAAAAATGCACTACGTGCACGCTATATAGTCATTCGCATGAATGCATGGACGCACACCTTATTTTTATGAGAAATTCGGAGATACCGAGCCAACAGAACATCTTGCGATTGATGAAGTCACCATAGACACCTTTGTTGACAGAATGTCACCTCCGATTGAACAAACATCGTCGAAAAGGCTGAAATAAATATAGGAAAATGCGAGCACCAGTGCCGAGTTTAGGACTTAAACCTGGTGACCTGGTGCCATCACAAGGTAACCTAGCTATCTGAACTATGCTCAGTTATAGTAGCTAATGTACTTTTCTTCTGGACTCCTCCAAATCTACTATTCTTAAATAGTTCATCATCATAACCTCACCAAGTCATGCAAGTCTGCAAAATAATTACTCACGAGATTATCCACGTCATACATCTTAAATGGAATTATCCATGTCTGCATAATAATTACTCACGGAATTCTGCACTTATTAGTAGCTAATTATTTTATTTTTTTCTAGATTAGTTAAGCTATGGACGATGGCAGCAGAGATGACCATGATCAAGAGGAGATCATGTTCGACATGATACGCTCCCAAAACCCAGAGATTGAACCAAAAGACGGCTCACAATATCTGAATGATTCCAGTGAGGGAATTAAAGAAGAACCAAGAGACGAAGGGCAAACAAACAATGATGGCGAAGGAAATGTTCTTCAATTAACAAAGTTATATATATATATATAGGACGCCCATATGGGACACCTAGGTGCCTAGGCACCTTGCCTAGAAACCGTTGGATCACACTAAGATGTGTGCACGTGTAATTACTATTAACTCTAATTCATAAATGCGTTAGATTTTTATTTGTAAAGAATTATTGCTAATTATTGCTTAATATGGACACTTAATAACCACCCAAATTAAGTCCATGCATGTCTCATACGTCACGAAGCTGGGTATTTTTTGTGTATAATGGATGTCCTATTTTTTTATGTGCGCTCCTTTATTTTTCACCGACTATCTAATAACTTAAATAAATTACTAGGTATATACATACATAACCTAAAATATCTTAGGTATATTTTTATACTTGAAATATGTTGGATATATATTAAATACCCATACGTCACGTAGTCAGGCATATACATAGTCATATTTTACTTTAGATACACATGTCCACTGGATATGTACAATATTTTCCAAGCTTTTTCCGCGCAGCCGGGTATACAAGTGTGCAGACACCTTGGTTATTTTCAGTTAAAGTATATTATTTGATGTATAACATTTTTCTACATTTTTTCACATAACCGGGTATATACATCGATTGGCTATGTATAATATTTTCCTACCCTTTTTCATATAGCCTTATATACGTTTGGGTGTTACAATATTTTCGTCAGTAGGTATTGTATAACCGTATTGGATAGTTAGGAAACAAAAATAAAATGTAGTTAGTCAACAAATAAATTATTGTGCATATACATATACCCACGTACATACAACCTTTCGTTAGTAAGTATGATACCCATTTTAGATAATTAGGAAAAAAATGTAATAGTTCAAAAAATAAATTACTGAATATATACATACATGCATATGTATATAATTTCGTTGGTAGGTATTAGATACCCATATTAAATAGTTAGAAAACAAAAATACGTGTATTATATACCTGCAGCAATTCGAACAAAATCAACATTAATATATTTTATTGTATGGCAAGTGTTGCATGCCTAATAATTAGACCCAAAAATAAAACGTAAGTATGGAAAGTCTTGCATGAACAATAATTAGAAAACAAATTAATATATCATAGTTTCCAAAACTAACAAGGTGCCCAGGCACCTAGGTGCCCCATCTATATATACACACGGTAACGCTAAACTGCGTGAGCGCGTAGAATGCCTTATCGTACGCGCTGGTCCTAATTAGCTGTGTCGCTCGGACCTCCTTGTCGGTTAACTAACGGAGGTAAAATCCATGGAAGAAATAGTAATGCATTTAATTTTGTTAGTATCCCAAACGGTTCACTTACGGTCACGCGCAAAACAGCTGCTAATTGTTGGCAGTGTTGGCAGTAAAATGGGTTAAGGAAGTGGTAATGTGTTACTGGTTCACCTACATCTCATGTAGCCATCACTAATTGTTGGGAGGAATTGGTAATGCGTTACTGGTTCACGTACGCTAGTGGCCGCTAATTGTTCACTGTAAAATGGGTTGATGAAATGGTAATGCTTTACCACATGAGATGAATTAGTGTAGTACATGTGCCTCCCTCTAGTATAGTAAAACACACTAAAAAGTATAGTAACGATGGTAATACTGTCATTTGCAATAGTACAACAATGTATGGTCAAGTAAAACAAACGAGCATATGGTAATATTAAAGTATTGGAACGATCCATCTGATTATTATTTTAGTGGAAATTATAGTGATGGTAAGTTCGTTACTGACTTCCTAAAGGCTGATTACTAATAGTAGGAATTAGCCCATGGACTAGGTGGCTTGCCAGATTTATTTCGCCGTAACTCATTACGATGCATTTTTCACGGAGGAGCGCATGTCGGGTTGTTCGGGGTAATTAGCGTGTAGAGGCCGGTTATGTCGATCGGTCGGCACGTAGGATTTTCTATAAGTGTTTGCCACAGAACTAGTTAAGGGTTTCAACGGTGCAAAAGTTTTCAAAAATTCTGAAAAAAATACTGAACCAACACACCTATAATATAACATGATCCAACGGAGGGATTAAAAAAATACGACTGTATGTGTCCTAGTAGACACAGTTATATATTATTCTGATCCATATATACACATAAACACTATTCTGACCACGGGATGATAATATTATTCTGATGACAACCTGACCTTCCAGGCAGTAGTACGTTGAACTTCCCCAGTGTTAGGTTGAACTTCCGCAAGCATTGCCCAGATGGGGCTTGCGATATACCGTTGGAAAGCTATGGACACGAGTATCGTGACCCAAGTTAAATTTTTGGTGAAATGTAAGCAGTTTAAGAGCAGTTTTGAAAACCATTTTTTCTTCGTATAGAAAACGTGAATCGTATTTTCGATCGCATTTCTAAACCGTTTATCAGAATTAGGCAAATAATATGGAGTTGGAAAGCTGCTGCAATACTGCTCCTTCCACATGTTGAATGTTTTCTCTAATTCCCTATGAATAAAGAGTGATTTGAAAAATTGTAGAATTTCACAAACCGAACAGCCGATTTGGTATTTTCAATGTCATTTTTAAACGGTTAATCCAATTGAGTAAAATGATATGGATTGGAAAGCTTATGACAATGCGCTACTTTTTCATGTAAAATGTTTTTTCTAATTTTGAACGGTTTAAAAGTAATTTAGAAAACGATACAAGTTCCATCGAGTTCGTATTTTCGAGCTGATTTTTAAACCGTACGTACGAATGCAGCAAATGATATGGCATTGAAAGCTTGAGGAAAGGCGATTTTTTTTGGAATATATTGTTTCTCCCAATTCCATATTGTTTTAAGTCAATTTTAAAAGTGGATAAAAACATATTTTTGACATAATTTTTTCAAACTTTATCAAAATGGGGCAAATAATATACCGCTAAAAAGCTACGGAAAATGGAACTTTTTCATGTTGATGTTTTTCTCTGATTCTTTGCCGTTTTCAAGTAATTTCGAAAACGGTAAGATCATTCGTTCTGCCATTATCGCGAAACTGATACTTCGAAAATGCACCGCGTGAAGAACTTTAATTTCTCGGCTCGTCTAATTGAACTTTAGTTTCTTTTGCTCGTAGCTCTCCATCCACTAAACGAAAGTGGGCAAGTGATATAACGATGGAAAGCTGCTGTAAACACGCAATTTTCCCGTGTTGATCATTTTTTCATACTCGTGACGACTTTAAAAGTTTTTCATCTGAAATTCAATCAGTGCAGTAGTTGAACTTCCTGCTGTTTTCACGTTGAACTTCTGTGACGTATTTTCGTTTGTAATTTTCTCATCCATTTCGTCAGTGTTACACAAATGATATTCTTTTTGTACAAACCTCTCTCACAATATTTTTTTAAACTTTCTCCGCCCGAGGAGTTGAAATTATAACAAAAAAACTTTTTTGCCTTTTTATTCTTTTTTAATACAAAATGCAAACCGTGTAGTATGTGAACTTCTGGCAGTTATCAATCTAAATTTCTCTTAGTTACTCGAAAATATCTGAGTTTTTTATGAACATTAATCTTAATTTCTTAATCCCTTTTTATGAATTTTGAAGTGCTCTAATTTTTAAAAAGTTGAACTTCTTGTTATTTTATTTTTGAACTTCTTGTTTCCATTCTTTAACAATGAGGAAAATCTGAGTTTTCTATAATCATCGAACTTCTCCATCTTTTTAATATGGACTTCCTGGTTTTATTTCTTAATATTTCTTATGAATTTTGAAATGCTCTATTTTTAAAAGTTGAACTTGTTGTTATTTTATTTTTGAACTTCTTGTTTCCATTCTTTAAAAACGAGGAAAATCTGAGTTTTCAATAATCATCGAACTTCTCCATCTTTTTAGTATGGACTTCCTGATTTTATTTCTTAATCTTTTTTATGAAATTTTGAAGCTCTCTATTTTTAAAAGTTGAACTTCTTGTTTCCATTCTTTAATAACGAGGAAAATCTCTTTAATAATCGAACTTCTCCATCTTTTAAATATGGACATCCTGGTTTTATTTCTTAATATTTATAATTTGAATTTTTTATTTTCTTTTTGAAATCAAATTGCTCTGAAATAATAACTAAACTTGTTTGTGGATTGAGAGAATTATTTTAAAACGCAAAAATACAATTTCTTTTTTGTGTTTTTGAACATGGAAATACAAGGTGAACCTCTCTCGCAAGAATTTTTTAATTTCCCGTGACACAACACTTGAACTTATTTCAACAAACCTTTTAAGCTTTTATTTTTCTATACTTTTATTCTCACCTGAAATTCGTTCCTTGCAGTACTCTAACTTCTCGTTGTTTTCACTATGAACTTCTATCACATTTTTTTGTATACGTTGAATTACACGCAATAATATGTCTCCAATGTATCTATAATTTTTTATTGTTCCATGATGTTTTATTATCAATCTTGGATGTTTTATAGTCAGTTTATAGTCATTTTATATCATTGGAAAGTGTTGGTATGGAGGACAACCGTGGATACGGCTAGCCATGGAAAGTGAATGTATGGTGGAAAAATGAATACACTTTATTTTTTGTTTGGCAACCACCTATGACATATCTAGCATGGAAAGTGTTCGGAACTCTAATTCATTTTCGTTCGTGGGATAGATACACCTCCCAGAATGATTTTATCTCTAATTTTTTCACTTTGAGCTCTGGCACTTCTACAAATCCCTACTTCCCTCTGCGAAGGGCCTTTCTTTTACTTTATGTAATTTTTATTTTGAATTTGAGTCTCCATCTGTTCTTATAAAAGCACCAACTAAGATGCAATATGATCATGTGTAAGTATTGGGTATAACTAATATTCGAGTGTGTTTAATGAATGGATCAATGTTTGAGCACGATGGGCTAGGGATAACTTGTTTTAGAATTAATATTTTGAAAGACATGGTTGCTTGTTGATATGCTTGAGTATCTAAATTATTATTTCAAAACTAAAATATTGCTTTGAATCACATAAAAGTCCAAATGTCCATGCTATAAAGAAAAGAATATGACATGGCTTGATAAACAGCAGTCCACATCAAAAAATTTGTTTTATCACTTACCTACTCGAGGACGAGCAGGAGTTAAGCTTGGGGATGCTGATACGTCTCCAACGTATCTATATTTTTTTATTGTTCCATGCTATTTTATTATCAATCTTGGATGTTTTATAATCATTTTATAGTCACTTTATATCATTTTTGGTACTAACCTATTGACATAGTGCCAAGTGCCAGTTGCTATTTTTTCCATGTTTTTTACATCTCCGGAAATCAATATCAAACGGAGTCCAAATGCCCAAAAACTTTACGGAGATTTTTTATGAGCCAGAAGGAAGGCAATGGGCCCTATTTGCACCTGGGGGTGCCCTGAGGGGGCACAACCCACCAGGGTGCGCCAGGATGCCCAGGCGTGCCCTGGTGGGTTGTGCCCACCTCGGGTGCTCCCGGACCACCTCTTTGCTCTATAAATACCCCAAAAATACCAGAACCCTCAAAGCGTCGACGAAATATTCATCCAGCCGCCATAGAGTCCAGAACCACCAGATCCAATCTATAAATCTTCATAGAGGGGTTCACCACTTCCATTGGTGCCTCTCTAATGATGCGTGAGTAGTTCTTTGTAGACCTTGGGTCCGTAGTTAGTAGCTAGATGGCTTTCTCTCTCTCACTGAATTCTCAATACAATGGTCTCTTGGAGATTCATATGATGTAACTCTTTTGCGGTGTGTTTTTTTGGATTCCGATGAACTTCGAGTTTATGATCAGTTATACCTTTTTATAATACATGAAAGTTATTTGAGTTTCTTTGATCTCTTATATGCATGATCTCTTATAGCCTCATATTTCTTCTCTGATATTTGGGTTTTGTTTGGACAACTTGATCTATTTATCTTGCAATGGGAAGAGGTGCCGGTAGTGGGTTCCATCTTACGGTGCTTGATCCCAGTGACAGAAAGGGAACTGACACATATGTATCGTTACTACTAAGGATAAAAAGATGGGATCCCTATCTTCCGCAATAGATAACGGATCTTGTCTACATCATGTCATCGTTCTTATTGCATTTCTCTGTTTTCCCATTAACTTAATACACTATATGCATGCTGGATAGCGGTCGATGTGTGGAGTAATAGTAGTAGATGCAGGCAGGAGCAGGTCTGCTAATCATGGGCGTGATGCCTATGTAATGATCATTGCCTGGATATCATCATAATTATTTGAAGGTCTATCAATTTCCCACCAGTAATTTGTTTACCCACCGTTTGCTATTTTTCTCGAGAGAAGCCACTAGTGAAACTACGGCCCCCGGCGTCGGTGTCAAAACCGGCGGATCTCGGGTAGGGGGTCCCAAGCTGTGTGTCATGGATCGATGGGTAATAGGAGGAAAGGGACACGATGTTTACCCAGGTTCGGGCCCTCTCTATCGAGGTAATATCCTACGTCCTGCTTGATTGATCTTGATGAATATAGGGTTACAAGAGTTGATCTACCTTGAGATCATATGTTGTCGTCTAAGACCTAAGGGTATGATGAGTAATGTCATAATGATCTAGCATATATCTATCCACTAGCCCGGCCTCCGCTTATATAATGTACCAGAGGCCTAGGTTAACATGAGTCCTAGTTGAATACGCCGATGGAGAGGAGTCCTTGTCTTGATCACCAATTCTTGTGGAATCTTCCTCATGTATGTCATCGGCTGTCCAAACTGGCCCATGAGTAAATGGCCATGGGGGTCCTCGGCCCAATCCAACTGATCAGGAGATGACGTGGTGAGTTCCCCCTAGTCTAGGACACCATCAGTAGCCCCTTGAACCGGTCTTGAGGTTGGGGACGCTCCTTGATTCTTCTGAACTGTTCTTCATCTTTGGTCGTCGGTCTTGAAAACTGGTTCAAATAATCTTCCCATCTTCTATCTTGAGGATTGCCGAGCTAAATCTATAGATTTCACACGTCAGGTATCCGAGGAGCCCTTTAAGTCTTCAGCCTTTATCAATGCCTTGTTTTTTTATGCCACACCTGGCGTTTGAAGTTGTCCCCGTGCGACGGTGTCCTCTTGCATCCGAGCTCCAACGCTGGACTGCATTTGAGGTATCTTTTGCAGCTGAGCACCAACGCCGGACTGTATCCGAGGTGTCATATATCACCTTGGTTCAAAAAAGTTGAAGGAGTTTTGCTGAGCTTAATGCCGGAAATGATCTCTGTGGAGCCAGCCACTTACAACCGAGCTTTTAGCCGCACTGCTTCTGAGGTGATGCACCACCTCCGGGATGGGCTGATTGTTTGTGGTTTATTTACTGACGAGGTATATAGCCAGTAGCCCTCAAGGTGTGTGTCGGCCTAAAATCTGAGATGCACATTAGAGGAGATATTGATCGGCGGACGGGCCCTTGAGAGAGGGTCGTGAGAAGTCGCCCTGATATATTAGCGTGATGCCGGATAAGTCCCAGATGGTACTTATTGTTGTCCAAAGACGCGCTAGTCAATAGTTCGGTCATGCCGAACGCTGAGCACTTTAATTTTTTTCATAGAATAGGCAATGCAGTAGCCCCCGAGCCACTGGTCGGGTGGCAACACCAGCTCAGGGGATCGATGTACCCCTTTAATATTGGTAAATGATAAGCATGAAGGCCAGTAGATCCCGAGCCTTAATGTGGGCATGGGTGGCGGAATTAAGGATCGATATCCAGAGTAAAATCGCAAAGTATGTGTAATGATTCTATGTATCCAAGTACTCGACATCATTAATGCTCGGATCCGCATTGTACAAAACTTTGTTAACCGACCCCCGGCTTCAACCTCCTCGGCCAGAAGCCGGGGAGTGTTTGTCCTACTTTATAAAGCCTTTATGAGGGCAAAGATTTATGAAAAACAAGGCAATCCGGCCATACGGTTTTATAAACAAAGGTACGCAGAGAGATATGTTATATTACTTTTTAACGTAAGAACCATCTTCCAAAGAAAATAGTCCCGGTATTGGTTCCTTTCTTTGGGTTGTCATGCTAAGCATGATCATGAAACCTCAGCTCCAAAGAAAACGTAAGAACCAGCTTCACCCAGTCTGAGGTACTAACTCGGATGACCCGGTAGTAACTGATACGTCTCCAACGTATCTATAATTTTTGATTGCTCCATGCTATATTATCTACTGTTTTGGACTATACTGGGCTTTATTTTCCACTTTTATATTATGTTTGGGACTAACCTATTAACCGGAGGCCCAGCCCAGAATTGCTATTTTTTGCCTATTTCAGTGTTTCAAAGAAACGGAATATCAAACGGAGTACAAACGGAGATCGAAAACAACGTTAGGAAGTTTATGGTTTTGCAATTTGAGCATAATAATTTCTTTAGAAACAAGCTTAAGGAACAAAAAAGTTTTGTGAGTTATATGAATAAAGAGCTCGATGATATGTCTAAATAATTTGATGGTATAAGATCCCAAATTGATCGTCTTGAAAAGACGACTGTTGAAATTTCGGATATGCAAGCTACCTTATTCAATAAGATGGCTGCTAAATCGAATCCCTATGAAAATCAAGACGAAGATCTAAAAGTTATTGATGTGTCTCCTATCAAATCTTTGTTTCGAAATATGAATCCTGATGAAACTGATTATGATCTTCCTTTACCTAGAGGCGTTCCAAAAAATTCGGAAGTATTTAGATCTTTATGATGAATTGATGAAAGTGGATTGAAAGAAATAAAAATCTTGATGTTGCTAACCCACTATATTGGATTTCAAGGAATTTAATATGAAAGTTTGTCGTTAATTGATTGTATTTCCTTGTTGCATCGTGCTAAATTCTTCCACTCATGCTTTATAGCCAAAAGAAAAGCCTTTACCGACATATTGTTGATGCCTTGATGCAATCTTATGAATAAAAACTTGAGTTTAAAGTTTCTATCCCTAGAAAACATCTATGATGAGTGGCAAACCAACTATTTAAACAAAAATTTAAAAATCATGAGTTTTATGCTTTGTGTGATTTGGGTGCTAGTGTTTCCACTATCCCCAAAACTTTGTGTGATTTGCTAGATTTCCGCGATTTTGATGATTGCTCTCTAAACTTGCATCTTGCGGATTCCACTATTAAGAAACCTATGGGAAGGATTAAAGATGTTCTTATTGTTGCAAATAGGAATTATGTGCCCGTATATTTCATTGTTCTTGATATAGATTGCAATCCTTCTTGCCCTATTATTCTTGGTAGACCTTTCCTTAGAACGGTTGGTGCGATTATTGATATGAAGGAAGGGACTATTAGATTTCAATTTCCATTAAAAAAAGGGCATGGAACACTTTCCTATAAAGAAAATAAAATTGTCATATGAAAATATCATGAGAGCCACTTATGGATTGCCTACCAAAGATGGCAATACCTAGATCTATCCTCGCTTTTATGCCTAGCTAGGGGCGTTAAACGATAGCGCTTGTTGGAGGCAACCCAATTTTATTTTTAGTTTTTTGTGTTTTTCTTCTGTTAGGGAATAAATAATCCAATCTACCTTCTGTTTGGATGTGGTTTTGTGTTTTAATTAGTGTTTGTGCCAAGTTAGACCTATTGGATCTTCTTGGATGATAGTTATTTGATCTTGCTGTAATTTCCAGAAACTTTGCGCTCAGTGCCCGAATTATTAAAAATCACCAGAACGTGATAAAATACTGATTCCAATTGATGCTGATCAATAAACAAATTTTCTAGGACTTCCAATTTTGGTAGAATTTTTTGGAGTTCCAGAAGTTTGCGTTAGTTACAGATTACTACAGACTGTTCTGTTTTTGACAGATTCTGTTTTCGTGTGTTCTTTGCTTATATTTGATGAATCTATGGCTAGGTAAAATAGTTTATATATCCATAGAGAAGTTGGAATACAGTAGGTTTAACCACCAATATAAATAAAGAATGAGTTCATAGTACAGTACTTGAAGTGTCTTTTGTTTTCTTTCTCTAACGGAGCTCACGAGATTTCTATTGAGTTTTGTGTTGTGAAGTTCTCAAGTTTTGGGTGAATTATTTTGATGGGTTATGGAACAAGGAGTGACAAGAGCTTAAGCTTGGGGATGCCCATGGCACCCCCAAGATAATCCAAGTACACCAGAAAGTCAAAGCTTGGGGATGCCCTGGAAGGCATCCCCTCTTTCGTCTACTTCCATCGGTAATTTACTTGGAGCTATATTTTTATTCACTACATGATATGTGTTTTGCTTGGAGCGTCTTGTATTATTTGTGTCTTCGTTTGTTAGTGTGCCACAATCATCTTTGATGTACACACCTTTTGAGAGAGCCATACATGAATTGGAATTTGACAGAATACTCTATGTGCTTCACTTATATCTTTTGAGCTATGTAGTTTTGCTCTATGTGCTTCACTTATATCTTTTTGAGCGTTATAATTTTGCTCCATGTGCTTTACTTAGATCTTTTAGAGCACGGTGGTGGTTTGTTTTAAAGAAACTATTGATCTCTCATGCTTCACTTAGATTATTTTGAGAGTCTTAATAGCATGGTAATTTGCTTAATAATAATATGCTTGGTATTCAAGATTTGTGAAACTTTCTTTTGAGTGCGTTGAATACTAAGAAAAGATTGAGGATTGATAATTGTTTTGAGATATGAAGATGGTGATATTAGAGTCATGCTAGTTGAGTAGTTATGAATTTGAGAAATTCTTGTGTTAAAGTTTGTGATTCCCGTAGCATGCACGTATGGTGAACCGTTATGTGATGAAGTCGAGCATGATTTATTTATTGATTGTCTTCCTTATGAGTGGCGGTCGGGGACGAGCGATGGTCTTTTCCTACCAATCTATCCCCCTAGGAGCATGCGTAATACTTTGCTTTGATAACTTCTAGATTTTTGCAATAAGTATATGAGTTCTTTATGACTAATGTTGAGTCCATGGATTATATGCACTTTTTCCCATCCTTCCACCATTGCTAGCCTCTCTAATGCCGCGCACTTTCTCGCCGGTATCATACACCCACCATATACCTTCCTCAAAACAGCCACCATACCTACCTATCATGGCATTTCCATAGCCATTCCGAGATATATTGCCATTGCAACTTTCCACCGTTCCGTTTATTATGACACGCTCCATCATTGTCATATTGCTAGCAGGATCATGTAGTTGACATCGTATTGTGGCAAAGCCACTGTTCATAATTTTTTCATTACATGTCACTCTTGATTCATTGCATATCCCTACACCGCCGGAGCATTCATATAGAGTCATATTTTCTAAGTATCGAGTTGTAATTGTTGAGTTGTAAGAAAAAATAAAAGTGTGAATGATTCATCAATTTTTAGAGCATTTGTCCCAAGTGAGGAAAGGATGATGGAGACTATGATTCCCCCATAAGTCGGGATGAGACTCCGGACGAAAAAAAGAAAAAAAAAAGAGGCCAAAAAAAGAAAGGCAAAAAAAATGAGAGAAAGAGAGAAGGACAATGTTACTATCCTTTTACCCACACTTTGTGCTTCAAAGTAGCACCATGATCTTCATGATAGAGTCTCTCATTATGTCACCTTCATATACTAGTGGGAATTTCATTATAGAACTTTGCTTGTATATTCCAATGATGGGCGCTTCCTCTCAAATTAACCCTAGGTCTTCGTGAGCAAGCGAGTGGATGCACACCCACTTAGTTTCTTTATGAGCTTTCTATACTTAGCTCTAGTGGCATCCGTTGCATGACAATCCCTACTCACTCACATTACGATATCTATTGATGGGCATCTCCATAGCCCCGTTGATACGCCTAGTTGATGGTGAGGACTATCTTCCCCTCTTGTCTTCTCCACAACCACCCTCTATTCCATATACATAGTGCTATATCCATGGCTTCACGCTCATGTATTGCGTGAAGATTGAAATTTTTTTGAAAATGTTAGAGTATGAAACAATTGCTTGGCTTGTCATCGGGGTTGTGCATGATTTAAATACTTTGTGTGGTGAAGATAGAGCATAGCCAGACTATATGATTTTGTAGGGATAACTTTCTTTGGCCATGTTATTTTGAGAAGACATAATTACTTTATTAGTATGCTTGAAGTGTTATTATTCTTTATGTCAATATGAACTTTTGTCTTGAATCTTTCTAATCTGAATATCCATACCACAATTAAGAAATTTTGCATTGAAATTATGCCAAGTAGCACTCCGCATCAAAAATTTTCTTTTTATCATTTACCTACTCGAGGACGAGCAGGAATTAAGCTTGGGGATGCCTGATACGTCTCCAACGTATTTATAATTTTTGATTGCTCCATCCTATATTATCTACTGTTTTGGACTATATTGGGCTTTATTTTCCACTTTTATATTATTTTTGGGACTAACCTATTAACCGGAGGCCCAGCCCAGAATTGCTATTTTTTTGCCTATTTCAGTGTTTCCGAAGAAACGGAATATCAAACGGAGTCCAAACGGAATGAAACCTTCGGGAACGTGATTTTCTCACCGAACGTGATCCAGGAGACTTGGACCCTACTCAAGGGACAAAGAGGCGGTCACGAGGGTGGGGGCGCCCCCCTAGGGCGCGCCCCTGCCTCGTGGGCCCCTCGGTGCTCCACCGACGTACTACTTCCTCCTATATATACCTACGTACCCCCAAACGATCAGATACGGAGCCAAAAACCTAATTCCACCACCGCAACTTTCTGTATCCACGAGATCCCATCTTGGGGCCTGTTCTTGAGCTCCGCCAGAGAGGGCCGTCATCACAGAGGGCTTCTACATCATCCTAGCCCCTCCGATGAAGTGTGAGAAGTTCACCTCAGACCTTCGGGTGCATAGTTATTAGCTAGTTGGATTCTTCTCTCTTTTTGGATCTCAACACAATGTTCTCCCCCTCTCTCGTGGAGATCTATTCGATGTAATCTTCTTTTTGTGGTGTGTTTGTTGAGACCGATGAATTGTGGGTTTATGATCAAGTCTATCTATGAATAATATTTGAATCTTCTCTGAATTCTTTTATGTATGATTGGTTATCTTTGCAAGTCTCTTCGAATTATCAGTTTGGTTTGGCCTACTAGATTGGTTTTTCTTGCCATGGAGAAGTGCTTAGCTTTGGGTTCAATCTTGCGGTGTCCTTTCCCAGTGACAGAAGGGGCAGCAAGGCACGTATTGTATTGTTGCCATCGAGGATAACAAGATGGGGTTTATTCATATTGCATGAATTTATCCCTCTACATCATGTCATCTTGCTTAAGGCGTTACTCTGTTTTTAACTTAATACTCTAGATGCATGCTGGATAGCGGTCGATGAGTGGAGTAATAGTAGTAGATGCAGGCAGGAGTCGGTCTACTTGTCTCGGACGTGATGCCTATATACATGATCATACCTAGATATTCTCATAACTATGCTCAATTCTGTCAATTGCTCAACAGTAATTTGTTCACCCACCGTAGAATACTTATGCTCTTGAGAGAAGCCACTAGTGAAACCTATGGCCCCCGGGTCTATTCTCATCATATCAATCTCCATCACTTTAATCTTATTGCTTTGCTTTTTACTTTGCCTTTTACTTTTCACTTTGCATCTCTATATCAAAAATACCAAAAATATTATCTATCATCTCTATCAGATCTCACTCTCGTAAGTGACCGTGAAGGGATTGACAACCCCTAATCGCGTTGGTTGCGAGGAGCTATTGTTTTTGTGTAGGTACGAGGGACTTGCGTGTAGCCTCCTACTGGATTGATACCTTGGTTCTCAAAAACTGAGGGAAATACTTACGCTACTCTGCTGCATCATCCTTTCCTCTTCGGGGAAATCCAACGCAAGCTCAAGAGGTAGCAGTAACAATCACAGAGGTGCTCCCTTTACCGCCTAGCCAAACAATCGGGAACATACGGGTAAGCATAGGAGCCAGGCAAACCAGCTTTGCCAAAATCTTAAGTCAAATTTATGCATATTTATGGCTTTATAACGATAATCACGGAAGGCAACGCTTGTATAATGAATACCATCGCTGATGATATATGTTTATTTTTACTCCGTTGCGACTGTTTATCAGTTGAAAGTGGCCCATCGTCGGCTTCCACCCCTTGCAGGGTGTTTCCGTAATAACAAAACAACCCGTAGCCGACCTCTCAGTGCCCGAAGGCGGTTGTGTTAGCGAAATGAGGCACACAGATATGCGGGCTTTATAACTTTCACTTAGTCATAGGAGCTTAAAGTTGGGAGGCCAGCTACTAGCCCCCGGTTAGTGTTCGGCGATAGCCAAGATCAACTCGTTAACACATCGGCCAATGCTAAGAATGGCACATCATTTAACACAGTCATCAGATCGGTGACCAGTTTATTCTTATTATGACAGTCAGTTTTCGGATTCCTCCACTGAGGTGCTTAACCATGCGAGCTGGGAGCACAATCGCAGTGGTTCTCCCTTTGCACACCTAGCTGAACAAAGCGGAATGTAGGAGGCAAGCACAGGAGCCGGGCAACCCAACTATTAACCAAAGACACAAGTCAAAACCGATGCATATATAGCAATATCCAAGAATGTTTTTCGAGACACTCTAAAGGTGTCTGGCTTTGCACTACGAGACTTATGCCGGAAATACACAAATAGTTTAAAAGTGCCATAGGCTCGAAAAGCCAAAAACTTATGTAAAAGCTTGACGTCCGGACTAAACCGAGATTTTGGTGCCAATCCAAAAATTGGTCTTAAAAAATTGTGCTTCTGTCATGCTTGATCATGACACATCCAATCTCAAGATTTCTAGACGGTCATCCTATGGCTTCAAGCTCCTTATCCCGAAGGCAGAGTGCTTCTCCGAGGCCAGTTTAGTGAACTAAACTCGAGCGGCTTTATAGAGAAAGCTAGGCTATCTGGCTATTGGACCACACCCCGCGAGTCGAAAAAGGTGTGGTAGAAAAATACTTTGCACCGACCAAGAAGAAAACACATTGTTATAGAACGTCTCGTGTAAATTTTAAGAGCCCAAAGTTAACATGGGTAAGGGGAGTTTCTTTTAACGAACGACGTATGCAAGCATGGTCGAACCGAACACAAGTTAAATTTTTTAAAACTTTGAGCATGAAAGCCACTTAACTGGTTAATGTGTTCGGCATTGATGACGCGGTCCAAGCTTGATGTGGGACAAAGGTTCCATCCCCCAAGCCGGTCCCGAGGTGGCGGATCGAAGACCTCGGCACTTCGAAGTGGTGACATAGCACGACCAATGCAGCCGGCAGAGTGACGCCAAAGTCCCCGGCTTGGGTTAATAAAGTGTTAACGAAGCCCCCCATCCAGCCGAGGTGATGTGGTATGTGCGTACGCTGAGGTGACAACACTGCCCGGCCCGAATCATTTACCTCTGCACAAAAAATAGTGCAAACTGGAGATAATAGTAATAATAATAAATAAAAAAATGTTGCATAATAAATAATTTATGCAAAGTGAATAATTAAAGAAATATGGCCTGTGTGCCGAACACTCGATGAGGTAGAGCTCCTTCGGCGATGTCGAAGTCCCCGACGCAACCGAACACCTCGGTATGACAACACGACCAACAAGGTGATCACGCGAGCCGATTTACGTCGATTGGGGCGACGACGTTGACTTGCCGAAGAGACCACGTGACGCAATCGAAGTCCATTACCTGCACATGTAAAATAGTGCAGACAACAATAATAATATAAATATATAAAAATCCTCACGTAATTAATTTTCGTAAAATAATTTATTTAAAGACATGTGGCCTGGCGCTGAAGTCAATGTCGATGCAGGGCGTCGGCGTGATGCGGTAAAGGCGTGGCAAAGCCTGAATTCACAGGTCGATCCGAGTTTCGGATGCGGCTTTCGCCGAACTATGTATGGAAACTGACCGAACCATCACGCGGTCGTCGTTAATGCGGCCACCATTTGATAGACCTGCGTACAGATGATGGAACAAACCAGAGTAATAATTCCTTGAGAAAAATAAACCCAAACAAGCAAAAATTGCTAGGATTAATAACACCTAGTTTATTTGTTGTAGCAGTCCGAAGAAAACTGACTCCCAAAATTGGGACTCGATCCGCATACCGATTGCCTTATGGTTGGCGAAGCGACGGCATGGCGATGCTGGTAAAGGTTGGCTCGCCGAGGCAAACCTCGGTCCAGCTAACGTGACGAAGCTGGTCGGCTGACAACGCCGAACTCTTCGGAGTAGGTTGATGAAGGGATGGTGAAGCTCCCGGTCCAGACGAGGTGACGGAGCAGGTCGATAAGGAGATGTTGCAGCTGCCATGTCAGCCAAGGTGTTGAAATAGTTCGGCAAGATGGACATCGGCTCGAATAAGCAACGGTGCGGCCATGCCGATGCAGGTCGTAACTCGTGACGTGGTCAATGCCGGTTTGATGAAGTGACCGTGGGGCGAAGCCGGTGTGCCCGCTCCGTGTAATCCGTGGGGCGGCGATGTTGGTGATGGTTTATTCTTCCCGATGCCAAACTCTTGTTCGGCTTGCCGAGATGATGATCCAAATAAGTTGAGCTCGGCTCAACAAAGCGACGACGTGTCTAGCGCAGGTCGGCAGCCGTGGAGCAACGTTGTCGGGCTGGTTTGACGCCATCGCGATGGTGAAGATCATATTGGAAAAAATTAGTGGGATGTGCTTGGGAATAAAACACAATACCCCATACAAAACTTCCTTCAAAAAGGATGTCCGAAAATCCCGTTCATAAAAAAGATGTACTCGGGTCGCATTCTTTCTCGCGCAGAAAACAGATCTAAAAAGTGATGCACTAATCGGAAGGTTCCCGGAGTTTGGACGGTCGGATCGAGCTGAAATTTTGAGGGGTGGTAGATATAGGAATTCCGCAGCCGATCAACGGTTGGATTTTCCAAAGGACGTGCGAGGTAGATGCCGACACCATGCTCCAAACTCGTCCCGATTCCCGTCCAAATTCGACGGGGCTCCGGTATATCGGAGACCGGCGGAGATTGTTCCATCGGAACGCGACGAATTTTGCACTGTTGTTGTAGACTCAATTCCGCACAATTCCATCGAAGGAATCATCACATCGATGCTCGTGGAGGTGGTTGCAGCGGATACAAGTTCGTTGTTAGTAAAAACAGCACGGTCGCCCGAGGGCAATGTTGACGTTGAGCCCCCGAGCTCCATGGATGATTCCTCCATGATCTTGATAGAGATCGGAGTTGATGTTGATGAAGGCCCTCGTCCGAACAAGATGATTGGAGGTAGGGCACAGTCCTCGGTCAAGCCAAGGTGACCAGTCGAGGCGGCGACGAAGACGCCGACATCGCAGTTGATCTGCAAACGAGTCATTTATCCTTTTGTCGACCACACAATGGAACTCTTAACGAAAGCACCATTGTCGGTGTCAAAACTGACGGATCTCGGGTAGGTGGTCCCAAGCTGTGTGTCATGGATCGATGGGTAACACGAGGCAAGGGACATGATGTTTACCCAGGTTCGGGCCCTCTCTATCGAGGTAATACCCTACTTCCTGCTTGATTGATCTTCATGAATATAGGGTTACAAGAGTTGATCTACCTCGAGATCATATGTTGTGGTCTAAGACCTAAGGGTATGATGAGTAATGTCATAATGATCTAGCATATATCTATCGACTAGCCCGGCCTCGACTTATATATACCACCGGCCTAGAATAACAAGAGTCTTAGTCGAATACGCTGGTGGAGAGGAGTCCCTTGTCTTGATCACCAAGTCTTGTATGTCATCGGGTCGGACGGTCGGACGTCATTTTTTGCCGTTTTCAAACATGTAATTGGAGGTCAAATGTCCCACAATAGAAATTCTAAACCGTCTATGGAGGAGCACGTGAACTTCTTACAACAAATCTGTCTTTTATATACTTGGAACTTTTCTGTTATTTTAATTTCAACTTCTTAGTCATATTCTTAGAAAGGAAGTATGTTTTTAAATAAGCAGCAAACATTTTTTTGTAAATTGAACTTCATAGTTTTATTTTTCTAAGAAATCTATACCTACTAATAAAGCAAGGTGCGTTTCGCCAATTTTTTCATCCGTTCACCGCCGATTTATTTTTCTATCCGAGGTGGTACTAAATTTTATGCGTTTGTCTGCCAAAAAGGAATTTTCGTACATGGGCCGCGTGCTGCGGCCCAGTGAAGCCAACCAACTTATTTTCTGCCCACACAGCTGAAAATGATCTATTTTCCGCACAAGGCGGCGAATAGTAGGAGTTTCGCACAGGACAACCAATAATGGGCTGGCATATTTTTCTTAATTTCTGTGTATTACTTCTATTTTTATTCTCCTTTCTGTACCTCTTGTTTTCCTTCCAAATTTATTTATATTTTATAAATTTTTGTAAATTAAAAATTCTCAAAAAACCATCCAGAACTAAAAAAATATTTAATTTTTTTATTGTTTTTCAAAATTATTCGAGATTTCTAAAAAGATAACTGCATTTCAAAAAATTCTCCAAATTCGAAAAATGCTACAATTAAAAATAAAGTTCATGTATAAACGATACACATTTTCTAAAAAAACTTATGAATTTACAACACATGTTTCCGTTTTAAAAAAATGTTCACTAATTTAAATAATGTTCATGTTTTTTATAAAAAAAGTTGGTGTTTCAGAAAATGTTTGTGAATTTAAAAATATGTTTCCTTTCATATTTTGTTAGCATTTTCCAAAATTGTACATTATTTTCCAATAACTGTTAAGGATTTAAAAATTGTTCATGTTTCCTAGAATATTCAGAAACTCCATACCTTAAAATCACCTCCATTGAAAAGATCGAAAGGAAAAGTAGATTGAAAACAATTATGGGCCTTCTCTGGTGTACCATGATGTAACAAAACTCTTAAATTCCATCGATCAATGAATGGAAAAATAGCGGATTGATTCCTTCACACGCTGTGAAACCGGGAAGCTAAATATTCATTTTTCGTGTGCATACAGGGTTTTGCTTGCATATATAATTCTCGCCGACTTAAATGCATACTATTTTAACTCCTGTTGCAACGCACGGGCATATGTCTAGTGGTAATAATTTGAGTTCCCCTAAACATCGATCTTCTCCCCTCTTTTAATTTGCATTTTGTCATTTTTATTAGTAATAAGGAAAATCTGAGTTTTTTTAAAATTTATAACTTGTCTATTTTTGTAATTTGGACTTCTTGGTTTATTTCTTTCACTGACGGCAAAATCCTAGTTTTGTAATAAATATTGAACAGGCCCTTCATTTAAATTTGAACTTCTAGAGTTTTTTAAAAAATGGTGATAATCCTGTTTTTACGATTCTTGGAACTGCTCTATGTTTAAAATTCGAACTTCTTATTTTTTTAATTAGAAACGGTGAAATATCCATTTCAAAGTACTCTCTTAGTTTTTGTACTATTGTGTTATTTTTGTTTGAACTTCTTATGTTCTTCCCACCAACAGATTCGGATTTTCCATTTTGTATACATCGTACTATTGCGTTACTTTATTTTTGAACTTCTTGTTTCCATTCTTAAATAACGAGAAAAATCGTAGTTTCTATAATTATTGAACTTCTCCATCTTTTTTATTTGGACTTCTTGGTTTTATTTCTTAGTAGAAGAAAAAAATCTAGTCTTGTAATAAACATCGAACCGCTCTTTCAAAATAGTATGCTTTTGGCAATATCAATGAACACGTATAGAGCAGAAGCACAATTGATTTAACCAAACATTTATGAGGATTTTGTAAAGAGTAAACTACATTCCCTTTTTTATTAATTTTTGTTTTTTGTTCAAGAACAAAGAGAACATTCTTTTTCCTGTTAATGTTTTGAAGTGAATTTTGTAGACTTAAATTTTGTTTATGCTCTTTTTAAATTTGATTTTCACTTCAAGTTCTAAAAAAATTGCAAATCTCATATGTTATTATTTTGCATGTTTAAATTATTTGAACTTGATGAGATACACATAACACACTTGACCTTCTCGAACACAACAATTTGACCTTCACAAATAGAAATTTAAAGCGAAACTTTTGCACAATAGTACAAGACAAACAGAGCAACACCCCACACACTAATGCTCACAAGTTGTTTTCCCCTTCTTTTAGTATACACATTGAACGGCACAAAAAAATTGGTTTGTATCTTTTAGTATCGAACTGCTCTATTTTTGTAATTTGTACTTCTTGGGTTATGTCTTTTAGTATTAGAAAAATCCCAGTTTTTTTGTGCCGAAATTATTTTTTTATGAATTTTGAATTGCTCTATTATTAAAATTTGAACTTCTCCTTTCTTTTGAACATCCGGTTTTATTCTTCAATAACGAGGAAAATTCTTTTTTATATAAATTTTTAATTACTCCATTTTATAAATTTGAACTTATTGGTTTTATTCATTCGAAGCGGTGAAAATTCCGAGTTTTTAGCAAATGTTGAACCTCTTCATTGGTTTAATTTGAGCTTCATGGGGTCTTTTCAGAAACAGGAAAAAATCATTTATTTTTATAAATTTGAACTACTCTATTTATAAAATGTGAACTTCTTGTTTTTTTCCTGTTTCCCGCTTCGTTGGTTTAGCAACTGTTTTTCTTTGCCGAAAAACTCTACAACCTTGTGAAACTCCCCATAAAAAACCTCCCCGGTTGAGAATAAAACTCCAAGCGAGAAACTACCATTCTGCCAGCTATTGGAAGCAACAAGTTTGCATGTATGAGCAGGAGGATAGACGTGTACATCAGTACATGTTTACAACTTTATAAATGCACCTAGTTGGAAAAAGTAGTGGTCAATACTCCCCCACACATTCCAGTATTATCCTCTCACTTTTGTTGTGCGCTCTCTCTCTCTCTCCCGCACATTCGAATATTATCCTCTCACTGTTGCTATGCTCTCTTTGTCTCTGTCTGTCTCTGTCTCTCTACAAAACCTTCAGCACTAACAATTTTGCATAGATTTATCACACCTATCTGAACAAATTAGGTAACTTCAGACTGTTGGTGACTGCCGAAGAAATTCAGTAACCATTAGATGATGAATATTGTCTGTTCTATCCACCGGATCAAGCAGCCGGGGAAGATCTATGAGAGGTGCGAGGGCAGGTCGAACGCGGCGATGCAGGATTTAACCTTTTTCCCTAGAACAAATTGAACTGAATTTCTTCTTCCTGAACTTGCATTAAACTTGATTAATTGTCATGATATTGTTTGCCATTATGCTTATGCTTGTTGTGAGTTTGCATGTACATTCAATGTACTGACCTGGCTTGTCATGCCAGATTTCAGGAAAGTTGTATCGGATCGGAGTGTTTCCCGTGTCTAGATCGCGTCCACATTGGTGTCCCTGTGCTATGGAGTTCCACTTCGTCGTCGTTCCGCTGCCGCTTAGTTATCGTGATCGAGCCCCCTTCATGTTCATTAAATAATGTAGATATTGTGCAGCCGCACCGTGTGTGCCGCTTGGCCTCGCTACTTTATGTAATATCAAACCTATGTTTCCGCTAGCATCAATAAAGCGATTGTTTTCTGTACCAACTTGTTGTGTGTTGCTAGAAGATGTGTTCTCTGGGCTGGCAATGCAAGGTAATCCGGTTGCTCTGAGCCAGGGTGCCACAATAAAATACCTATAAATGAAAAACATTAGGAAATTAGTCTAAATTATAAAACAATAGCAAATATTTATAAAAAGTAGTAGCTAAAATCTATTATATTATTAAAACGATAGAAAACGAACGGCTCAGGTGAAACTATAGAAAAAGAAATCAAAAGAACGGCTGTGATTTACTGCAAGGAAGTACGTACTATTGTCTCCTACAAATACCGTGTCTTCCTATGACGTGCAAACAATTAAAAAAAGGGTATATATCTCTCCTTCCATCAATGAGTCGGACAAAGGGTATATATCTCTCCTTCCATCTATGAGTCGGACAAACAACGAGTCCATCAGTCCAACATGCAAAAAGAAGAGTCTCCACGTGCAACACAAACCCACGAAGATAGAGAATTAGGGAAAATCGTGATATGTACGCACAAGCTGCCGTAACTCTAATGGACTCCTTAAAAACGTGCATGCACTAACAACCGTGCACTGCTAGGACTTTGCTATTTAATACTACTACAGATTGAGGGACGGATCGATCAAATGGATTATTACATGTTTTCTCTACTTTCCGGCCAGTCAAAACTGCACTTGATCAACGTAGGACGATACGTCGACATGGCCGGTCGCCGGAGTCATAGTGTGATACATCGACATGCACCATCGAAGCAGAACCCTAAGCCAAAGTAAAAAAAGGTAACTACATTTGCATATTAATAGATCGCTCTAATCCGCTGGATATATGATATATGCATGATTGACTACTTGATAGCTAGAACACATGATACATACAACACTTTGACGTACAAATTAACATGCACGACGTAGATAGTGGGAGATGATGTTTTTGCAAAAGTAGTATGATACAGAATAATAATTACATCATGTCAAATGGGTCAAGGAAAAGTATTCCCTGCCAAAAAAGCAATAAGTAATAGGCCTCGCAAAAAGTAAAAAGTAATATTGCACAAGTCTAAAAAGGTTTTCTTCCCGCAAAAAGTTCTAAAAGACGTTACTGATGGTATGTAAGATATAGACCAATCACTGAGACTATGGAACTCTATTATTGTGCAAGCAGACCATAATACTTGCAGTCTTATTGATATCAACATATGAAAATTATGTTAGTGATGATCTAATATAGTTAGTCGAAATATTAAATTCCCACGAAGTCGACAATGTTTCCTTGAATGCACATCGTCGCTACAACCATTTCCTATATTTTCAACGATATCAATGCGAAACAACAATGTATCCGTTGAAAAATCATGATGAATCGAATGAAATTTATGGCGAGAAATAATGTTAAATAACTTTTTGAGTACTGTATTTTGGCTACAGTTTCTACTCTATATATTTTAAAAATCTGTACCAAATAATCTAATAGGGTGCCCCAATCGCAGAGGTTGGATACGAGAAGACTTCCTGCTCTCATAGCCATGTCTGTCACAAAGTCATCATATCTAGAACTACAACTTCACACATAATAAAGCAGGACGGCCAAAGCTGTCGGATGAGGTGAGAGGACCGACAAATCTAAATAAAGCTTTGCTCCTAAGAAGATCCTAAATTTTCTATACACCACGGAGCTGAATCATCATGTGATTATTGTTGTACAATCTCACGTTCGAATTTTCTCAGTTAACATACATTTAACGAAGGGTAGAAACAACATATATAGACTGTAGGAATCATAATAAGCATTCTCGCAGAAAAAAGAATTATATTAAGCAGATAGATAATATAGCTCACTTTTCCGAAATACCTAACCATGCAAATTATTCGAAGTACAAATTGACGATTGGAATAAATATATGTGAAACCCTACCTATGTCTGAAAATTATATGATGTAAGAAGGACAAATACCAATGTAGTACACATAAGATCGTCATACAAGAAAACAAAATGGTATTATTTCTAGAAATGACATAGCTCATTTTTCTAAACAGCGAACCATCCAAATTATTCAAAATGCAAACTGACACTGAAATAATTATATGTGAAATCCTACCTAAGGCAGAAAACTATATGAAGTAAAATTGGAAATTTTCAAGGTAGTATGCATATGATCGTCATGCAATGTAAGCAAAACGGTGTTGTGTCCAGAACAATAGAAGTTGAAGAAAAAACCACGTCACATGTAATAACTAAGTTGCTTTAGTTGTCATACAAAGGTATAGTTAAATCCAAAGTAACATGACAAGAGAAAAGCAACAAGAATTGATCATAGTGAGTGACAAGATTATATTTAAGTAAAAAAATTAGTAGCAACATGAAGTGTGCGATGAAGTTTTTTCTTGCACAAACAAATATATGTCAATGCATAACATGCTGGGTCAGTTAGAAAGATCAAAAAGTTGTGACGTGCTGAGTAAATAGGTAATAAATTATGTTGCGTAAATTGAGTCTAAATATAATGGCATAAGCACCATCAAATATGGAAATCTATCATGACAGTAAGTCAGAAGAAATGTGTATGTAACTTCAGATGGTTTACGCCGGTAGTTACATTACTCTGGATAAGTATGGCAAAGAGGCATTTTTAAGCAAGGCATTGGACAAATTAAAAAAAATATCAATTACAATATGGCCAACTACAAGACTGGTGGAGTAAAAGTTATATTTAGTTCTATAAGGTGGTGTTGAAGAAAGAAAACTATAATTACTACAAGGGCACCTACTTTTTTGTACACATCCTGATTTTATTATAAACATAATACACAAGTTTGGTCCTATTTCGTCATGACAAATTCAAATTATTGATATATTAATGCTAATTTGGTCAAGAACATAATTGAATATCACTGGTTGTCGATTTCGGAAGACCTACAAAATAGAAATGCCAAAACCAAGTAAATCTAGCCGCGCAAATGCGCGGGTCACCTTGCTAGTTTATCAAAAAATAGTAGCTAATTAGTTTTTGTAGGTATATAAATTAGCTATAAAAACAGTAGAAAAAATTTATAAAAACTGTAGCCAGATAGGGCAGTAGCAAATATAGCTAGGGCCAATTTTTTTTTAGCAAATTAGCAAATTTAGCTAGGGCAAATTTGTTTAGGGAAGTAGCTACTGCAATAGCTAATTAGGGTATATAATATACCTACAAATAAAAAACAGTAGAAAATTTTTGTACCAAATTAGTAAATTAGTTTAGGGCAAACTAGTAGCAAATTTTTGTAGCAAATTAGTAAGGTCATTTCACTCTATGTACAGTAGCAAACTGAGAGAGAGAGAGAGAGAGATCATTTAGGAGAAAACAATTGCAAATTAGTTTTAGGGCAATTTAGTTTAGGAAAATTAGCAAATTTGTTTAGGGCAATTTAGTTTAGGGTATATAATATAAATTTAGTTGGTTAGGGCAGTTTAATGAGGTCATTTTGCAAACGTTTCTGGTTTTTGAAAAGACCACTAATTTTCAATGTTTAGTGAGGTCATTTCACTCTATGTACTTGCTTGAATGATATATTTTGCAAATGATATATGTCATTTATGTTATATTATTTTGCAATGTTGGTTGAATGTCGAAAAATATCCGGGTGGCGTATATTTTGTCGGAATGTTGATTGATTTATCTTCCGGCAAATTTCAGTCGCTCCATGTGTCCACTTTTTAGCAAAGGTCATGCCAAAAATTTCCATGATTTTAGGCATGACTTGTGCTAGAAACTAGGGCATATGGAGTACCCGGGATTTGCTGGAAGCGGGATGTGTTGGGGAGACGACACCTATGGAATCACTGGGACCCCTTCTACGGTCGGCGTGCGCGGGGTTGTGCAAAGAGCAGGTCTAGCGGTCAGCACGAGGATCGTTACCCAGATTCGGGCCGCGAGGATGCGTAAAACGCTAGTCTTGCTTTGGTGTATGTTTTCCAGTGTTCTTGAGTTCTTGAGTTAGCTACTGTGCGTGTCCAGCCGAAAAGATCCGAATCCCTCTCCTGGCCGCCTCTGGCCTCCTTTTATAGACAAAAGGGGTCGCCACAGTGGCACACAGGAGGTGGAAAGGTGTACAGTGCGTAAGCTTATCGCCTATCATTACGGGACAAGACGCATTAAATGCCCACCTTAGGTGTCTCGTTGCTTTATTGGGGATGACAATGAGGCCCGTCCCGTCCGTCGCAGTCCCGCCTTGCTCCGACACGCGTCCAGGCCAACGGTGCATGCAGCGCCATGTAGGCTGGCAGGCTGCTGAGATGGCGCGGTGGTAGGGTCTTCACGAAGATCTGCATGCCACCACGCAGGTGCTTGCTGAGCTGGCCTGGAAGCCGCACATTGCCACGCAGGCACCTGCCCAGCTGGTTGGGCTGGCAGCTGTATGGGAACGGAGGGGGAGTCTTGGCAGCCGTGGGCCTGGCCGTGGCCCCGCTAACGGCCCCGGCAAGGGTCTTGCCGTGGCACCGAGGGCGTCCCCGACAAGGATCTTGTCGGGGGTCTCGTGGATTTCCTTGGCAAGGATCTTGCCGAGGATCGTCGTCATCTGGTCCTCATTTGATCTCGTGTATTTATGATCTTCACAAAGATCTGCATGCCACCATGGAGGCGTCTCCCGAGCCTTGGTTCCAATGCGTGGATGGTGTTGGAACTCCTGGCCTCAAGGTTGGCACACTCTTCTGGCATCGGGCAAGTTGCCCCAGCAAGGATCTTGCCGGGCTGCAGAGGCTGCCCCGGCAAGGGTCTTGCCGGGGGATTCCACCTCGCCCTCTTGCTCTTCTTGGTCTCTGGTCTTGGCGTTGCTTTGCCCGTCTCGAGCCTTTGGCTTCCCTCCTCTGCCCTACATAGTGTTGCCGTGGGTGCGGCCCTGACTGCCCGTGCACAAGTAAAGGGGTCAAAAGGAGTGCCCCTACTTTTGCACACCGACAGGAGCCCCCGGGCCTGGGCCACACATAAGTGCAACGTGTTGTTGGGCCGGGCCCAGAATGGTGCGCGAGCAGCTGAGGCGGGATTTTTACCGCAGTAATTCCTTCGCTCGCTTGCGCTTCCCCACGACTCGTGTTCAATGCGCGTCGTAGAGGGTCGTGCGTGACGTGGGGGGCATGCGTGGGGTGGTTCCCGCACGCATGCGTCACATCACAGTAAATGTAAAAGAGGCGGCCCATGCCATCCCCGTAAAAAGGAATAACCGCATGCGTGCTGCTCATTTACCCCCTGTGCCTTCTCCAATCTCGGAACCGCCGTCCCCTCCTTCCTTATCAAGCTCCCACTTTCGCCTGCCGCCGCCGTGCCATCATCGCCCTCAACCCCACCTCTTCTTTGGTTACCATGGCGCCCAAGTCCAGCAGAGGCAAGGGAGTGGTGGAGGACGACGGGGAGAAAGGGATGCCGGAGAGCGAGCTGGCGGTGCTCCGGACGCAGGTCGCCCTCTTCCCCTCAATGGTTGATGCGGTCCACCTCAGGGACTACTTCAGGCCCCTGTTGGGGGGCGAAGACGGGGGGGGGGGGGAGACAACGGGGCATCCGGCCACGCGTATCATCCCCGCCGATTTTGTTGAGTCTGGTCCAAATCGGTATCCCTTCTTCGTTGATTATTTCTCCTGTGGCCTCTGCCCCCCTTTCTCCGATTTTTTCAACGACGTCATGCACACCTATGGCTTCCACCTTCTGGATTTCTTGCCGAATGTCGTGGCATGCATGGCCCTTTTTGCCCACCTCTGTGAGGGATTCTCTGGAGTGCTCCCCAGCACGGCGCTCTTCCGCCACTACTTCTATCCTTGCATCCAGGCGGGGAGTGCCATCTCCGGCTGTTTCACCTGGATCCCAAGGACCAAGGAGAAAAGCACATATCCGGAGGGTGCCTTGAAGGACAGGTGGGAAGAATGGTGGGGCCGGTGGCTGTCGATCGAGGAGGAGGATCCCCAGGTGTCGTGGAATTGTCACGGCAGATGTCCTCGTGAAAGGACTTAGTCGTGGAGCCATCGCAACTAGGAAGCTTGAAGGGGTTACTGTGGGACAAAGGACACGAGGGTTTATACTGGTTCGGCCCCTTGCGGTGAAGGTAAAAGCCTAATCCAGATGAGGTGGATTTGCTAGGGTTTCGATTACCAAGGAGCAAATCTGCTATGCCAGGTTCTCGATTTGATGTTACTTGCCCTAAGCCGCCGGCGGGTCGTCCCCTTATATACACTGGTTGATGCCCCGCGGCCTACAAAGTCCCGGCCGGCTCATAAACAGTGTCCGGCTCAGTGACTAGTTAATTTTGCCTTATAACACAAGTCATGCCATTGGGCTTCATTGAACTCCGTCTTCAAGCTTGACATTGGGCTTCATATGATGAATCGCCATAGCATAACCCAGCCCCTCCTGGGCGGGTTACACTAATAGTTATATCCCCATCATTAGGCCCCAGATTTATTTGAATCGGTTCATGTCAATCTTCAATACCTTAAGAAAAAGCCTTCTGTCTTCTGTCTGTGCAAAAGTTGTAACCCTCCATGACATCATCTTCTGGATTCACGATAACCCGCCATGATGTCATCTTCCATTAAATTCATATTTTATTCTATCATATCCCAACGGATCATTATCTTAATGACCATCCCGAAAATCGAGGCGTCGGAGTAGCTGGATAACCATGTCTGGCCTCCTCGTTTCTCGCGCCCTCTCTGTTAGTCTTTTCCTTATAAATAACACGACCTTTAGGTATTTCTTCATTCTCCCCCTTTCTGTCGTCTTCTTCCTCTCGCGACTCCGCTGCTGCTCGAGCTCCTCCGCCGCCGCCGCAGCAGAGCACCTCATCTTCGTCGATCTTGGCCGCTGCATCAACCTGAATCGACCAGAGAACGGCGGCGATCCTCCGTAGTAGATCTACAGCTGGAAGTCTTCACGTTCCCGCACTTCAGATCTGCATTTAGGGTTTTCAAGTTCTTCCGTGTTCTTCATGGTTCTTCATTGTTTCTTCTTGTTCCTCCACCGCAGCTTCTTATGATCCAAAAAGAACATATAACTTGTGTGGTAACCGTTTCGCATCCATTTCAGATGCTAGTAGATTCCTTTCTCTAGTTCAGAGGCCTCATTAGAATTCTCAAACTCATCTGTACCAGCTTTTTAGGTCTAGAATATTTTCTTTTCTGAATGACCGCTTGATCCAAAATAACAGTTGGAACCTGCGAAACTTGTTTGTGCGATACTTAGGCAAAAAACTGTATCTGTTAGCAATGGCGACTCTTATCGCCGGCTTAAAAAGGCAATGCTCAATCAATAATCCTGACCACTCACAGTAGTTTTAAATAACTTAACTGCTTATGATGCCCATGGCGGCTTGAATAATCTGACACAACTAGCCATATGCCATTAGGACCCTTCGTAAGCCGCCATCTTGGATATGAATTGAAATATTTTCTCCGGCTTAAATTTGAGACGGAAATTTTTACTTTGTCATAGGCTTCCATCTTCATAATGCCTCCCAAGGCTCCCAAAGCACCCGTCACATGCAACTGGGTTAGATCCATCGTCACCGATAACAGCTTGAATGAGTTTGTGAAGACTGGTTATCTGCCGAAGAAGGAGGTCATGTCCTATCGTCGTCCTGATCCGATAGAAGAAAAATCTCAACCCAATGACGGGGAAGTTGTCGTTTTTACTGATCACATGAACCGGGGCTTTGCTCCACCCAGCTCAGAATTTTTGAGAGATGTCTTGCACTTTTTTGACCATCGGACCCAATTCCGTGTCAAATATCTGCAATTTTCAAGTGTTCTGCGAGGTGTACCTTGGAGAAGAACCCAGCTTGCTACTCTTTAGAGAGTTATTTTATCTGAACCGTCAAAATGAACGTGCCAATGGGCCCAGCTTGGAGCTTGGAGGAATCTCAATCCAGCGACGGAGGGACTGTCTCTTCCCGTATGCCGAACTGCCAAGTCACACGTTGGAACCAGACATGGTTCTATTGTCAAGACACTTCTCTGGCTAACGAGAACCCTCTGCCTGGCTTTCGTGCCCTGCACCTGGAGTCAACTCACCCCTTGCCAGATAAACTGTCTCCGGCTGAACGTCAAACACTTGCCCCCACCATAAGCAAGGTCAAAGCTCTTCTGGGGAACGGCCTAAACGGTATTGATCTGGTCCGGGTTTGGCTTGCTTGGCGGGTTATTCCTATGAGCCGCCGCCCTGGCTTGATGTGCGACTACACAGGCCAAAAGAATGATCCTCTGCGGCACAACCACAATGACTTACCTAAGGACGTTGTTGATGATATGACTAAGTATCTTCTGAATGAGAGCCTGGCAGATTGTGGGGAAGTAGGCTTAAGTCCCTTCTGCAAAGCTAACCCAACTCCAGCGGTAAGCTATTGACTTGAGCATTTTTACCTTCAACTTTAATAATTTCGTCTTTACTCAAAAACCTCTGTTATAATTCACAGGCTGATGACGAATTTTGGAAGGTCAAGTATGACCATGAGGCTGCCAAGAAAGCCAGAAAAACTAAGAAAGCCGCCAGGAAACTGCGCCAGGAAAACTGCTGCCCAGAAGAAGGGGAACAAACCTAGCACCTCAGATATGCTTCATCTGGAGGATACCTCCGAGTCAGAGGTAGCTCTTGACTCTTTAGGCTCCTTTTTTAACCATCTTATTGACACTGATTATCATCAGGAGGATACATGAGCGAGTCATGTAGCGATTGAAGAGGTAACTATAATTTCCTCCGACTTTGAGCCTTTGCCGAGACAGAAAGTCCGAAGAGTAACCCGGAAAGTAAGATTTTCACATCCTTTAGCTTACCAAGATCCTCAACTTCTTTTTAAGCGATAGATTCACGAGAGCCGGAGGCATACCCGGACGAGTAAAGATGCGGAACTCTCCTCCGTCTTACCTGATGTAACAAGGAAACGCTGGACTGAGGTTATCTCCGATTTACATCCTTTGGCGGGTTTCACTCATCAACCACTCAATTCTTCTGACTCAAACTATCAGGGAACTTCACCTTCCTCCGGCAAGTCAATGCAGTCTAATATGCCGGCTTTCAAAACCTCTCCAGGGCAAGTCAATGGAGCTTGGAGGAATCTCAATCCAGCGACGGAGGGACTGTCTCTTCCCGTATGCCGAACTGCCAAGTCACCCTAAAGATTGGAACCAGACATGGTTCTATTGTCAAGACACTTCTCTAGCTAACGAGAACCCTCTGCCTGGCTTTCGTGCCCTGCACCTGGAGTCAACTCACCCCTTGCCAGATAAACTGTCTCTGGCTGAACGTCAAACACTTGCCCCCACCATAAGCAAGGTCAAAGCTCTTCTGGGGAACGGCCTAAACGGTTTTGATCTGGTCCGGGTTTGGCTTGCTTGGCGAGTTATTCCTATGAGCGGCCGCCCTGGCTTGATGTGCGACTACACAGGCCAAAAGAATGATCCTCTGCGGCACAACCACAATGAATTACCTAAGGACGTTGTTGATGATATGACTAAGTATCTTCTGAATGAGAGCCTGGCAGATTGTGGGGAAGTAGGCTTAAGTCCCTTCTGCAAAGCTAACCCGACTCCAGCGGTAAGCTATTGACTTGAGCATTTTTACCTTCAACTTTAATAATTTCGTCTTTACTCAAAAACCTCTGTTATAATTCACAGGCTGATGACGAATTTTGGAAGGTCAAATATGACCATGAGGCTGCCAAGAAAGCCAGAAAAACTAAGAAAGCCGCCAGGAAAGCTGCTGCCCAGAAGAAGGGGAACAAACCTAGCACCTTAGATATGCTTCATCTGGAGGATACCTCCGAGTCAGAGGTAGCTCTTGACTCTTTAGGCTCCTTTTTTAACCATCTTATTGACACTGATTATCATCAGGAGGATACATGAGCGAGTCATGTAGCGATTGAAGAGGTAACTATAATTTCCTCCGACTTTGAGCCTTTGCCGAGACAGAAAGTCCGAAGAGTAACCCGGAAAGTAAGATTTTCACATCCTTTAGCTTACCAAGATCCTCAACTTCTTTTTAAGCGATAGATTCACGAGAGCCGGAGGCATACCCGGACGAGTAAAGATGCGGAACTCTCCTCCGTCTTACCTGATGTAACAAGGAAACGCTGGACTGAGGTTATCTCCGATTTACATTCTTTGTATCCTTTGGCGGGTTTCACTCATCAACCACTCAATTCTTCTGACTCAAACTATCAGGGAACTTCACCTTCCTCCGGCAAGTCAATGCAGTCTAATATGCCGGCTTTCAAAACCGCTCCAGTCTAATATTGTTGATGCCTTGATGCAATCTTATGAATAAAAACTTGAGTTGAAAGTTTCTATCCCTAGAAAACTCTATGATGAGTGGCAACCAACTATTAAAACAAAAATTAAAGATCATGAGTTTTATGCTTTGTGTGATTTGGGTGCTAGTGTCTCCACTATCCCTAAAACTTTGTGCGATTTGCTAGATTTCTGTGATTTTGAAGATTGCTCTCTAAACTTGCATCTTGCGGATTCCACTATTAAGAAACCTATGGGAAGAATTAATGATGTTCTTATTGTTGCAAATAGGAATTATGTGCCCGTAGATTTTATCGTTCTTGATATAGATTGCAATCCTTCTTGCCCTATTATTCTTGCTAGACCTCTCCTTAGAACGGTTGATGCGATTATTGATATGAAGGAAGGGAATATTAGATTTAAATTTCCATTAAAAAAGAGCATGGAACACTTCCCTAGAAAGAAAATAAAATTTCCATATGAAACTATCATGAGAGCCACTTATGGATTACCAACCAAAGATTGCAATACTTAGATCTATCCTCGCTTTTATGCCTAGCTAGGGGCGTTAAACGATAGTGCTTGTTGGGAGGCAACCCAATTTTATTTTTAGTTTTTTGTGTTTTTTCTTCTGTTTAGGAATAAATGACCAATCTACCTTCTGTTTGGATGTGGTTTGTGTTTTAATTAGTGTTTGTGCCAAGTTAGACCTATTGGATCTTCTTGGATGATAGTTATTTGATCTTGCTGTAATTTCCAGAAACTATGCGCTCAGTGCCCGAATTATTAAAAATCACCAGAACCTGATAAAATACTGATTCCAATTGATGCTGATCAATAAACAAATTTTCTAGGACTTCCAATTTTGGTAGAATTTTTTGGGTTCCATAAGTTTGCGTTAGTTACAGATTACTACAGACTGTTCTGTTTTTGACAGATTCTGTTTTTCGTGTGTTGTTTGCTTATTTTGATGAATCTATGGCTAGTAAAATAGTTTATAATCCATAGAGAAGTTGGAATACAGTAGGTTTAACACAAATACAAATAAAGAATGAGTTCATTATAGTAACTTGAAGCGGTATTTTGTTTTCTTTCTCTAACGGAGCTCACGAGATATCTATTGAGTTTTGTGTTGTGAAGTTTTCAAGTTTTGGGTGAATTCTTTTGATGGATTATGGACCAAGGAGTGACAAGATCCTAAGATTGGGGATGCCAATGGCACCCCCAAGATAATCCAAGGACACCAAAAAGTCAAAGCTTGGGGATGCCCCGGAAGGCATCCCCTCTTTCGTCTACTTCCATCGGTAATTTACTTGGAGCTATATTTTTATTCACCACATGATATGTGTTTTGCTTGGAGCGTCTTGTATTATTTGTGTCTTTGTTTTTTAGTGTGCCACAATCATCCTTGCTCTACACACATTTTGAGAGAGCCATACATGAATTGGAATTTGATAGAATACTCTATGTGCTTCACTTATATCTGTTGAGCTTGATAGTTTTGCTCTATGTGCTTCACTTATATCTGTTGAGCTTGATAGTTTTGCTCTATGTGCTTCACTTATATCTTTTGAGCGTTATAATTTTCTCTATGTGCTTCACTTAGATCTTTTAGAGCACGGTGGTGGATTTGTTTTAAAGAAACTATTGATCTCTCATGCTTCACTTAGATTATTTTGAGAGCCTTAATAGCATGGTAATTTGCCTAATAATAATATGCTTGGTATTTAAGATTTGTGAAACATTCTTTTGAGTGCGTTGAATACTAAGAAAAGATTGATGATTGATAATTGTTTTGAGATATGAAGATGGTGATATTAGAGTCATGCTAGTTGAGTGGTTGTGAATTTGAGAAATTCTTGTGTTAAAGTTTGTGATTCCCGTAGCATGCACGTATGGTGAACCGTTATGTGATGAAGTCGGAGCATGATTTATTTATTGATTGTCTTCCTTATGAGTGGCGGTCGGGGACGAGCGATGGTCTTTTCCTACCAATCTATCCCCCTAGGAGCATGCACGTAATACTTTGCTTTGATAACTTCAATATTTTTGCAAAAAGTATATGAGTTCTTTATGACTAATGTTGAGTCCATGGATTATATGCACTTTTTCCCATCCTTCCACCATTGCTAGCCTCTCTAATGCCGCGCACTTTTCGCCGGTATCATACACCCACCATATACCTTCCTCAAAACAGCCACCATACCTACCTATCATGGCATTTCCATAGCCATTCCGAGATATATTGCCATGCAACTTTCCACCGTTCCGTTTATTATGACACGCTCCATCATTGTCATATTGCTAGCATGATCATGTAGTTGACATCGTATTTGTGGCAAAACCACCGTTCATAATTCTTTCATACATGTCACTATTGATTCATTGCATATCCCGGTACACCGCCGGAGGCATTCATATAGAGTCATATTTGTTCTAAGTATCGAGTTGTAATTGTTTGAGTTGTAAGAAAAAATAAAAGTGTGATGATCATCAATTTTTAGAGCATTGTCCCAAGTGAGGAAAGGATGATGGAGACTATGATTCCCCCATAAGTCGGGATGAGACTCTGGACGAAAAAAAAGAAAAAAGAAAAGAGGCCTAAAAAAAGAAAAGGCCCAAATAAAAAATGAGAGAAAAAGAGAGAAGGGACAATGTTACTATCCTTTTACCACACTTGTGCTTCAAAGTAGCACCATGATCTTCATGATAGAGAGTCTCTCATTTTGTCACTTTCATATACTAGTGGGAATTTTCATTATAGAACTTTGCTTGTATATTCCAATGATGGGCTTCCTCAAAATTACCCTAGGTCTTCGTGAGCAAGCGAGTTGGATGCACACCCACTTAGTTTCTTTTGATGAGCTTTCATATACTTATAGCTCTAGTGCATCCGTTGCATGGCAATCCCTACTCACTCACATTGATATCTATTGATGGGCATCTCCATAGCCCGTTGATACGCCTAGTTGATGTGAGACTATCTTCCCCTCCTTTTGTCTTCTCCACATCCACCATTCTATTCCATATACAAGTGCTATATCCATGGCTCACGCTCATGTATTGCGTGAAGATCGAAAAAGTTTTGATAATGTTAAAGTATGAAACAATTGCTTGGCTTGTCATCGGGGTTGTGCATGATTTAAATACTTTGTGTGGTGAAGATAGAGCATAGCCAGACTATATGGTTTTGTAGGGATAACTTTCTTTGGCCATGATATTTTGAGAAGACATAATTGCTTTGTTAGTATGCTTGAAGTATTATTATTTTTATGCCAATATGAACTTTTGTCTTGAATCTTTCGAATCTGAATATTCATACCACAATTAAGAAGATTTGCATTGAAATTATGCCAAGTAGCACTCCGCATCAAAAATTCTCTTTTTATCATTTACCTACTCGAGGACGAGCAGGAATTAAGCTTGGGGATGCCTGATACGTCTCCAACGTATCTATAATTTTTGATTGCTCCATGCTATATTATCTACTGTTTTGGACTATATTGGGCTTTATTTTCCACTTTTATATTATTTTTTGGGACTAACCTATTAACCGGAGGCCCAGCCCAGAATTGTTGTTTTTTTGCCTATTTCAGTGTTTCCAAGAAACGGAATATCAAACGGAGTCCAAACGGAATGAAACCTTCGGGAACGTGATTTCCTCACCGAACGTGATCGAGGAGACTTGGACTGGACCCTACTCCAAGGGAGCCAAGAGGCGGTCACGAGGGTGGGGGGCGCCCCCCTAAGGCGCACCCCCTGCCTCGTGGGCCCCTCGGAGCTCCACCAACGTACTCCTTCCTCCTATATATACCTACGTACCCCCAAATGAACAGATAGAGAGCCAAAAACCTAATTCCACCGCCGCAACTTTCTGTATCCACGAGATCCCATTTTGGGGCTTGTTTCGGAGCTCCGTCGGAGAGGTCCATCATCACGGAGGGCTTCAACATCATCATAGCCTCTCCGATGAAGTGTGAGTAGTTTACCTCAGACCTTCGGGTCCATATTTATTAGCTAGATGGCTTCTTCTCTCTTTTTGGATCTCAATACAATGTTCTCCGCCTCTCTTGTGGAGATCTATTCGATGTAATCTTCTTTTTGCGATGTGTTTGTTGAGACCGATGAATTGTGGGTTTATGATCAAGTCTATCTATGAATAATATTTGAATCTTCTCTGAATTCTTTTATGTATGATTGGTTATCTTTGCAAGTCTCTTCGAATTATCAGTTTGGTTTGGCCTACTAGATTGGTTTTTATTGCCATGGGAGAAGTGCTTAGCTTTGGGTTCGATCTTGCGGTGTCCTTTCCCAGTGACAGAAGGGGCAGAGGCACGTATTGCATTGTTGCCATCGAGTATAACGAGATGGGGTTTATTTCATATTGCATGAATTTATCTCTCTACATCATGTCATCTTGCTTAAGGCGTTACTCTATTTTTAACTTAATACTCTAGATGCATGCTGGATAGCGGTCGATGAGTGGAGTAATAGCTAGTAGTAGATGCAGGCAGGAGTCGGTCTACTTGTCTCGGACGTGATGCCTATATACATGATCATACCTAGATATTCTCATAACTATGCTCAATTCTGTCAATTGCTCAACAGTAATTTGTTCACCCACCATAGAATACTTATGCTCTTGAGAGAAGCCACTAGTGAAACCTATGGCCCCTGGGTCTATTCTCATCATATCAATCTCCATCACTTTAATCTTATTTTGCCTTTTACTTTGCCTTTTACTTTTCACTTTGCATCTCTATATCAAAAATACCAAAAATATTATCTATCATCTCTATCAGATCTCACTCTCGTAAGTGACCGTGAAGGGATTGACAACCCCTAATCGCGTTGGTTGCGAGGAGCTATTTCTTTTGTGTAGGTACGAGGGACTTGCGTGTAGCCTCCTACTGGATTGATACCTTGGTTCTCAAAAACTGAGGGAAATACTTACGCTACTCTGCTGCATTATCCTTTCCTCTTTGGGGAAATCCAACGCAAGCTCAAGAGGTAGCAGTAACAATCACAGAGGTGCTCCCTTTACCGCCTAGCCAAACAATCGGGAACGTACGGGTAAGCATAGGAGCCAGGCAAACCAGCTTTGCCAAAATCTTAAGTCAAATTTATGCATATTTATGGCTTTATAACGATAATCACGGAAGGCAACGCTTGTATAATGAATACCATCGCTGATGATATATGTTTATTTTTACTCCGTTGCGACCGTTTATCAGTTGAAAGTGGCCCATCGTCGGCTTCCACCCCTTGCAGGGTGTTTCCGTAATAACAAAACAACCCGTAGCCGACCTCTCAGTGCCCGAAGGCGGTTGTGTTAGCGAAATGAGGCACACAGATATGCGGGCTTTATAACTTTCACTTAGTCATAGGAGCTTAAAGTTGGGAGGCCAGCTACTAGCCCCCGGTTAGTGTTCGGCGACAGCCAAGGTCAACTCGTTAACACATCGGCCAATGCTAAGAATGGCACATCATTTAACACAGTCATCGGATCGGTGACCAGTTTATTCTTATTATGACAGTCAGTTTTCGGATTCCTCCACTGAGGTGCTTAACCATGCGAGCTGGGAGCACAATCGCAGTGGTTCTCCCTTTGCACACCTAGCTGAACAAAGCGGAACGTAGGAGGCAAGCACAGGAGCCGGGCAACCCAACTATTAACCAAAGACACAAGTCAAAACCGATGCATATATAGCAATATCCAAGAATGTTTTTCGAGACACTCTAAAGGTGTCTGGCTTTGCACTACGAGACTTATGCCGGAAATACACAAATAGTTTAAAAGTTCCATAGGCTCGAAAAGCCAAAAACTTATGTAAAAGCTTGACGTCCGGACTAAACCGAGATTTTGGTGCCAATCCAAAAATTGGTCTTAAAAAATTGTGCTTCTGTCATGCTTGAGCATGACACATCCAATCTCAAGATTTCAAGACGGTCATCCTATGGCTTCAAGCTCCTTATCCCGAAGGCAGAGTGCTTCTCCGAGGCCAGTTTAGCGAACTAAACTCGAGCGGCTTTAGAGAGAAGCTAGGCTATCTGGCTATTGACCACACCCGCGAGTCGAAAAAGGTGTGGTAGAAAAATACTTTGCACCGACCAAGAAGAAAACACATTGTTATAGAACGTCTCGTGTAAATTTTAAGAGCCCAAAGTTAACATGGGTAAGGGGAGTTTCTTTTAACGAACGACGTATGCAAGCATGGTCGAACCGAACACAAGTTAAATTTTTTAAAACTTTGAGCATGAAAGCGACTTAACTGGTTAATGTGTTCGGCATTGATGACGCGGTCCAAGCTTGATGTGGGACAAAGGTTCCATCCCCCAAGCCGGTCCCGAGGTGGCGGATCGAAGACCTCGGCACTTCGAAGTGGTGACATAGCACGACCAATGCAGGCCGGCAGAGTGACGCCAAAGTCCCCGGCTTGGGTTAATAAAGTGTTGACGAAGCCCCCCATCCAGCCGAGGTGATGTGGTATGTGCGTACGCTGAGGTGACAACACTGCCCGGCCCGAATCATTTACCTCTGCACAAAAAATAGTGCAAACTGGAGATAATAGTAATAATAATAAATAAAAAAATGTTGCATAATAAATAATTTATGCAAAGTGAATAATTAAAGAAATATGGCCTGTGTGCCGAACACTCGATGAGGTAGAGCTCCTTCGGCGATGTCGAAGTCCCCGACGCAACCGAACACCTCGGTATGACAACACGACCAACAAGGTGATCACGCGAGCCGATTTACGTCGATTGGGGCGACGACGTTGACTTGCCGAAGAGACCACGTGACGCAATCGAAGTCCATTACCTGCACATGTAAAATAGTGCAGACAACAATAATAATATAAATATATAAAAATCCTCACGTAATTAATTTTCGTAAAATAATTTATTTAAAGACATGTGGCCTGGCGCTGAAGTCAATGTCGATGCAGGGTGTCGGCGTGATGCGGTAAAGGCGTGGCAAAGCCTGAATTCACAGGTCGATCCGAGTTTCGGATGCGGCTTTCGCCGAACTATGTATGGAAACTGACCGAACCATCACGCGGTCGTCGTTAATGCGGCCACCATTTGATAGACCTGCGTACAGATGATGGAACAAACCAGAGTAATAATTCCTTGAGAAAAATAAACCCAAACAAGCAAAAATTGCTAGGATTAATAACACCTAGTTTATTTGTTGTAGCAGTCCGAAGAAAACTGACTCCCAAAATTGGGACTCGATCCGCATACCGATTGCCTTATGGTTGGCGAAGCGACGGCATGGCGATGCTGGTAAAGGTTGGCTCGCCGAGGCAAAGCCCTCGGTCCAGCTAACGTGACGAAGCTGGTCGGCTGACAACGCCGAAGTCTTCGGAGTAGGTTGATGAAGGGATGGTGAAGCTCCCGGTCCAGACGAGGTGACGGAGCAGGTCGATAAGGAGACGTTGCAGCTGCCATGTCAGCCGAGGTGTTGAAATAGTTCGGCAAGATGGACATCGGCTCGAATAAGCAACGGTGCGGCCATGCCGATGCAGGTCGTAACTCGTGACGTGGTCAATGCCGGTTTGATGAAGTGACCGTGGGGCGAAGCCGGTGTGCCCGCTCCGTGTAATCCGTGGGGCGGCGATGTTGGTGATGGTTTATCCTTCCCGATGCCAAACTCTTGTTCGGCTTGCCGAGATGATGATCCAAATAAGTTGAGCTCGGCTCAACAAAGCGACGACGTGTCTAGCGCAGGTCGGCAGCCGTGGAGCAACGTTGTCGGGCTGGTTTGACGCCGTCGCGATGGTGAAGATCATATTGGAAAAAATTAGTGGGATGTGCTTGGGAATAAAACACAATACCCCATACAAAACTTCCTTCAAAAAGGATGTCCGAAAATCCCGTTCATAAAAAAGATGTACTCGGGTCGCATTCTTTCTCGCGCAGAAAACAGATCTAAAAAGTGATGCACTAATCGGAAGGTTCCCGGAGTTTGGACGGTCGGATCGAGCTGAAATTTTGAGGGGTGGTAGATATAGGAATTCCGCAGCCGATCAACGGTTGGATTTTCCAAAGGACGTGCGAGGTAGATGCCGACACCATGCTCCAAACTCGTCCCGATTCCCGTCCAAATTCGACGGGGCTCCGGTATATCGGAGACCGGCGGAGATTGTTCCATCGGAACGCGACGAATTTTGCACTGTTGTTGTAGACTCAATTCCGCACAATTCCATCGAAGGAATCATCACATCGATGCTCGTGGAGGTGGTTGCAGCGGATACAAGTTCGTTGTTCGTAAAAACAGCACGGTCGCCCGAGGGCAATGTTGACGTTGAGCCCCCGAGCTCCATGGATGATTCCTCCATGATCTTGATAGAGATCGGAGTTGATGTTGATGAAGGCCCTCGTCCGAACAAGATGATTGGAGGTAGGGCACAGTCCTCGGTCAAGCCAAGGTGACCAGTCGAGGCGGCGACGAAGACGCCGACATCGCAGTTGATCTGCAAACGAGTCATTTATCCTTTTGTCGACCACACAACGGAACTCTTAACGAAAGCACCATTGTCGGTGTCAAAACTGACGGATCTCGGGTAGGTGGTCCCAAGCTGTGTGTCATGGATCGATGGGTAACACGAGGCAAGGGACATGATGTTTACCCAGGTTCGGGCCCTCTCTATCGAGGTAATACCCTACTTCCTGCTTGATTGATCTTCATGAATATAGGGTTACAAGAGTTGATCTACCTCGAGATCATATGTTGTGGTCTAAGACCTAAGGGTATGATGAGTAATGTCATAATGATCTAGCATATATCTATCGATTTGCCCGGCCTCGACTTATATATACCACCGGCCTAGAATAACAAGAGTCTTAGTCGAATACGCTGGTGGAGAGGAGTCCCTTGTCTTGATCACCAAGTCTTGTATGTCATCGGGTCGGACGGTCGGACGTCATTTTTTGGCGTTTTCAAACATGTAATTGGACCATCCCACGCTCATGATACCTCCTCTCAAGAGCCGCCACCTGAACCATCCCACGATATTCCAACGCCTACCGCTGATCCACGTGTCAAGCAAGCCATTGACGGTTATGAGAACCCGGAGATCCCTAGCCCGGCCAAGGCGGATGACCCGGACGTCGAAATCATCAAGACTAACTTTGTTGAACCGGGGAGACCCACAGTGCTGGCCAAGTGCTCCGCCAAGGAAGAACTTCTGGAATGCCGTAAAGCCAAGCTGGATGTCACTGATTATACACATCTGAGTATTGGAGAAATTGTCCCTGGTTATATAAATCAAGTGCACAACAGCCGTGACCTGGAATTTGACATGGTAAAACAGATACACCAAAAATCTGAGGTATAACTCTTGTTGCTATACTTTATTTATCCTTACTATACCAGCCCCCAAGTCTATTGCTTATGATGAAATATGTTGTAGACTTAATACCAGCTTAGTAATATATGCAAGAAACCCGTCTTATCCTGTAGCGCCCAAGGGCGGCTTAGACAGCATGTTTGAACCGGTCCTTACCATGGTTTAATCAAGTATTTGAACAGCAATATGCATTAGCCCCCAAGTGCCAAGTACCTATGCCTGCAAAGTGCTTGGGACTTATTTCCATGAACCGCCATTGTAAATAGAGTTCTTCAGCATACATTAGCCCATAAGTGCATGTATCTTGGCTTGCAAAGTACTTGGGACTTAATGTTGCATTATGATGATCCTGACTGTAACCCGACATTTATACAAGCCACCATTAACCAATTTGAATCGGACATCTCTGACTAGAAGAATTGCCTGGAAGCTCAGGAGAGTGAGACCCAAAAGGCCAATTCCAAGTTTGAATTCAGTGTATCCGAACAAGAGAAACTGAAAAAGAACTTTGACACAGAGAAGAAGACCTGGGCTGATGAAAAGATCGCTTTGATATAACGGGCTGAACAAGCAGAGGCGACTCTTGCAGAAACAACCGCCGAGTTATCCAGTTTAAAACGCCATGTATCTCAGATGGTCTCAGCAATCTTTGGTAAGTTACTCTGCAAGTGGTAGATATTTTAAATCTTTTTCAACAAGTATCTCAATTGTCATCAACTCACCTGACTTTGTAACACAGGCCCCAGGAGTTCCAATCTTAACCAAAGCATGCTGATAAAGCTGAAGGCCGTTTATACATTGGTGGAACAACTCTACACCGGGTCACAACGTGCTTCAGCCGTCGTGGCTTTGTCAAATGAAGTTCCCACTCTTCTGGCGGATGTACTAAAACGGCTTGCCGTGCTACCTCAGCGGCTGCAGGAATTAAGACGAGCTTCTGCAAGAGCCAGAGCCATAGCCGCATTAAGCCGGGCCAAGGTGTGGCTAGTGGAGCTGGACCCGGCCGAGATCGCCCTTGGTTATCCAAGCATGAAGGAGGACGACACCCCATTTGACCAGAAGAATTTCACCGCTTGCATGAAGGAAATACGCCATGTGGCCACTCTGATCGGTAACGACACGAATCTTACCAAGTACCAACCGGGTTATGACGCCGAGAATCAGAGAATCCCAACGCCACATTATGAAGCAATCAGCCTGATCCCTCTTATTCGTAAGCATACCTTCGCCCTTGAAGTTGATCCGGCCGGGTTAATTGATGATGAAGCTGAATTTGAAGCGTTGAGTGGCATTGACTGGTCATCATCAACCTTCCAGGAAAGGTAAACAGACGGAGGAGCGGAAAGGGATGAACCGAAAGCTTCAGGCCAACAACACATTTGATATCTCAAGCGGCCCATATTTATGCCTTGCTGAAAAACAATGCTTCATTATTTGGACTCGGGGAGTCATGTAATAGGGTACAAAAACAATTAATTTTGTCATTCCCTCGCGCACGTGTTTGGCGCTCAACACTGTTTAAGCCGCCATCTTATATTTCTCTGTATTATGCTGATCCTCTGCTCTCCTTATGTTTAAAGAGCTGATTTAATTGTCCTGCATAAAGAACAAATCACATGTCCCTTGGCGGCTTACCGCATGGCGCGTCATATATTTTACATATAACCCGGAATATGAATAAAAAATCATAAAGAAACCAGTTCTCAATTATATCTTTGAGACATAACCATAACATCATACATGTGATCCTTTGATTACGCTGCCCGTTTATGTGATCCGAACAATGAGGGTCAGAACCCAATTCTGTCAAAACCGGCCCATATGTCGTTTGTTATGTGCTAACAACTTTATTAATCAAGGTTAATCCGGTGGAGTAGAAACCACCCCATAAACACTTTCAAATATGATCAAAAAGGTCTCAAGAAAACAAATAATTGTGATTGCCAAATTTTTACGAGAAACATACAAAGTTTTGAGGCTTCTGATTCAAATACGATCAGTAAACCGTTCCAAAGGGGTTAAGCTAAGATTCAAATACGATCATATAGCCCCCAGTGGCTTTGACGTTGCCGATCAAGAGGGTATCGACAACTATGTTCTCTTTGGTTCGAATACGACCTATGTTTGAACAGGAAGCCCCCAAATGACCTTGAAAGTTGTTTAATGATGCTGATTCAAATACGATCCACGTTAGACTCAAAAGGGGTTGAGCTATGATTTGGATACGATCAGGAAGCCCCCTAGTGGGTTTGGCAGTATGCCGATCAAGAGGGTATCGACAGCTATGTTCTCTTTGGTTCGAATACGACCTATGTTTGAACAGGAAGCCGCCCGGTGATCATGGCTAGATTCAAATATGATCATAAGCCGTACCAAAGTGAAACCCGGATTCAAATATGATCCACTCCCTATTGGCTGTTTTAACAATATAATAATGAAGACATATAAACTTTTGAGGATGATAAGGACAGAGGTCCTGCTTTATTACTTTTCATAATATATACATCGTCAAAATATGTACATCGTCAAAATACATCGTCAAGTGTAGTAAGGCCGAAGATGAGCGATATTCCATGGTCGGCGGGTCTCCTCTTCCGACTTACGTGAGTCTTTGTGCTCTCGGACATCGATGAGGTAATATGACCCGTTATTCAGGTCCTTGCTGACCACAAAGGGTCCTTCCGAAGGTGGGGATAGTTTGTGAATATCGGATTGATCCTGGATGAGCCGGAACACTATGTCACCTTCTTGAAAGGTTCTGGACCTAACCCGGCGGCTGTGATAACGCGCAGGTCCTGCTGGTAAATCGCAGAGCGGGCTATTGCTAAATCACGCTTCTCATCCAACAAATCAAGTGCATCCTGACGAGCCTGTTCATTATCAGCTTCAACGTAAGTCGCCACTCGGGGCGAATCATGATGGATGTCACTTGGTAGGACCACCTCTGCTCCGTAAACCATGAAGAAAGGCATATAACACGTAGATCTGTTAGGTGTAGTATTGATGCTCCAAATCACAGTAGGCAACTCCTCCACCCAACAACCCGGCGTCCGCTGTAAAGGGACCATGAGCCGGGGCTTTATACCTTTCAAGATCTCTTGATTGGCTCTTTCAGCTTGACCATTGGATTGAGGATGAGCTACTGATGAAACATCGAGCCGGATATGTTCTCGTTGACAGAACTCTTCCATAGCTCCTTTGGACAGATTAGTACCATTGTCAGTTATGATGCTGTGTGGAAAACCAAAACGAAAGATCACCTTTTTCATGAACTGAACCGCCGTGGCTGCATCACACTTACTGATCGGCTCTGCCTCAACCCACTTTGTAAATTTATCAACCGCCACCAGGAGGTGTGTCTTTTTATCCTTGGACCTTTTAAAAGGCCCAACCATATCAAGCCCCCAGACTGCAAACGGACAAGTAATTGGAATCATTCTTAATTCTTGAGCCGGCACATGAGCTCGTCATGAGAATTTATGACAAGCATCACATTTACTGACCAGATCTTCCGCATCAGCATGAGCCGTCAGCCAATAAAACCCATGACAGAAAGCTTTGGCCACAAGAGATTTTGAACCGGCGTGATGACACAATCCCCTTCATGGATCTCACGAAGTATTTCCTGACCTTCCTCAGGCGACACACAACGTTGAAACGCCCAGTAACACCGCGATGATGCAACTCACCATGAACAATTGTCATGGACTTAGACCGCCGGATGATCTGTCTAGCCAGGGTCTCATCCTCAGGCAACTCGCCCCGGGTCATGTAAGCCAAATATGGCACTGTCCAATCTGGGATGACGTGAAGAGCCGCCACCAACTGCGCTTCTGGATCTGGAAAAGCTAAGTCCTCCTCTGTGGGCAACTTGACAGAAGGGTTATGCAAAACATCCAAAAAGGTGTTAGGTGGCATCAGCTTACGTTGAGATCCCAGCCGGCTTAAAGCATCAGCCGCCTCATTCTTCCTTCGATCGATATGCTCCACTTGATAACCCTTGAAGTGCCCAGCTACAGCATCAACTTCACAGCGATAAGCCGCCATGAGAGGATCCCTAGAATCCCACTTGCCTGACACCTGTTGAGCCACCAAATCTAAGTCGCCCAGGCACCTTACCAGGCTTAAGTTCATCTCCTTAGCCATCCGAAGACCATGGAGCAAGGCCTCATACTCAGCTGCATTGTTAGTACAGGGAAACATCAACCGGAGCACATAACAAAATTTGTCACCTCGAGGGGAAGCTAAAACAACTCCAGCCCCCGAGCCCTCCAACTGCCTAGATCCATCAAAGTGAATAGTCCAATATGTGTTATCCAGCTTTTCCTCAGGCGTCTGTAGTTCTCTCCAATCGTTGATGAAGTCCACCAGTGCTTGGGACTTAATAGCAGTGCATGGCACATACATCAAACCATGAGGCCCAAGCTCAATGGCCCACTTGGCGACTCGTCCTATAGCCTCTCTATTCTGGATGATATCTCCCAAAGGAGCCGAACTTACCACAGTGATGGGGTGACCCTGGAAGTATTGCTTAAGCTTCCGGCTCGCCATGAACACCCCATAAACAAGTTTCTGCCAATGTGGATATCTTTGCTTAGACTCAATAAGCACCTCACTGATGTAGTAAACAGCCGTTAAACGGGATGCTCCTTGCCAGCCTCCTTGCGCTCCACCACAATTGCAACACTGACAGCACGCGAGTTAGCGGCCACGTATAACAATAGCGGCTCTTTATCAATGGGAGCCGCAAGGACCGATATCTCAGATAACTGGCTCTTTAAATCTTCAAAGGCAACATTAGCAGCACCACTCCAGACAAAAGTGTCTGTTTTCTGCATCATTTTATATAGCGGTATGGCCTTCTCACCTAACCGGCTTATGAACTGGCTTAAAGCAGCGATACGACCTGCCAGTCGCTGAACATCATTGATGCACGCCGGCTTAGCCAAAGAGGTGATTGCCTTGATCTTTTCCGAATTAGCTTCAATGTCTCTGTTAGTGACCAAAAAACCCAAAAGCTTGCCTGCTGGCATGCCAAACACAAATTTGGCCGGGTTAAGCATCATTTTGTAGACCCAGAGATTATCAAAGGTTTCCTTCAGATCATCTATCAAGGTTTCCTTCTCTCTGAATTTCACCAAAATATCATCCACATAAGCGTGAACATTGCGCCCAATCTGATTGTGGAGATAGTTCTGTACACATAGCTGATAAGTCGCCTGGGCACTCTTGAGCCCAAATGGCATAGATACATAATAGAAGGCTCCAAAGGGAGTGATGAAAGCCGTCTTCTCCTGGTCCTTAACTGCCATTTTGATCTGATGATAACCAGAGTAAGCATCCATGAAGCTCAAACACTCACAACCGCCGTAGCATCAATAATTTGATCAATACGGGGAAGAGCAAAAGGATCAGCCGGACAAGCCTTATTTAAGTCCGTGTAATCCACACACATCCGCCAGGTGCCCTTCTTTTTAAGTACAAGCAGAAACTTCAACAATAAACCCGGCCGCTAAGAGCTGGGCCACCTCCTCACCGATATCTTTCCGTCTCTCTTCGTTAAACCGCCGAAGAAACTGCCTGACCGACTTAAACTTTGGATCAATATTAAGAGTGTGCTCAGCGAGTTCTCTCGGTACACCCGGCATGTCAGAAGGTTTCCATGCAAAGATGTCCCGGTTCTCATGGATGAACTCAATGAGCGCCCTTTCCTATTTAGGATCCAGATTGGCACTGATACTGAATTGCTTAGATGAGTCGCCTGGAACAAAATCAACAAGCTTGGTGTCATCAGCCGACTTAAATTTCATCACCGGGTCATGTTTTGTGGTTGGCTTCTTCAGAGACGTCATGTCCGCCGGGTCAACGTTGTCCTTATAAAACATCAGCTCCTCTGCTGCACAAACAGATTCGGCATAAGCAGCATCACCCTCCTCACATTCCAGGGCTATCTTCCGACTCCCATGCACAGTAATGGTGCCCTTGTGACCCGACATCTTGAGGTGCAAGTAAACATAACACGCCCGCGCCATGAACTTGGCATAAGTCGGCCGTCCAAATAGAGAGTGATATGTGCTCTTGATCTTGACCACTTCAAAGGTTAATTTCTCAGCCCCAGAATCATAGTCATCTCCAAAGGCTACCTCCAGCTCAATCCTACCAACTGGGTATGCCGACTTACCGGGCACCACTCCATGGAAAACAGTGTTGGATATCTTTAAATTTTTGTCAGTCAACCCCAGACGCCGAAAGGTCTCATAATAGAGGATATTGATGTTGCTACCTCCATCCATGAGTACTTTACTGAATTTATATCCACCAACCTGAGGTGCTACCACCAAGGCTAACTGACCCGGATTGCCAACCCGGGGAGGGTGATCTTCCCTGCTCAACACAATAGGCTGCTCAGACCACCTTAAATAACGTGGAACCGCCATCTCAACAGCGTTTACAGCTCTTTTATGAAGCTTCTGGTCTCGTTTGCACAAGCTAGTGGTGAACACATGATACTATCCACTATTCAGCTGCTTTGGATTGCTCTGATAACCCGATTGCTGCTGCTGCTGACCTCCCTGACCAGACTGCTGATTATAACCACCTTGATTTCCCTGAAAGCCGGAATTTGAGCCGCCACCTGGGCCATGAAAACCGCCTCCACCTGAGCCGCCACCAGACCCATGGTTGCCATCGAACATGTTGGAATTCTTGAAATCATGATCACGCAATCCTTTCACAGGTGAGTGGCTGGCCTTTCCCGAGTGCCGTGTCTTGGACAGGGTTCATTGAGCAGTTGCTCAAGACTAGGACCTGACCCGCCGGACCGAGGGGGCGGCCTCCCCTTGCGTCGTTGATTGTTACCTTGTGAATTGGTGTTAGCCACAAACTCTGGGTTATCGTCGCTTTTACGCTTACTACCTCCTTCCCTGTCTTCTCTTCATCAGACACGGGATCCTTGGTACTATCAGAATCGGTGTATTTGACTAAAGCCGCCATCAGTTCGCCCATGTCATTACAATCATGCTTGAGGTGCCCCTTTAACCAAGTGCGGGCCGTTCCGTCCAACATCATGGTGAAGTACTTGGCCATGGCCGCATCACTGACCTCCAACAGCCTCATGGCCATCTCATAACTTTCAATCCACGCCCTCGGCTGCAAATCAGCTGTATAATTTGGCACCTTTCGGGGTCCCTTGAAATCCTTGGGCAAATGCTCATGACGCAAAACCGACACCAAACAAGGGACGCCGCCGGTTCTGGTGGCCACTCCTGCCTCAATAGAAGTCGTTGGATAATCCGGGAAGGTTTGGTGAGCCGCCTGCTGAGCCGCCTGGTGAGCCGCCCACTCATCTTCTCAACATATCCTGTCTTGTACCGGATTATGCCCACCTGGCTGGTTACGGCGCTGGGCGTTGCTTGACAAGGCCTCCGAATCCATATGTCTATTGTAACTTGGGCTCCAGCTCGGGTGAGGAGTCGAATGAATCATGTCTCGACTATAGGAATAAGCCTCCTGCTGAGCTAGAGCCGTTTGAAGAAGTTCTCGGACCCTCCGCGTCTCAACTGTTGTTGGAGAGTCACCATCCACCAGGAGAGCTGCCAAACGTGCCGATGCAGCTATCAGGTTCTCCAAGGGGTTGGAAAAATGACCCGGTACGTAGCGAGGCGGGGCCGTATTGATGTGAGGAGGTTCCATCACCCGGGGCTGAACCGGTGCCCCTGCTCCAGATATTACAAACTGATCTGCCTTCGGCGGGTTACTAAGGCCGGCTCCGGGCATGCAGAAAAGATTCCGAGGATCATAAACCGGAGGCAAACGGGATCGAGCCTTCTGGTGCCTCCTCCTCATCACGTCGTTAGATGCGTTCAGGCTCATCGTAAGCTGGAAAGCCTCTGACTGGATTTGTTGAGCCTGAGCATCCAATGTCGCCTGCTGTCGGTGTAAAAACCGGCGGATCTCGGGTAGGGGGTCCCTAACTGTGCGTCTAGGCGGATGACAACAGGAGACGGGGGACACGATGTTTTTACCCAGGTTCAGGCACTCTCGATGGAGGTAAAACCCTACTCCTGGTTGATTGATCTTGATGATATGAGTATTACAAGAGTTGATCTACCACGAGATCGAAGAGGCTAAACCCTAGAAGCTAGCCTATGGTATGATTGTTGTTCCTCCTACGGACTAAACCCTCCGGTTTATATAGACACCGGAGGGGGCTAGGGTTACACAGAGTCAGTTACAAGGAAGGAGATCTACATATCCGTATCGCCAAGCTTGCCTTCCGCGCCAAGGAGAGTCCCATCCGGACACGGGACGAAGTCTTCAATCTTGTATCTTCATAGTCCAACAGTCCGGCCAAAGGATATAGTCCGGCTGTCCGGATACCTTCTAATCCAGGACTCCCTCAGTAGCTCCCGAACCAGGCTTCAATGGCGATGAGTCCGGCGCACAGATTGTCTTCGGCATTGCAAGCGGGTTCTTCTTCAAACTCTGAGTATCTGTTAAATAGTGTCCGGCTTCTCGTAAATGTTCCGCTTCCTGGCTTCTGCGTCCAATAATGGCCGTCTTCCATGTGTCAAGCGAATGTGAGGAGCCAGGGCGTTTTTATATTTACCACACTAGCTGTGTGAATGAACTTTCTATTTAAAGAGATGAGGATTCTCAGATCCAAACCACACCATCCTCCCTCAGTGAGCATTCATCGGAGCGCGCCCAAAAAAATCCATTCCAGCATGGCCGGCCAGGGCAGCTCCTCCTCTCGCTCCCGCAGCCCCAAGCCCGGAGATTGGTAGAGGTGTTCCGTCCCACATAGCCAATTAGTGAAGCTACAGACCCAGGGATTTCTCCCCCCAGCGTATATGGTCCCGGTTCGAGCCGGGCTCGCCACCTATAATGGCGGGGAGCAAGTGGAGAGCTTTCCCAACCCCTCTAAGGAAGAAGTTGTTCTGCCTTGTGCCCCATACACAGAGGGGATCAATATATCAAGTGGGCGGAGCCAAAGTGTGGCGCATCACCGGGACCGGATACCTATCCGGTACCCCGAAGAAGACGTCCGAAGACTGGCCTTCAGAGTGGTTTTATATGGAGGACGTCCCCCTTCCAGATCCTATTCGGACCGGCCTTCCTGAGTTTGATAACGCCCCTTTAAAGAAGCGCCTACGCTGGCGACCACGAAGCCCTCAGGAGGAAGATGACAGAGATGATTTTTTACCTGATGGGCCGGATAAAGGTGTTTGCTGAATTAGGACTAACCATAACCGAGGTTATGTCAATATGCATTATGCGGGGGGTGCAGCCACTTCAATATCGAGGCCACCCCATGTGGGATTTCAACGGGGAAGATGATGCCACCCGTTGTGGTCGTAAGGGACCGGACTCCATTGCCGCTCTAGCAAAAATTTTGTCCGGTTTGTACAAGGGAGAGGAAGAGGAGTTCCTCTGCATCAAGCCACGGTACGGATTCTCCATGCACAACCCTCCGAGCTGGGTAAGCCGCCGCTTTTTATACCCTTCCTTTCCGCATTTTTGCAACAAAAATCTTACTTTGCCCATTTACCGCAGGAGCTGCATCAGGCAGTAAGGGAGATCTACAGCCCGCCTCCACAACTAGAGGATCCTGAACGGTCCCTCGACCCCGGCCTCCAAGAGGCCGAACATATTCGTGGAGCTGATTGACAGGAAATTTTATCAATTAAGCTGCGATGAGGCCATGGTGGCTATTATAGCCGACTATCCGGGGCTACTTCCTGCCTCGCAGGTAAGTGAGACCAGAGTCCCAACCTTTGAGAAGTATCCCTTTTCGCGCAGTTCACCTACCGTATCTGTATGGTGTTCTATAGGGAAGGTCCTCGGGACACCATGCTGAGCCCTTGGTGAATCGCCAACGAGGGGTGCCGAAGCCGGGCTGGATGAAAAGGAAGGCGGTCCGGACGGAGACGCCGGCACAAAGGTATTTTACAAAGCCTCACTCCGTGATGATCATATTTTAAAACGCAGTAATACCCATGCTTCGATGAAGGAAAAGCGCCCGCTGGACTATATCCGGAGAGATCGCCGATCACGCCTCTACTAGCCAGGCTCCGGGGCAGGACACAGAGGCGGAAGCTAACACGGGGCACCCGCCAGATGCTCCTCCGACAGAGGATGCGGATAAAATATCCGCCACATACTCCGAAGTGGACAGCGCCATGAATCACAGGCGTCGTCGGGCCGTACTCTGCGATGCTTGTTTCTCCTAAGAGGCTTTTCATGCCTTCAACTCAGGAGACGCGTACATCCGTGCTGCTCAAAATGGTCTTGCGAGAGCCACGGATCAGTATGTAAAGGATATACGGGTAAGAAATTTTGATGATTATGTATAGCAGTAGCCCCTGAGACATGAAATAGTTGGCATAACTGATTTAAGGATCATTATTTGTGCAGGTTCTTACAGAGAAGAATACCCAATTGTCTCAAGAGCTGGAAGAGTGCAAGGCCCAGCTGTTGGCCGCAATGGCCGCACTGAAGGAGTCCGAGAAGGCCCCCTCCGGTAACACCTATTTTAAAGAATGATAGGTGCCATATAGGATGCGGCATGCACGCAATTCTAACAATAAATATTGTAGATGACGCTGGAGTGAATCCGGATGAGCAACATGCCATACGGCAGCTAAAGGATGGCGAGCGTGTGCTTACAAAAGTTAGGCAGGAGAAAAATGATCTCCAGGATGCCAATACCCAGCTGAGAATAGAACTAAAGCATATTCGCGCCCAGCTGTCGGACTCCGTGAAGGAGAATAAGCGGCTTCGACGCGGCATTTTCAGTAAGTGCTTGAGCGAACTTTAAAAAGAGTTCGGTGAAGAAGCCAGCTAACAGAGTTATGTCTGTAGGTATGCTGACGGGTCGTCCCGTGGATGAGATGCCCGGGTCTGCGGGTGATCTTCTATCAGAGCTCTCACAACTGCACGAACAAGTTCGGCAGGTGATGCAAGGTATTGCCCAGGCCTTGTGGCCATCTGTCTCCCTGCCCGAAGGCCTTGGAGAGCTTGGGGAGAATCTCAAGGGAGCGCGGCGGCGCTTCCAATTATGGAAGGTATCGGCCTGCCGTCAAGGTGCCAGGGAAGCCTGGGCCATGGTGAAGACGTGGTATACCAAGGCTGACCCAAACCACATGGCCGAGGTCGGACCTGTGGGGCCCGATGGGAAAGAAATCCCCGTTAGCTTAGTGTATGGGCAAGTAGAATTAGTCGCAAAGTATTCCCAATAGGATTGTAGGCTAGACAGCCTGTTGGATGGTATAGAAGAGGAATTTAGTCAGTCAAAGTGACTATGTAATTGAAGTGACATGTATAATGCCTTCTAGCCGGATTGTAAATCATTTGTCATGGCAGACCTTTTCGCTTCAACCTCGGGACCCGATAGTACGGAGTGTATCCGAATACCCGCTCAGTTATATAAGAACTGGGGCATGCGTGGAAACCAGGCGTAGGGGTCATTAGTGCTTGAACAGACAAGTACCCAACTAGTTATGTTATATTACATGGGTAGTAAGAAACATCTTCCAGGGAGAATAGTTCCGTTAAAGGTTCCTTTCCCTGGGTACGCATGCCCTAAAGTGCATGTCCGGACTGCGAAAAGAGACGCAAGGAAAAACATCTGGGGGCACATATGGAAAATAAATAAAAATCATCTTTTGTTCACCGACCGAATATTCCCTTAAGAACGCTAGCTTTCGGCTTCACCCAGTCTGAGGTACACATCCGGCTGACCCGGCAGTAACAGTCGTAGAGGAGCTCCCCTTATGCCCTAGCCGAATTAACGGGAACGTAGGGCATAAATACAAGAGCCAGGCAACCCAGCTTGGCCAAAACATAAGTAATATCGATGCATACAATGGCGAAGACAAGGTACATGCGGAAGAATGACACATGTGCTGGGCATGAAGACCGGATAAATAATTAAGCTTCTGTGTAAGAAGCCCCTAGGTATAACGAGCGCAGTTGGCGCGTCAATAGTGTGCAAGCAAGGCACAAATTGGCCCTTAAGGGCCTTGAGAAAGGAAAAAAGAAAGAAAGAAGGAAAAGACAGATAATGTATATGCAAAAAATGGACAGAGGAAGGAGACGAACACAGAGTTCGGCACTAGGCGTAGAATCTTTGGAGCCTGGCTGCGTTCCATGGGTTCAGCTCAAGTTGATTATCCGATGCATCCCGCAGACGGTACGCTCACCGGTCAGAACTTGGCCAATGATGAAGGGACATTTCCATTTGGTCTCGAGCTTGGTCTTTTTCTTCTCTGGCAGGCGTAGAACTAGCTCGCCAAAGTTATAAGTTTTGGCCCATACTTCTCTGCTTTGGTATTTTCGAGCCTGTTGCTGATAGAATGTGGAACGGGCTTTTTCCACGTCGCGCTCCTCCTCCAGGGTGTCCAGACTATCCTGCCAATCGAGCTCAGCTTCTCTTTCTTCTTACGTGCGCACTCGAGGTGAGTATTGTATTATGTTGCAGGGCAGAACCGCCTCTGCGGCATACACCATAAAGAAGGGTTAGTATCCGGTAGTACGATTCGGTGTGGTCCGCAGCCCCCAGAGTACGGAGTCGAGCTCCTCCACCCAGTGCGTGTTAGATTCCTTTAGGGACCACACTAATCTGGGTTTGATGCCGCTCATGATAAGGCCATTTGCTCGCTCGACTTGACCGTTAGTTTGTCGGTGATAGACAGAAGCATAATTGAGCTTAATGCCCATGTTTTTGCACCAGAGTTTTACCTCATCGGCAGTGAAGTTCGTGCCGTTGTCAGTGATGATGCTGTGGGGGACGCTGTAACGGTGTACAACCCCGGATATGAAGTCTATCACCGGTCCGGATTCGGCCGTTTTAACAGGTTTGGCTTCTATCCATTTGGTGAATTTGTCCACCATGACCAGTTAGTATTTTTTCTTATGAGTTCCCGCTTTAAGGGGTCCAACCATGTCAAGCCCCCAGACTGTGAAGGGCCAGGTAATGCGGATTGTTTGGAGGGCGGTGGGCGGCATATGGCTTTGGTTTGCGAAAAGCTGGCAACAGACGCAACGTTGGACCAAGTCCTGTGCATCTGCCCGGGCCGTCGGCCAATAAAAACCTGTACGGAAGGCCTTGCTTACAAGGGCCTGGGCTGCGGCGTGGTGGCCGCCGAGTCCGGCATGAATTTCTGCCACAAGCTTCCGCCCTTCCTCTTTGGAGATGCACCTTTGAAGGACTCCGGTAGTGCTTTTCTTATAAAGCTGTCCCTCATGGACCCTGTAGGACTTAGATCGCCGCACTATGCAGCGTGCCTCATTTTTGTCCTGGGGAAGTTCCTGCCTAGTTAGGTAGGCCAGGAATGGTTCTGTCCATGGGGCGATGATGGCCATTATTACGTGGGCTGAAGGTGTTATTTCAGTGGCAGGGCCTCCGATTATGTCAAAGTGTTCGGTATCGGGCATTGTGGCTGGGTCCGGACTATTGTTACCATTGTCCCCTTCCCATACCATGGATGGCTTAAACAGCCTCTCCAAGAAGATGTTGGGTGGGACCGCGTCGCGTTTTGCGCCGATGCGGGCGAGGATATCCGCCGCCTGATTGTTTTCCCGAGCCACATGGTGGAATTCGAGCCCCTCGAACCGAGCTGACATTTTGAGGACGGCGTTGCGATAGGCCACCATTTTCGGATCCTTAGCATCGAAGTCTCCATTTATTTGGGATATTGCGAGGTTCTAGTCCCCACGCACCTCCAGGCGTCGAATGCCCATGGAAACTGCCATCTGAAGACCATGCGACAGGGCCTCATATTCGGTTGCGTTGTTGGAGTCTGTCTACAGTATCTGGAGTACGAATTGAACTATATCTCCGGTTGGGGACGGCAGGACGACGCCAGCCCCCAGACTAGCCAGCATTTTAGAGCCGTCGAAGTGCATGATCCAATTGGAGTATGCGCCGTACTCTGTAGGGAGTTCGGATTCCGTCCATTCGGCGACAAAGTGGGCCAATACTTGCGACTTGATGGCTCACCGAGGTTTGTATGTTATGTCGAATGGGAGGAGCTCAATGGCCCATTTGGCAATCCGGCCCGTGGCATCACGGTTGTTTATAATATCTTTAAGTGGCACTTCCAAGGCGACTGTAATTGAAAACTCTTGAATGTAGTATCGCAGCTTCCGGGATGCCATGAATACCGCATAGGCTATCTTTTGATAATGTGGGTACCGTGATTTGCATGGAGTGAGGACAGTGGATACATAATATCCCGGCATTTGAAGGGGGAATTTATGTTCGTCCGTTTCTCGTTCGACGATGAGCACTGCGCTTACTGTCGGATTTTGGGTTCCGGCAGACCCTTGAGGTTCGAACACTGGGGTGCGCGTGGAGATCTCTCCCCTACCAAACTACGTCCGATCTCCTCGTGCGAACTAAGCTGGAAACGATGAAAAACACAAGGGACATGAGGTTTATACTGGTTCGCGCTACCATTGTGGTGTAATACCCTACTCTAGTGTGTGGTGTGGTGGATTGCCTCAGGGGCTGATGATGAACAGTAAAGAGGAAGAACAACCTCGCGAGGGGTGTTCTTGAGCTGGTGTGGGGTGTTCTACTTGGTTTCTCTCCCTCTTCCTTTAGATTGGATGCCTCTACTCTGTGGTGGCTAGCTCTATTTATAGAGGCCCTGGGCTTCTCCGCAAATAATGAGCGGGAAGGGCGCCAACAATTGGCCATTTTGAAGGGGAACATCTAGTACAAGTTATCCTGACCAAAGGTGGTCTTCGGCTGCCAAAAGCACTGGTCATGACGCCGTCTTGGGCTCCACGGTGACTTCCGTCCTGCCGTCCGGCTGGTCTTGGTCTCGTTGCACCGGAATGGTAACCTTTGCCTGATGCCTTGGCCTGTGCTTGCCCCCTTTGCACCAAAGGGGAAACAAGGACACTGCGCAGGCCGGCGCCCGCCTGGCGCCCCCCTGGTCTCAATCGTCATGGCTTCCGTCACGGGCTCCTTGTGAGGTGTCCCTGCCTTTATCTCTCTGCCTCCTCGCGAGCCTACCTGATGAGGCTGCCTCTGAGGATGCTTCCTGTCGTCCACCCCGGGAGGCTTGGCCCCTCGCGAGGGTCGTGAGCTTGAGCTGGTGAAGATGGGCCGCGCTGGGCCCCCAGTTGAGCCAGGCCGCAGGCAGGCAAGTCTGGGGACCCCCGTTCCGAAAACGCCGACAGTAGCCCCCGGGCCTAATGCGCGCCCGGGCTTGGCTTAGCAGAGAAGCGAAGGGGCAAGTGCGAAGCGCCGTGGGCCCCAATAGCCTGCGGCCTCGGGCGCCGCGTGGCGGTTGATTGGACGTGGGCGCCTGCGCTTAACACGACGCCTCAGCAACTGTCCATCTGACAAAAGAGGTGCCCGGGCCAGGCTTACTTGCTTTGTTCTCACTTGTCTTGCCCCATATCCCCTTTCTCGCTCTTCTCCTTCTTTCTCCCGAAATCCTCCAGATCTATCTCAATCCTTCTCCTCTGACACGCCATGGCGCCTCGCAAGCCCCCGGCCGAGGCCTGGTACTCGCCCGCTCTGGATTCCCCAAACTTGTCGGAGAAGAACCTCGCCCTCACGCGCCTGATGATGGTGGCGCAGGGCAGCGAGGGGGCAACTGTGCTCAAGGCAGGCTCCGACATGCCTGAGGTCAAAGGGAGCACCTTCTATCCATTCTTCGTGAGCGCCGTCGTCACTGGTCTAGTGCCTCCTTTCTCTGAGTTCTTCTTTGCTGTTCTCCGCCAATACAACTTGTAGGCTCTGCATCTCCACCCCAACTCTGTTCTTCTCCTGGCGTTGGGGTGAAGCCCTCGGTGGCCTTGTTGCGCCACTTTTTGTCCCTCCGGGTTTCTGGTGCCCATGTCTCCGCATGCGCGAGCTTTATCGCGTACTCCAACTCCAATGCTATCTCGAAGCCTGGGAAGAGGATCGAGGGCTTCCGGAGCAAGTGGGTCATGGTGGATGTCGGGCGCCTCCACCACCGACTGGTGTTGCCCACGAGGCAGCCCAAGGTCGTTGACGCGTGGTCCCGTGCGAAGGCGGTGCTGAAGAGGATGAACGTGAACCTGAGGCCAAGCAACTTGGGGGCGGCGAAGCTGACCGTGGCCACGCTCCTGAGGGAGTTCTTGGAGCACCAGGTGGCTCCACTCCAGGAATATTCGCTCCCGTTGTGGAGGCTCGGGGGAGCGGACGCCACCGTGCGCGTGAGCCCCGAGGCCCTAACTGACAAGGATCTGGTTGCCCCCTGTTCCCCTGTTCCCCTGTCCCCGTCCCCCTGTTCCTTCGCGACGACTGGGAGCAGGTGGTGAGCGCCATGCCCACCTTCAATGGTGAGGGGCTGGTGCCCGCGGAGGCTCCCGAGGATCTGGCGGCGCTGGTGACAGTGAACGTGTCCTCCGGCAGCTCCAGCGGGGGTAAGGGGGAAGAAGAGGCAGAGGAGGAAGAGTCTGACTATGAGGCGACTAGCCAGGAGTGGGGGGAGTCCTTTCCTCGGCGCAGGTCCCAGGCCCTCCGCTCCATGCCGGACGACGACGAGGCCGGCGCCACGCGAGGAGGGGGGGGACTGCTCTGGTCCCTGGGCGGTCTGGGGCCAGCTCCGGCCCTCCTGACGTGCCTTCTGCTTCCGGGCCTCCCAAGGCTGACCCCCGCTGCAGGCTCTCGGGCTTCAAGTTTGGCCGGAGGTTGCTTGAGTCCGCGACCGACGACCAGTAAGTGCTCGATTCGTGCTTTGCTTGATTTCTGCCGCTGAGGCTTGACGTCTGCATTCCTTTACTAGGCCGGCACCTACAGCAAAGAGGTTGAAAGAGGCTTCTGCGGCCCTGCTTCGGGCGAATCCATCTGCTGGGGCGGCGCCTTCATCCGCTGGGGAAGAAGACGGCGAGGCTCGCGCCTCCCCGGCCCAATCGCCCTCGCGAGGCCAACTGAGTCAGCCCCCGTGGCCCAGCTGACCATGGAGCTGACTGCGATCAATGCTGCAGCCGGGGCAGCCAAGGCCCAGGGGGTTCCTCCCTGCCAAGCCGTGATCACGCTGCCATCCTCTCCGCCCGCTCCGCTGGTTCCCGTCTCTTCTGCTCCCTCTGCCGCCGTCCAGGACCAGGCCGCCAACGAACTGAGCCAGCTGCGGGAGGATCTTCTGGGCGCGGACCCTCGGCTAGTGGCCGGGCGTCTGGAGCTGGCTTCTGGCTGGGCTCGTTCTACTGCCTCCATCCAAGCAGTGCTGAGCCAGGCCGTGTCGGCCTCCGATGGGGAGAAACAGGCTGCCAACCAAGCCAAGGCCGCTCGCGACGCTACCCTGGGTGATGCTGCGACCGCCCAGGGCCGCTGCAAGGCGTTGGAGGCCGAGCTGCAAGGCCTGCACGACGAGCTCACCAAGGAGGTGCACGGCCGCCAGGACAAGGAGAAGGAGATGAAGGCTCGGGAGGCTGTCGTCAAGGACTAGGGCGCCAAGCTTGATGACCGCCACAGCCAGTTGGAGACGTTAGAGCAGTCGCTGAAGGCGGAGAGGACCGAGCTGGACGCCAAGGCGAAGGTCCTGGCGGAGGACCGGATGGCCTTCGCGAAGCTGGGGAAGAAGGCTCGCGCCATACTGAAGACACTTTACGAGAGCGGCCTGGAGGAGCCGTTGGCTGGTGTGGAGGACGGCCCCGCCAAGCTGCTCCCCTTCCTGGTCGATGTGCTTGAAGATGTCGCAGAGGGCCTTGGCCCCACGGTCGAGGCCGAGGCGCGTAATCTGTCTTCTGCAGCGCTGACGCATGTCCTCAGCCACGTCTACCTGCGCGACCCCAACGTTGACTTCAACAGCCTGCTGGAGCCCCTGAGCGGCGACCGTGCCGCCGCTGCCGCTGAGGCCGTGAAAGGCCGAGCCGAGGTTTTGCTGGGGAAGTTCCGCTCCTTCAGCATCTTGCCCAGGCGCGGTGCCGCCAGCTCCTCGGCCTCATGAGGCGGAGTCGCCCAGCGTGACTCCACCACCGGCGACGGCGCCACTGGAGAGTGATCCCTTCGCGGCTTCTGTCATGTTTTAATTCCTGCAACATGCACCATGCGTCGAGGAGGCGTTTAAACTTGTGTTTGGCATTGTGGAACAATCTATGGCTTGTAATATTTGCTTTGAATTTCCTAGAATTTGCATTTTCCTCTCCTACTTGTCTGCGCTCTACGTCGGTAGGGCCCGGCCCCGCGCGTACCTCACCTAACGTTAGACCCGACCGGAAACTAGGACGGGACTAAGGAGTGAGGGGCTACGTGGCAAGTGAGGCTCCTGAGTCGCGATGCTCAGGAGTCCCCCTTGACACGGGAGCAACAAGTAGGGAAGGCGGGAGCGAGGAGTGGATTGATCATTCTGCGTCGGCAGGGCCCGGCCCCGCGCGTACCTCACCCAGCGTTAGCCCCGACCGGCAACCAGGATGGGACTAAGGAGTGAGGGGGTATGTGACCAGTTAGGCTCCTGAGTCACGATGCTCAGGAGTCCCCCTTGACGCTCAAACGGGTTTCGTACCTTGGCTCCGCTCGAGGAGGGCGCGCGACGACCAGGTCCGAGGGACCTGGTTGGGTGGCGTATGCTCGGGCGAGGCCCGGGCGTAGCCCTCGTGTCCAGCCCCATCGCGCGGCGCTCCCAAGGGGAGGCGTTGCGACGGTGCCGGACACTGAGCTCTGGGCTCCCTGAGGTTGGTACGGCCGTGGGCCGCCCTCAGTTGTTTATCACCAACGCGGAGCATAGCGCTTTTGTATGTGTACGGGCATAGCTGATCCTTGGCAGTGTCGTCAGCCAGCGCGGAGCATGGTGCTTCCACTGGTACGTGGGAGGGGGCTCCTCGGGGCGTGTACAGCCCCGCCCTGACACGTGGTCGGCACGGTAGGGCTAGGAGAGGTGTATCTGGGCGCTCGTGAGCCAGCGCGGGACTCACGAGGCCCTACCTCGAGGCGGGTTGCGCCTGGCTCTGGGCCTGTATCAATGGTGTGTTCCTGCAGGGTGGTTAGAATGCAAATGCTCTACGTCCTCAGGTCCCGGCCCTCGAGCGAGCTCAGCTGCCGCTGGTGTGATAGGTCGTGATGCCGTGGGTCAAGGCAAGGGGGTGAGGGCTGGAGAGCCAGTAGGAGCCCATGAGTCGCGATGCTCAGGTACCCCCCTTTTAACGTGCAAGCGCTTTGCATGAGAGGGGAGAAGTCCGTGATAAGCAGCAGGTGATAATCATGGAAACCAAATTCATATTAAGCAGATGCGGGAAAAGCAAATGCCGCTGGGTCAGGCCCGAGCAGCTTGGGGATGGTGCAGCCCGAGGGGCGCCCCCAACAAGGTAGGTAAAGAGCATAAGCAAAGCGGATACGTGCCGCGGGGACGGACCCGCGCGGCCTGGGAATGATGCGGCCCTGCGGGCGCTCCCAGCTAAAAATGGAACCTGGAAAGATGTCACCTGATACCGTTGAAGATGAGGTGATGCTGAAGAAGCGGGCGATGCACGGTGGAGATGTCGGTCCTCACGAGCCTCCAGGCCCAGGAGCCTCGGGAGGCTCCGGGGGCACGGGCAGGTCTTCGAGGGCCGACTCCACCTCTGCCAGGACCGCGTGATGCCTGACCTCCTGAGCCTCCAGAATGCTCCTCAGCAAGCGCTGATCAGCGGTGACCGCGTTTGGCAGGCCGAAAGGCATGCGAACATAGCTGTGAGGTGGCGCCTCGCAGCGTCCCGCGCGCGAAGGCCAGAGGCACTCCTGAGACGTGGCTTGGTTGATCCCTGGTATGTCGATGCAGACGCGCAGCCCACCATCCTCGCCTGGGTGTGGGGCTACGGCGGGCAAGCGGCGGCTGCCGCGCATAACTCTTGACTCCTGTAGCTCTTGGGTATTCCTTGTGATGAACTCCTGAGGGTTTGGTCTTTCTTGTCTTGTACCTTCCTGAGGGGAACGTGCCTGAAAGCACCCCTCCAAGTGGTGCCCGAGCGCCTTCCTCACGACATTGGCAAAGTCGGTGGCTCCCCAAGAAACAGCCCACGAGCCCTGCCTGAGGAGGGCGCCGGGTGCGCCTTCCTATGCGACAGAGGGCAGCGCTCCCTGAACGGGCGCAAATCCTGATGCAACGCCTCCGGAGGTGCCTTCTTCCTTGCGGCTTGGGCCAGGTGAAGTCTTCTTCTTCTTGAGGGTCGCCTCGAGAAGTCTTCCGCTCCCGTGATCTGGGTCTTCAATTGCTGCGGCTTGGAACGCATGCTCAAGTGAACACACTGCGTCCCTTTCTTCACAGGGTACGGTGATGACTCCAACGCTTCCTGGCTTCTTGAGGACATTGTAACCTTGTTGAGTCACTGCCATGAACTTGGCTAGGGCTGGGTACCCGAGGATGGCGTTGTACGGCAGGCAAATATGGGCGACGTCAAAGTCGATGAGCTCGGTGCGGTAGTTCTTGCGCTGCCTGAAGGTGACTGGAAGGCGAACCTGCCCTATCGGAACAGTGGAACCATCGGTGACTCCTGAGAAGGGCTTGGTCGGCTGAAGCTGATCGTATGACACTTGGAGATTGTCGAACGTCTCGACGGACAGGACGTTGAGTCCTGCTCCGCCATCAATGAGGGTCCTGGTGACCTGCACATTGCTGATGACTGGGGAGCAAAGCATCGGGAGGACTCCAGCCGTCGCCGCGCACTTGAGCTGATCCGGTGAGCTGAACATGATACCGCACGTAGACCACCTGAGAGGGCGCGTGGCCTCAAGCTTGGGGAGGACTGCATTCACCTCACGAGCAAACTGCCTGAAGATGCGTTGTGAGGCTGGGGCTTGGGCGCCGCCCAAGATACAAGCGATCGCACGCTGCTCCTGAAAGCCCCCAGTCCCATCATCTTGATGTTGGTCTTCGTTCCTCCATGGCGGCAGCGGCAGAGGAGGAAGACAAGCGTTGCCGTGTGGGCGATGCTCACGAGGCTGATCTCTCCAGCCTCCCTCGCAAGGCTGATCCTGCCAGCGATCCTCGCGAGGGCAGTCGCGCCACCCTTGGTGAGGGCCATGGTCTTCCCATCGTCCGCCACCTCTTCCTCCTCCTCCTCGGCCATAGCCCCTGTCATTGCGCTCGAGGCGTCGGCCGACTCGTCCATCTGGCACGGCCCTGGGATCTTGACATTCGTTGGTGTTGTGGGTGTGGAGGTCACGGTACACGCAGTATCGGCTGCCCTTGGATGACTGAGGCTGGTCCCTGCCTCTCTTGGTGTCTGGTTCCTCTGCAAGCACGGCAGCCCCCTTTCGCTTCACGTCCTTGGCCTTGAGCTTCTTCTCTTCTAGGTCGGCAGCCGGGAGCTCGAGGAGGGAGAGGCGCCCTTCCTCGGCCCTGGCGCACTTGGTCGCCAAGTTGAACAACTCTAGGGTTGTGCACAGGTCTTCATGGATTGCTAGCTCCTCCTTCATCTTGATGTCGCGCACGCCGTCGGAGAAAGCTGAGATGATGGCCTCTTTAGTCACCCTGGGGATCTTGAGGCGAGCGTTGTTGAAGCGCTGGATGAACTTCTGCAGGGTTTCCCCTGGCTGTTGCTTGATGCGGCGCAGGTCGCTCACAGCCGGGGGTCACGAGTGCCCTGGAAATTGGCAATGAAGCGGGTGCGCATCACGCCCCAGGAGGAGATCGTGCCAGGAACCAGGTTCAGGAGCCAGGTAAGGGCACCGTCCTTGAGCGCCATGGGGAACCAGTTCACCATGAACTTATTGTCTCCGTTGGTGGCTTTGATGCCTAGCTCGTAGAGCTGTAGGAACTCCGTGGGGTTCGCCATGCCATCATAGCGAGGGGGCAGATCAGGCTTGAAATTGCCTGGCCATGTGACACTACAGAGCTCGGGGGTGAAGGCGAGGCAGCCTGCTGTGGCCACCGGCGCCCTTTGCTGATGCTGGGCCTGCTCCTGGGGATTACCACGCGCCGCCACCTGGAGTAGCACGGGGTCTTGTCGTGGAGGCGCAGGGACATGGTCTTGGTGTGCCAGCGCTAGGAGCACGCAAGCACCTTCTTGGGGACGTGGGATCTCCTGGCAGCTCCCTTCTTGTCACGCGGGCGCCGGACGTGGAGGACCTCGCCCTGGGGCTGTGCGCTGTGGAGCCAGGGCGCCTTCTTGGGGAGGAGGTGGTGGAGGCGCCTCCTGGTCCTCGCCACCTGCGCAGAATGGAGGGCAAGGCAGCGAGAAGGATGGCAGGGGGAGCCCCCTGCGGCACTGACGAGCTCGGTGGTGCGGGCGAGCCAGTCCTCGTAGAGGTCGTTGACGGGGCGGAACTGCAGGAGCTCTCTCGCCAGGAGCAGCGCGGCGTGCGCGTCCGTGGGGGCGCGACGGGTGTGGGACGACGAGCCAGCTGGAGTCAGCGACAGGGTGGCGGTGCGGCCATCCCGCCGCACCGAAGGGTGCTGAGACGAGGCTTGTTGCTCGTTCCCCGCCGGGCCGGTGGCGGCATTGGCGGCAGGCGACGGGGAACGACGAGGGCGACTGCCGACGAGCGTCGTCTGGGCGATGCGGGTGGCGAGAGCAGCCCGGCGCTCGGCGCGAGCCCTACGAGCGTCTTCCATGGACACGACGGAAGATCACACGCGAACAGCGGAAGAAAGATTCCGGCGCCCCCTCGGCCTCTCCCCAAATAATGAGCGGGAAGGGCGCCAACAATTGGCCATTTTGAAGGGGAACATCTAGTACAAGTTATCCTGACCAAAGGTGGTCTTTGGCTGCCAAAAGCACTGGTGATGACGCTGTCTTAGGCTCCACGGTGACCTCCGTCCTGCCGTCCGGCTGGTCTTGGTCTCGTTGCACCGGAATGGTAACCTTTGCCTGATGCCTTGGCCTGTGATGGCCCCCTTTGCACCAAAGGGGAAACAAGGACACTGCGCAGGCCGGCGGCCACCTGGCGCTCACCTGGTCTCGATCGTCATGGCTTGCGTCACGGGCTCCTCGCGAGGTGTCCCTGCCTTGATCTCTCCGCCTCCTCGCGAGCCTGCCTAATGAGGCTACCTCTGAGGAAGCTTCCTGTCGTCCACCCCGCGAGGGTCTTGAGCTTGAGGTGATGAAGAAGGGCCGCGCTGGGCCCCCACTTGAGCCACGCCACAGGCCGCAGGCAGGCAAGTCTGGGGACCCCCATTCCTAGAACGCCGACACTTACAACCTGATGAGTTGTCACAATGTACAACATCATTGGTTCGCCGATGTTTGGCACGGCCAGGATTGGGCTGGTTGCCAATATGGCCTTTATTTCTTCCAATCCGGCTGTGGCAGCATCCGTCCGCTCGAAGTGTTCGGTGCGTCGGAGGAGGCGATAAAGAGGTAATGCCTTTTCTCCTAAGCGGGAGATAAAGGAGCTTAGAGCCGCCAGACATCCGGTTAATTTCTGGATTTGTTGAGGTCCGTTGGGACGGCCAACTGTGACAGAGCTCGGATTTTGGCCGGGTTTGCTTCAATTCCTCTACTGCAGACAATGAAGCCCAGGAGCTTTCCGACCGGTACGCCAAAAACGCATTTTTCCGGATTGAGCATGATGTCGTATGTTCGGAGGTTGTCGAACATGAGCCTCAAGTCGTCTATTAGAGAGTCGACGTGTTTGGTTTTAATGACCACATCATCTACATATGCCTCCGCTGTTTTGCCGATCTGTTTTTCCACACATGTCTGAATCATGCGTTGATATGTTGCGCCGGCGTTTTTGAGCCCAAAAGGCATTGTGTTGAAACAGAAGGGGCCATATGGTGTGATGAATGCCGTTGCAGCTTGTTCGGGCTCCGCCATCTTGATTTGGTGGTAGCCGGAGTATGCGTCGAGGAAACACAATGAGTCGTGTCCTGTGGTAGCGTCGATAATTTGATCGATGCGGGGGAGGGGGAAGGGATCCTTTGGGCAAGCCTTGTTGAGGTCCTTGAAATCGACACATAGGCGCCAGGATTTGTTCCTCTTTGGTACCATCACCAGGTTTGCTAGCCAGCCTGGTTGTTTTATTTCTCTAATGAATCCGGCCTCCAATAACTTGGCTAGTTCCTCTCCCATAGCATGTCTCTTAGGTTTAGAGAAACGCCGAAGAGTGTGCTTGACCGGCTTGAAGCCCTTTAGAATATTAAGGCTGTGCTCGGCCAGCGTGCATGGGATTCCTGGCATATCTGGGGGATGCCAGGCGAATATGTCCCAATTCTCGCGCAGGAACTCTCGTAGTGCAGCGTCCACGGCGGGGTTTAACTGTGCCCCGATGGAGGCTGTTATTGTAGGGTCCGTTGGGTGGACTTGGAATTTGACTATTTCATCCGCTGGTTTAAAAGAGGTAGACTTGGATCTCTTGTCAAGTATTACGTCGTCCCTGTCCACTATGGAGCGTAGCGCCGTTAATTCCTCGGCCGCAAGGGCTTCGGATAATGCCCCGAGGGCCAATGCGGCTGTTTTGTTTTCCGCGCGGAGTGCTGTTTCCGGATCACTAGCGAGAGTGACGACTCCGTTGGGCCCGGGCATTTTGAGCATCATGTACCCGTAATGGGGTATGGCTTGAAAGATCGTGAATGCCTCCCGCCCTAAAAGGGCGTGGTATCCACTACTGAACGGGGCCACTTGGAATGTAATTTCTTTGGACCTACAGTTCTCCGGCGTGCCGAATACCATATCTAGTGTGATTCCGGCGGGCCCAACGAAAGATCACACGTGAACAGCGGAAGAAAGATTCCGGTGCACCCCTACCTGGCGCGCCAAATGTCGGATTTTGGGTTTCGGCAGACCCTTGAGGTTTGAACACTGGGGTGCGTGCGGAGATCTCTCCCCTACCGATCTACGTCCGATCTCCTCGTGCGAACTAAGCTGGAAACGATGAACAACTCAAGGGACACGAGGTTTATACTGGTTCGGGCCACCGTTGTTGTGTAATACCCTACTCCAGTGTGGTGTGGTGGATTGCCTCAGGGGCTGATGATGAACAGTACAGAGGAAGAACAACCTCGTGAGGGGTGTTCTTGAGCCGGTGCGGGGTGTTCTACTTGGTGTCTCTCCCTCTTCCTCTTGATTGGATGCCTCTACTCTGTGGTGGCTAGATCTATTTATAGAGGCCCTAGGCCTCTCCACAAATAATGAGCGGGAAGGGCGCCAACAATTGGCCATTTTGAAGGGGAACATCTAGTACAAGTTATCCTGACCAAAGGTGGTCTTTGGCTGCCAAAAGCACTGGTGATGACGCTGTCTTAGGCTCCATGGTGACCTCCATCCTGCCGTCCGGCTGGTCTTTGTCTCGTTGCACAGGAATGGTAACCTTTGCCTGATGCCTTGGCCTGTGATGGCCCCATTTGCACCAAAGGGGAAACAAGGACACTGCGTAGGCCGGCGGCCGCCTAGCGCTCACCTGGTCTCGATCGTCATGGCTTGCGTCACGGGCTCCTCGCGAGGTGTCCCTGCCTTGATCTCTCCGCTCCTCGCGAGCCTGCCTAATGAGGCTGCCTCTGAGGAAGCTTCCTGTCGTCCGCCCCGCGAGGGTCTTGAGCTTGAGCTTATGAAGATGGGCCGCACTGGGCCCCCACTTGAGCCAGGCCACAGGCCGCAGGCTGGCAAGTCTGGGGACCCCCATTCCCAGAACGCCGACACTTACAACCCGATGAGTTGTCACAATGTACAACAGCATTGGTTCACCGATGTTTGGCACGGCCAGGATTGGGTTGGTTGCCAATATGGCCTTTATTTCTTCCAATCCGGCTGTGGCAGCATCCGTCCACTCGAAGTGTTCGGTGCGTCGGAGGAGGCGATAAAGGGGTAATGCCTTTTCTCCTAAGCGGGAGATAAAGCAGCTTAGAGCCGCCAGACATCCGGTTAATTTCCGGATTTGTTTGAGGTCCGTTGGGACGGCGAACTGTGACAGAGCTCGGATTTTGGCCGGGTTTGCTTCAATTCCTCTACTGCAGACAATGAAGTCCAGGAGCTTTCCGACCGGTACGCCAAAAACGCATTTTTTCGGATTGAGCTTGATGTCGTATATTCGGAGGTTGTCGAACGTGAGCCTCAAGTCATCTATTAGAGAGTCAACGTGTTTGGTTTTAACTTCCACATCATCTACGTATGCCTCCGCTGTTTTGCCGATCTGTGTTTCCACACATGTCTGAATCATGCGCTATTATGTTGCGCCGGCGTTTTTGAGCCCAAAAGGCATTGTGTTGAAACAGAAGGGGCCATATGGTGTGATGAATGCCGTTGCATCTTGGTCGGGCTCCGCCATCTTGATTTGGTGGTAGCCGGAGTATGCGTCGAGGAAACACAATGAGTCGTGTCCTACGGTAGCGCCGATAATTTGATCGATGTGGGGGAGGGGGAAGGGATCCTTTGGGCAAGCCTTGTTGAGGTCCTTGAAATCGACACATAGGCCCCAGGATTTGTCCTTCTTTGGTACCATCACCAGGTTTGCTAGCCAGCCCGGTTGTTTTATTTCTCTAATGAATCCGGCCTCCAATAACTTGGCAAGTTCCTCTCCCATAGCTTGTCTCTTAGGTTCAGAGAAACGCTGAAGAGTGTGCTTGACCGCTTGAATCCCTTTAGAATATTAGGGTTGTGCTCGGCCAGCCTGCGTGGGATTCCTGGCATATCTGGGGGATGCCAGGCGAATATGCCCCAATTCTCGCGCAGGAACTCTCGTAGTGTAGCGTCCACGGCAGGGTTTAACTGTGCCCCGATGGAGGCTGTTTTTGTAGGGTCCGTTGGGTGGACTTGGAATTTGACTATTTCATCCGTTGGTTTAAAAGAGGTAGACTTGGATCTCTTGTCAAGTATTACGTCGTCCCTGTCCACTGTGGAGCGTAGCACCATTAATTCCTCGGCCGCAAGGGCTTCGAATAACGCCCCGAGGCTCAATGCGGCTGTTTTGTTTTCGGCGCAGAGTGCTGTGTCCGGATCACTAGCGAGAGTGATGATTTCGTTGAGCCTGGGCATTTTGAGCATCATGTACCCATAATGGGGTATGGCTTGGAAGATCATGAGCGCCTCCCGCCCTAAAAGGGCGTGGTATCCACTACTGAACGGGGCCACTTGGAATGTAATTTCTATGGACCTATAGTTCTCCGGCGTGCCGAATACCATATCTAGTGTGATTCCGGCGGGCCCAACGGAAGATCACACACGAACAGCGGAAGAAAGATTCCGGTGCACCCCTACCTGGCGCGCCAAATGTCGGATTTCGGGTTCCGGCAGACCCTTGAGGTTCGAACACTGGGGTGCGCGCGGAGATCTCACCCCTACCCATTTACGTCCGATCTCCTCGTCCGAACTGAGCTGGAAACGATGAACAACACAAGGGACACGAGGTTTATACTGGTTCGGGCCACCGTTGTGGTGTCATACCCTACTCTAGTGTGTGGTGTGGTGGATTGCCTCAGGGGCTGATGATGAACAGTACAGAGGAAGAACAACCTCGTGAGGGTTGTTCTTGAGCTGGTGCGGGGTGTTCTACTTGGTGTCTCTCCCTCTTCCTCTAGATTGGATGCCTCTACTCTGTGGTGGCTAGATCTATTTATAGAGGCCCTCGGCCTCTCCCCAAATAATGAGTGGGAAGGGCGCCAACAATTGGCCATTTTGAAGGGGAACATTTAGTACAAGTTATCCTGACCAAAGGTGGTCTTCGGCTGCCAAAAGCACTGGTGATGACGCTGTCTTAGGCTCCACGGTGACCTCCGTCCTGCCGTCCGGCTGGTCTTGGTCTCGTTGCACCGGAATGGTAACCTTTGCATGATGCCTTAGCCTGTGCTGGCCCCCTTTGCACCAAAGGGGAAACAAGGACACTGCGCAGGCAAGCGGCCGCCTGGCGTTCACCTGGTCTCGATCGTCATGGCTTGCGTCACAGGCTCCTCGGGAGGTGTCCCTGCCTTGATCTCTCCACCTCCTCGCGAGCCTGCCTAATGAGGCTGCCTCTAAGGAAGCTTCCTGTCGTCCGCCTCGCGAGGGTCTTGAGCTTGAGCTGATGAAGATGGACCGCGATGGGCCCCCACTTGAGCCACGCCACAGGCCGCAGGCAGGCAAGTCTGGGGACCCCCATTCCCAGAACGCCAACACTTACAACCTGATGAGTTGTCACAATGTACAACAACATTGGTTCGCTGATGTTTGGCACGGCCAGTATTGGGTTGGTTGCCAATATGGCCTTTATTTCTTCCAATCAGGCTGTGGCAGCATCCGTCCACTCGAAGTGTTCGGTGCGTCAGAGGAGGCGATAATGGGGTAATGCCTTTTCTCCTAAGCGGGAGATAAAGCAGCTTAGAGCCGCCAGACATCCGGTTAATTTCCGGATTTGTTTGAGGTCCGTTGGGACGGCCAACTGTGACAGAGCTCGGATTTTGGCCGGGTTTGCTTCAATTCCTCTATTGGAGACAATGAATCCCAGGAGCTTTCCGACCGGTACGCCAAAAACGCATTTTTCCGGATTGAGCTTGATGTCGTATGTTCAGAGGTTGTCGAACGTGAGCCTCAAGTCGTCTATTAGAGAGTCGACGTGTCTGGTTTTAACGACCACATCATCTACGTATGCCTCCGCTGTTTTGCCGATCTGTTTTTCCACACATGTCTGAATCATGCGCTGATATGTTGCGCCGGTGTTTTTGAGCCCAAAAGGCATTGTGTTGAAACAGAAGGGGCCATATGGTGTGATGAATGCCGTTGCAGCTTGGTCGGGCTCCGCCATCTTGATTTGGTGGTAGCCGGAGTATGCGTCGAGGAAACACAATGAGTCGTGTCCTGCGGTAGTGTCGATAATTTGATCGATGCGGGGGAGGGGGAAGGGATCCTTTGGGCAAGCCTTGTTGAGGTCCTTGAAATCGACACATAGGCGCCAGGATTTGTTCTTCTTCGGTACCATCACCAGGTTTGCTAGCCAGCCCTGTTGTTTTATTTATCTAATGAATCCGGCCTCCAATAACTTGGCTAGTTCCTCTCCCATAGCTTGTTTCTTAGGTTCAGAGAAACGCCGAAGAGTGTGCTTGACCGGCTTGAATCCCTTTAGAATATTAAGTTTGTGCTCGGCCAGCCTGCGTGGGATTCCTAGCATATCTGGGGATGCCAGGCGAATATGTCCCAATTCTCGCGCAAGAACTCTCGTAGTGCAGCGTGCACGGCGGGGTTTAACTGTGCCCCGATGGAGGCTGTTTTTGTAGGGTCCGTTGGGTGGGCTTCGAATTTGACTATTTCATCCGCTGGTTTAAAAGAGGTAGACTTGGATCTCTTGTCAAGTATTATGTCGTCCCTGTCCACTGTGGAGCATAGCGCCGTTAATTCCTCGGCCGCAAGGGCTTCGGATAATACCCCGAGGGCCAATGCGGCTGTTTTGTTTTCGGCGCGGAGTGTTGTGTCCGGATCACTAGCGAGAGTGATGATTCCGTTGGGCCCGGGCATTTTGAGCATCATGTACCCGTAATGGGGTATGGCTTGGAAGATCGTGAGCGCCTCCCGCCCTAAAAGGGCGTGGTATCCATTACTGAACGGGGCCACATGGAATGTAATTTCTATGGACCTATAGTTCTCCGGCGTGCCGAATACCATATCTAGTGTGATTCCGGCGTGCCCAACGGAAGATCACACACGAACAGCGGAAGAAAGATTCTGGTGCACCCCTACCTGGCGCGCCAAATGTCGGATTTCGGGTTCCGGCAGACCCTTGAGGTTCGAACACTGGGGTGCGCGCGGATATCTCTCCCCTACCCATCTACGTCTGATCTCCTCATCCGAACTGAGCTGGAAACGATGAACAACACAAGGGACACGAGGTTTATACTGGTTCGGGCCACCGTTGTGGTGTCATAACCTACTCTAGTGTGTGGTGTGGTGGATTGCCTCAGGGGCTGATGATGAACAGTATAGAGGAAGAACAACCTCGCGAGGGTTGTTCTTGAGCTGGTGCGGGGTGTTCTACTTGGTGTCTCTCCCTCTTCCTCTAGATTGGATGCCTCTACTCTGTGGTGGCTAGATATATTTATAGAGGCCCTCGGCCTCTCCCCAAATAATGAGCGAGAAGGGAGCCAACAATTGGCCATTTTCAAGGGGAACATCTAGTACAAGTTATCCTGACCAAAGGTGGTCTTCGGCTGCCAAAAGCACTGGTGATGACGCTGTCTTAGGCTCCACGGTGACCTCCGTCCTGCCGTCTGGCTTGTCTTGGTCTCGTTGCACCGGAATGGTAACCTTTGCCTGATGCCTTGGCCTGTGCTGGCCCCCTTTGCACCAAAGGGGAAACAAGGACACTGCGCAGGCAGTCGGCCGCCTGGCGCTCACCTGGTCTCGATCGTCATGGCTTGCGTCACAGGCTCCTCGGGAGGTGTCCCTGCCTTGATCTCTCCACCTCCTCGCGAGCCTGCCTAATGAGGCTGCCTCTAAGGAAGCTTCCTGTCGTCCGCCTCGCGAGGGTCTTGAGCTTGAGCTGATGAAGATGGGCCGCGCTGGGCCCCCACTTGAGCCACGCCATAGGCTGCAGGCAGGCAAGTCTGGTGACCCCCATTCCCAGAACGCCGACACTTACAACCTGATGAGTTGTCAGAATGTACAACAACATTGGTTCGCTGATGTTTGGCACGGCCAGGATTGGGTAGGTTGCCAATATGGCCTTTATTTCTTGCAATCCGGCTGTGGCAGCATCCGTCCACTCGAAGTGTTCGGTGCGTCAGAGGAGGCGATAAAGGGGTATTGCCTTTTCTCCTAAGCGGGAGATAATGCAGCTTAGAGCCGCCAGACATCCGGTTAATTTCCGGATTTGTTTGAGGTCCGTTGGGACGGCCAACCGTGACAGAGCTCGGATTTGGCCGGGTTTGCTTCAATTCTTCTACTGGAGACAATGAAGCCCAGGAGCTTTCCGACCGGTATGCTATAAACGCATTTTTCTAGATTGAGCATGATGTCGTATGTTCAGAGTTTGTCAAACGTGAGCCTCAAGTCGTCTATTAGAGAGTCGACGTGTTTGGTTTTAACGACCACATCATCTATGTATGCCTCCGCTGTTTTGCCGATCTGTTTTTCCACACATGTCTGAATCATGCGCTGATATGTTGCGCCGGCGTTTTTGAGCCCAAAAGGCATTGTGTTGAAACAGAAGGGGCCATATGGTGTGATGAATGCCGTTGCAGCTTGGTCGGGCTCTGCCATCTTGATTTGGTGGTAGCCGGAGTATGCGTCGAGGAAACACAATGAGTCGTGTCCTGCGGTAGCGTCGATAATTTGATCGATGCGGGGGAGGGGGAAGGGATCCTTTCGGCAAGCATTGTTGAGGTCCTTGAAATCGACACATAGGCGCCAGGATTTGTTCTTCTTTGGTACCATCACCAGGTTTGCTAGCCAGCCCGGTTGTTTTATTTCTCTAATGAATCCAGCCTCCAATAACTTGGCTAGTTCCTCTCCCATAGCTTGTCTCTTAGGTTCAGAGAAACGCCGAAGAGTGTGCTTTACCGGCTTGAATCCCTTTAGAATATTAAGGCTGTGCTCGGCCAGCCTCCGTGGGATTCCTGGCATATCTGGGGATGCCAGGCGAATATGTCCCAATTCTCGCGCAGGAACTCTCGTAGTGCAGCGTCCACGACGGGGTTTCACTGTGCCCCGATGGAGGCTCTTTTTGTAGGGTCCGTTGGGTGGGCTTGGAATTTGACTATTTCATCCGCTGGTTTAAAAGAGGTAGACTTGGATCTCTTGTCAAGTATTACGTCGTCCCTGTCCACTGTGGAGCGTAGCGCCGTTAATTCCTCGGCCGCAAGGGCTACGGATAACGCCCCGAGGGCCAATGCGGCTGTTTCGTTTTCGGCGCGGGGTGCTGTGTCCGGATCACTAGCGAGAGTGATGATTCCGTTGGGCCCGGGCATTTTGAGCATCATGTACCCGTAATGGGGTATGGCTTGGAAGATCGTGAGCGCCTCCCGCCCTAAAAGGGCGTGGTATCCACTACTGAACGGGGTCACTTGGAATGTAATTTCTATGGACCTATAGTTCTCCGGCGTGCCGAATACCATATCTAGTGTGATTCCGGCGGGCCCAACGGAAGATCACACACGAACAGCGGAAGAAAGATTCCGGTGCACCCCTACCTGGCGTGCCAAATGTCGGATTTCGGGTTCCGGCAGACCCTTGAGGTTCAAACACTGGGGTGCGCGCGGAGATCTCTCCCCTACCCATCTACGTCCGATCTCCTCGTCCGAAATAAGCTGGAAACGATGAACAACACAAGGGACACGAGGTTTATACTGGTTTGGGCCACCGTTGTGGTGTCATACCCTACTCTAGTGTGTGGTGTGGTGGATTTCCTCAGGGGCTGATGATGAACAGTACAGAGGAAGAACAACCTTGCAAGGGTTGTTCTTGAGCTGGTGCGGGGTGTTCTACTTGGTGTCTCTCCCTCTTCCTCTAGATTGGATGCCTCTACTCTGTGGTGGCTAGATCTATTTATAGAGGCCCTCGTCCTCTCCCCAAATAATGAGCGGGAAGGGCGCCAACAATTGGCCATTTTGAAGGGGAACATCTAGTACAAGTTATCCTGACCAAAGGTGGTCTTCGGCTGCCAAAAGCACTGGTGATGACGCTGTCTTAGGCTCCACGGTGACCTCCGTCCTGCCGTCCGGCTGGTCTTGGTCTCGTTGCACCGGAATGGTAACATTTGCCTGATGCCTTGGCCTGTGCTGGCCCCCTTTGCACCAAAGGGGAAACAAGGACACTGCGCAGGTAGGCGGCCTCCTGGCGCTCACCTGGTCTCGATCGTCATGGCTTGCGTCACAGGCTCCTCGCGAGGTGTCCCTGCCTTGATCTCTCCGCCTCCTTGCGAGCCTGCCTAATGAGGCTGCCTCTGAGGAAGCTTCCTGTCGTCCGCCTCGCGAGGGTCTTGAGCTTGAGCTGATGAAGATGGGCCGCGCTGGGCCCCCACTTGAGCCACGCCAAAGGCCGCAAGCAGGCAAGTCTGGGGACCCCCATTCCCAGAACACCGACACTGACAACCTGATGAGTTTTCACAATGTACAACAACATTGGTTCGCCGATGTTTGGCACGGCCAGGATTGGGTTGGTTGCCAATATGGCCTTTATTTCTTCCAATCCGGCTGTGGCGGCATCTGTCCACTCGAAGTGTTCGGTGCGTCGGAGGAGGCGATAAAGGGGTAATGCCTTTTCTCCTAAGCGGGAGATAAAGCAGCTTAGAGCCGCCAGACATCCGGTTAATTTCCGGATTTGTTTGAGGTCCGTTGGGACGGCCAACTGTGACAGAGCTCGGATTTTGGCCGGGTTTGCTTCAATTCCTCTATTGGAGACAATGAAGCCCAGGAGCTTTCCGACCGGTACGCCAAAAACGCATATTTCCGGATGAGCTTGATGTCGTATGTTCAGAGGTTGTCGAACGCGAGCCTCAAGTCGTCTATTAGAGAGTCGACGTGTTTGGTTTTAATGACCACATCATCTACGTATGCCTCCACTGTTTTGCCGATCTTTTTTTCCACACATGTCTGAATCATGCGCTGATATGTTGCGCCGGCGTTTTTGAGCCCAAAAGGCATTGTGTTGAAACAGAAGGGGCCATATGGTGTGATGAATGCCGTTGCAGCTTGGTCGGGCTCCGCCATCTTGATTTGGTGGTAGCTGGAGTATGCGTCGAGGAAACACAATGAGTCGTGTCCAGCAGTAGCGTCGATAATTTGATCGATGTGGGGGAGGGGGAAGGGATCCTTTGGGAAAGCCTTGTTGAGGTCCTTGAAATCGACACATAGGCGCCAGGATTTGTCCTTCTTTGGTACCATCACCAGGTTTGCTAGCCAGCCCGGGTGTTTTATTTCTCTAATGAATCCGGCCTCCAATAGCTTGGCTAGTTCCTCTCCTATAGCTTGTCTCTTAGGTTCAGAGAAACGCTGAAGAGTGTACTTGACTGGCTTGAATCCCTTTAGAATATTAAGGCTCTGCTCGTCCAGCCTGCGTGGGATTCCTGGCATATCAGGGGGATGCCAGGTGAATATGTCCCAATTTTCGCGCAGGAACTCTCGTAGTGTAGCGTCCATGGCGGGGTTTAACTGTGCCCCGATGGAGGCTGTTTTTGTACGGTCCGTTGGGTGGACTTGGAATTTGACTATTTCATCCGCTGGTTTAAAAGAGGTAGACTTGGATCTCTTGTCAAGTATTACGTCGTCCCTGTCCATTGTGGAGCGTAGCGCCGTTAATTCCTCGGCCGCAAGGGCTTCGGATAACGCCCCGAGGGCCAATGCGGCTGTTTTGTTTTTGGCGCGGAGTGCTGTGTCCGGATCACTAGCGAGAGTGATGATTCCGTTGGGCCCGGGCATTTGGAGCTTCATGTACCCGTAATGGGGTATGGCTTGGAAGATCGTGAACGCCTCCCGCCCTAAAAGGGCATGGTATCCACTACTGAACAGGGCCACTTGGAATGTAATTTCTTCGGACGTATAGTTCTCCGACATGCCGAATACCATATCTAGTGTGATTTTCCCAGCACAGCATGCTTCCCGACTGGGGATGATTCCTCTGAAGGTTGTGCTGCTTCGCTCAATGCGGTTCCAGTCTATTTCCATTTTTTGAAGAGTTTCCTCATAGATGAGGTTTAATCCACTGCCGCCGTCCATGAGTACTTTGGTTCGTAAAAAGCCGTCCACAATTGGACCGAGGATCACTGCAGCTGGTGCTCGGGCTGTTTGGAATTTAGGTTCGTCGCTGGCATTGAAGGTAATAGCCGTGTCACTCCATGGATTTATTGCTGCCACGTGGCAGATTTCGGCAAGGCTGCGGAGGGTTCGCTTGCGCCTATTATTTGATGCGAAGGTCTCAAAGACTGTTAATACCATATTGTTATACCCTGGATGGTTCTCTGTGGCATCTGGGATGAGAAGATCCTCGCCACTTTTGGCCACCTGCCGGAGTATCCAACATGCTCTAAGGCTGTGTGTTGGTATGGTATCCGTTGTACTATGAATTTTGCAGGGTCCGTTGAGCCATCCCTCCAATACGGTTCCACGCCCTGTAGAGGGTTTTTGCTTTTTTGGGATTAACTCGGGTGTCTTATGATAGTGCACCCTTTTACTTCGGACTGGGTGTATATTCGGGGCCAGATTATCCCAAAATTTCGTTTCAGTTTTCCAGGCGCTTTCCATCACACAGTACTTTCGTACTATGGACGCCAAGTCAGCGAAGCGTGATATGTCACGGCGACTTATGGCGTTAAGGATTCCCTTGTCCGTGCAACTATTGCAGAAAAATAAGATTGCGTCTTCCTCACGACAGTCCTTAACCTTGTTCATCACAAGGAGGAATCTGGCCCAATAATGATGTACCATTTCCTGGGGCTCTTGCCTGATGTGGGAAAAATCGCTTATGTTTGGGTGGGTGGGTGCAATTCAGTCCGAACCCTTACCCGATCTGAGACCCAGGGGCCGAGGAGTTTCCAATCTTGGAAGTTCGGGTTCCGGGATGTTGCCCGATAAGTGTGGCCCACTGCCTGACTCTAGGTTCAGCGCTTGGGTGTTGTCCTCTGATACGTCTCCAACGTATCTATAATTTTTGATTGCTCCATGCTATATTATCTACTGTTTTGGACTATATTGGGCTTTATTTTCCACTTTTATATTATTTTTGGGACTAACCGATTAACCGGAGGCCCAGCCCAGAATTGCTGTTTTTTTGCCTATTTTAGTGTTTCGAAGAAACGGAATATCAAACGGAGTCCAAACAGAAAAATCCTTTTTGGAACATGATTTTCTCACCGGATAAGACCCAGGAGACTTAAACCCTACGCCAAGGCATCGGAGAGGCGGTCACGAGGGTGGGGGCGCCCCCCCCTAGGGCGCGCCCCCCTGCCTCGTGGGCCCCTCGATGCTCCACCGACGTACTTGTTCCTCCTATATATATCCACGTACCACCAAACGATCAGAACAGGAGCCAAAAACCTAATTCCACTGCCGCAACTTTCTGTATCCACGAGATCCCATCTTGGGGCCTGTTCCGGAGCTCCGCCGGAGAGGGTTGTCATCACGGAGGGCTTTTACATCATCATAGCCTCTCCGATGAAGTGTGAGTAGTTTACATCATCATAGCCTCTCCGATGGCTTCTTCTCTCTTTTTGGATCTCAATAGAATGTTCTCCCCCTCTCCTGTGGAGATCTATTCGATGTAATCTTCTTCTTTTTGCGGTGTGTTTTTGAGACCGATGAATTGTGGGTTTATGATCAAGTCTATCTATGAACAATATTTGAATCTTCTCTGAATTCTTTTATGTATGATTGGTTATCTTTGCAAGTCTCTTCGAATTATCCGTTTGGTTTGGCCAACTAGATTAGTAGTTCTTTCTATGGGAGAAGTGCTTAGCTTTGGGTTCGATCTTGCGGTGTCCTTTCCCAGTGACAGAAGGGGCAGCAAGGCACGTATTGTATCGTTGCCATCAAGGATAACAAGATGGGGTTTATTTCATATTGCATGAATTTATCTTTCTACATCATGTCATCTTGCTTAAAGCGTTACTCTGTTTTTAACTTAATACTCTAGATGCATGCTGGATAGCGGTCGATGAGTGGAGTAAAAGTAGTAGATGCAGAATCGTTTCGATCTACTTATCACGGACATGATGCCTATATACATGATCATGCCTAGATATTCTCATAACTATGCTCAATTCTGTCAATTGCTAAACAGTAATTTGTTCACCCACCGTAGAATACTTATGCTCTTGAGAGAAGCCACTAGTGAATCCTATGGCCCCCGGGTCTATTCTCATCATATCAATATCCATCACTTTAATCTTATTTTGCTTTTTTACTTTGCCTTTTACTTTTTACTTTGCATTTTCATATCAAAAATACCAAAGATATTATCTATCAGATCTCACTTTCGAAAGTGACCGTGAAGGGATTGACAACACCTAATTGCGTTGGTTGCGTTGAGCTCTTTGTGTTGTGTAGGTACGAAGGACTTGCGCGTGGCCTCCTACTGGATTGATACCTTGGTTCTCAAAAACTGAGGGAAATACTTATGCTACTCTGCTGCATCATCCTTTCCTCTTCGGGGAAAACCAACGCAAGCTCAAGAGGTAGCATCTTCCCGTAAACGGGTATCCGGCTCGGAGAGCTCAGGAATCCGGACATAGTTAGTCCTCAAGATAGAGGAAGAATCGCCGCATTGTTCCACGACCACCGCAATGTGATGGGTGACCGGTGGAGAGTTAATCTCCCTTTGATCGGGTTTAAGCCCAATCCGATCATAGTCCATAGCGACTACCAAGGCGGCGATGCGATCCCAGAGCTTGTTTAGGGAACAGAGCTCCATTGGATCCATCTGCACGGCAAGTTCCGAGTTGACGTGGAGGCTGTTTTCGATGACCCGAGAAGTCATCGTCGGTGCAGCAGCCGAACAGGCAGTCATGATGAAACCGCCTACCCGGAGAGTTTGGCCGACAGCCAAGGCTCCCCCGGTGATAATGTTGTCTTTAAAGACGATACGAGACATCCTTCCTTGCGGTGACGGCACAGTGGAACTCTCAATGAAAGCACCAATGTCAGTGTCAAAACCGGCGGATCTCGGGTAGGGGGTCCTGAACTGTGTGTCTAGGCGGATGGCAACAGGAGACGGGGGACACGATGTTTTTACCTAGGTTCGGGCCCTCTAGATGGAGGTAAAACCCTACTCCTGCTTGATTGATCTTGATGATATGATTATTACAAGAGTTGATCTACCACGAGATCGAAGAGGCTAAACCCTAGAAGCTAGCCTATGGTATGATTGTTGTTCCTCCTACGGACTAATCGCTCCGATTTATATAGACACCGGAGGGGCTAGGGTTACACAGAGTCGGTTATAAGGAAGGAGATCTACATATCCGTATCGCCAAGCTTGCCTTCCACGCCAAGGAGAGTCCCATCCGGACACGGGACAAAGACTTCAATCTTGTATCTTCATAGTCCAACACTCCGGCCAAAGGATATAGTCCGGCTGTCCGGATACCCCCTAATCCAGGACTCCCTCACCCGCTCCGTGGCCAATCTGGTGTCCCCGGCTGCTAGGGCTTCTTTGGCTCGGGCTATCTCCTCACGTACCAGTGCCACCTCTGCATCATGCTCAGCTTGAATCACCAGAATAACTGTGGCGGTTAGCAGGGCCGTCAATTTGTCCATGAGATCAATCAGCACCTCAGCCGGCGGGCGCATAGGGCCTCCTGCCCCGGCGGCTCCTGACCCAGAAGTTATCGCTGGCGAAGCCGTAAAGTTTTGGCCGGGATGAGTGCCAGCCATGAAAACCCCTACTCTGCTCGGCGTCTCAAAGGGGTCCGGAATACTGCTGCCATCGGAATAGCCCCCAAGCCCGCCAATCCTGCAATTAGTATAATGAACCCGTCTCACCAGTGGACGACTCATCATCGGAGTAGATGGCCGTCTCACAACCGTCCACAAATCCTTCAGAAAGTTCTCCTCCATGGATGCAACCCACGAAGGCACGCTTCACGGTGGGCTGAGCCCGGGCGGGTCTCGCACGCTGAGCCATCTCGATGATGTCAGTGTAGATGTCCGGCTCAGGGCCCGGCTCGCCAATCTGGCCGATGAAGACGTGGATTCCGCCGAAGGGGACCCGGTACCCGTACTCAATTGAGCCGGCGTGGGGACCCCAGCCAGCGTCGTCGATGTAGAGCTTGCCGCAACGACTCTTGGTCATCCGGCCCACAACGCATCCCTTGAGCCCTTCGAAGTTTCCCTTCAAGAACTCAAATCCACCGTGCACTGGCCCCATGGTGGGCGCCAACTGTCTGGAATTGTCACGGCAGATGTCGTCGTGAAAGGACTTAGTCGTGGAGCCATCGCAACTAGGAAGCTTAAAGGGGTTAAAGTGGGACAAAGGACATGAGGTTTTATACTGGTTCGGCCCCTTGCATTGAAGGTAAAACCCTAATCCAGTTGAGGTGGAATTGCTAGGGTTTCGATTACCAGGGAGAAAATCTGCTATGCCCGGGTCTCGATTTGATGTTACTTGCCCTAAGCCGCCGGCGGGTCGTCCCCTTATATACATGGGTTGACGCCCTGCGGCCTACAGAGTCCCGACCGGCTCATAAACAGTGCCCGGCTCGGTGACTAGTTAATCTTGCCTTATAACACAAGTCATGCCATTACGGCGGTTTATCACTACGGGCCTTAAGTCGCCTGCAGGCTTTAGGCCCTTTATTGAACCGCCGTCTTCAAGCTTGACATTGGGCTTCATATGATGAATCGCCATAGCTTAACCCAACCCCTCCTAGACGGGTTACACTAATAGTTATATCCCCCAACACCAGGAGTTCTGCCACCAGAGCCCGCCAGTCGATCATGAGGAATGAAGAGACCATGACGCCGATGACAATAAGCTCATGGTTGTTACCACCAGAATCCATCGCCTCGCCAAGGCCGGGCTTACCCTCGAGATGACTGGGGCCAATTTCCTCCGCCACTGGATCGCTCCACTCAACAACAAGGGGAGGCCAACCTGGCTCTTCAGGAACGCGACCGACATCATGAGGCTTCGCACCGTCTTGAAGCATAACTTTACGGTGATGGGGCACACCCATTTATGTCAGAGGATCTCCCAACCTTATGTGTTCAGCGACGGCAGGGCCTTGAGAAGGAAAATAAATCCAAAATGGCTGATCTTGACAAGGCCTTGCGAGAGGCGAAAGAAGCGCGGTCTGCATCTAGAGCGGTCGTGAGGAGATACGGCAAGCTGGGGAGATTGCGGCTGGTAAGCGCTTTTTATTACAGACTAAGTTCAACGATCCGTATTATGCTTAGCTTAACCAAGTGTGGAGTTCTCCAGACGTGTATTTGGATTTGCCGAAGAGTTCTTCCGATGCCGTGCAGTTTTACCAAGCGCAAGAGGGATATGCCATAGAGAAGCTTTTCTGGTCACAGTTTGGTGCATCGAAGCGCCCTCTGCTGCTGAATGAACAGATGTCCCAATGGGCCGAGCTTCACAGGATATCCGGTGCTGCAATGAAGAATGTCATAATCCGGTTGTGGCCGACTAAGCCTATTCCGAATAGCTACTTTGGCTTGGTGCAGCGGCTTGCTGATGCGGTGCCACGTATCGATGCTGTTAAGCTCTCGGTGTGCATTGAAGGTGCACAGATGGCCTTTGCCCGTGTCAAGACATACCGGGGGAAGATGAAGGCCATCAATGTTTCCGCAAAGAGTCCACACAAGGGCAAGGACCATCACGCACCAGAGCATTATTTTGGGGACGTCCTAGAGGCTACCCGCTTGATAGAGGGTCAATGTTCGAAAGGCATAATTTTCAAGTGAAGTGTATGCGAATTGTAAAAGATAATTTTTATAGTCAAACGTTATTTTAGTTTGCCTAAAGGCTTTTGTTCCTTCTTTGCGGCCGTTTGTATATGATCTGAAACTTTTCCAGTCGTCGGCTTCAGCCCCCTCGTAGGGAATACGGGGGTGTTCAGAAAAGCATCTAATCACTCTTGACCCAACGTCTTGGTCCGTGAAGGAGGTGTCAATGCGGCGAACCAGGCAATCGGACTACACTAGTAGAAAACGGCCCATTTGTCCCAGTTTGTAAGGGCCTTTTGTCCCGGTTCCTGAACCAGGACTAAAGGGTCGGTACTAATGCCCTGACCCTTTAGTCCCGGTTCAGTCCAAAACTGGGACAGATGGGCCTCCTCGTGGCCTGTGCGCCGAGCCCGGGCAGGAGGGCCTTTGGTCCCGGTTGGTGGCACCAACTGGGACCAATAGGCATCCACGCATCAGCATTATTTGGCTGGGGTTTTTGTTTTCTTTTAAAGGGGGGGGGGGTTTGCAGGTTTTGGGGGGTTAATTTAGGTGTTTCATATATTGTGTTAGCTAGCTAATTAATAGAGAGAAGTGTCCTCTCTTATGTCCATGCTTGGTCGACGCTACGTACTATACATACGTATAGAGAAGACTAGACACGCTAGCTAGCTAGTAAGCAAACGAAGGAAACAGAAGATCGTCATGAACATATATGCATACAGAGAGAAGTGATATCGACCACCTCTCCTTCTTCGAGAGATTGGTCGAACAACAAGTTCTCGTATATCTATTCGACACTACTGGCTACATATATACAATAATTATCCCGTTCAAATATAATCTCCTATCATACGGACGCATGGTACACATAGTATTCTCCGTCTTCAGCGATCACGTGGTCAAGAAAGAATGCCGCCAATTCCTCTTGAATTGCTCGCATGCGATCTGGTGCTAGGAGTTCATCCCGCATCTGAAACATCTAATTTGAAGAAGGGGGTCAACACAAATGATGGTAATAAAATAAAATTGTGAATATTGTTATTTACGCACTTCATATTGTTTGTCAGAGTAGCCCCGCTCACATGTCGTGTGGCGAATGGACTCGCAAACCTAGTATCCACAAAAATCATTCCCTTGTTCTTGCCACAACCACTTTACAAGAAATAGAGGTCAATCAAACTGATAAGCAAGAATGCCAAATGGGATTGATGAAACTAGCGCTTGAATCACTAGGAGATGCGCGGAACATGCTACTACAGTACTTACTTTCGGGTGTCTAAATTCCAGCTTCTTCGGCAGTCCCGGAGCTTTTTTGGTGAATTTTCTCCAAACACTGCCAGACAAAGAAAACAATTACTTGATATCAGAAATGAACAAAGTTGTTGATATGGTGGATAATGATCGATTTAACTTACTTCTCGAGCATTTGAGTCATGTCGCATACTCTTGGGGATCTTTTTGTTTAGAGTCCAAGATAGTTACTACTCCCTGCTCAAGCTTAATCTCTAGGAGAATATAGTGGAACCTGCGCACGCATGCATAACTCATCAATTACATTACTATAACCTTGACTAATATATATGGGAAACCGAATATGCACAAGACAGTAACACTCACTTGAAGTTGTAAGGAAAGAGTATTATATCTTTTTTTCATTTATTACCAACGATCGTAGCAAGTTGGCCTCGGTATCTTCGGCATGAAATTTAAACTCAGTTGCATCTATGAGATTTGTGTCAATGAACCCAATATCACTGACTTGTCTTTTCTACAATTCGACAATCTTCAATCTACATAATATAGTGAGGATAATTATAAATACATGCAATGAAAGAGCTGAGCTATATAGAGAGACTTAATGACAGAAGTAGTACTACTTACAGACAGTAGCAGGTGACCATTGCTTTATCGAGGGCCAATTGATTGAAAAACTAAAAGAACTCCTAAAATGGAACAGGCAACAGTTCAATTCCAACGAGGTCATGCTCCTTTTTAACTCTCACATACAAAGTATTCCTCCCCCCAGACTCTCTGCAGATTTTCATGTACCAATCATGCAATCTTCGCATCATCGTTGTTAGAGATCTTTCATCTTTGACGAGAGGCTTCCCGTACTCGTATCTTTGAATCTGCACCTCCAAGAAATCATAATGTACATCATCGGGCAGGTAATCTCCAAGATTGCTATAACTGGGCACCATCCTCGGATCATTAGCGACGATGTCGCTAGGCCCCTTGAGAGGGGGGCACGACTGCTTCGCTTGTTCGCCGAGATGGGCAATTTGTTTCCCAGCTCGTCGTTCTTTCATCCTTTGATCACTGACAGTACTTCCCGACCGCTCCGCTTCGGCAAATGTCTTTCCAATAATGCGATGATAGTTGCCTTTCGGCGGAGACATGGGTGGTTTTGTCAGGGCAGCTAGAGTGCGCTTCGCTTTCACCGGATCTACCTTCTCCTACGAAGGTGGATGTCTCTGTGCTTTCAACCCTTGAAACCAGTCCTTCACTACGGTTCGCGTGATCTTCGCATTCTCCTCCGGGGTCATCTCGTATGGTAACTTCTCTGGAGTCTTCAGAGAAGGACCAAATCTGTATGTCCTACTGCCTATGGCTGTACTGCTAGACGCCGGCAGAGCAGACGGAGCGGCTGTCTTCTTTACTTGCTTACGAGGCGGAGGAGAAGGACTATGACGTGCCGGAGCAGCTGGAGCGGCGGCGGGTCCCTTCCGCCCTTACTGACGAGGCGGAGAAGGAGGAGGCTGGCTGCTCGGGCGCGCCGGCGCAGGTGGAGAAGGAGGCAGAGTGCTGCCACGCGCCGGAGAAGGAGCCCGAGTGCCCTGATTGTCATTCGCCGGAGGAGGAGGCGGTGGAGGAGGCGGAGTGCCCTGACTCGCCGGAGGAGGAGGAGGAGGAGGCGGAGGCGTCCAGTTCGGAAGGTTGATGAGCTCCTTCCGCCATAGGCATGGAGTCTTCAAAGCAGAACCCAGCCGAGTCTCCCCTTCACCGGTAGGGTGGTCAAGCTGGAGGTCCTCAAATCCCTCCGTTATTTCATCCACCATCACCCTAGCATATCCTTCTGGAATCGGCCGGCAATGAAAAGTTGCGCCGGGTTCAGTAGGAAAAACAGAGCCAACAGCCGCCTTGACCTTCATATTATTACATTGCATCATAAGGTGGCAATTTTGAGACTCCGTGATAGCATCCACGCGATAGCTGGCAGGAGCCGTCAAGACATGTTCTGGCTGAAGCAGCTCGATGGAAGCCATGCTGCTTCTTCGCTAAGATGGCGGGGTAGCTTCGGGGGAAGCTTTGGCAGTTCGTTTGCTGCGATTTGCTTCACGTTCCTCTATCGCTTGTACCCTTGCGTGCAGCGCCTGCAGTTGGGTCTGCTCCACTTTCTTCCTCCTCTCATGGCATTTGTAACCGCCTGCGTCCGGAAACCCAGCCTTCCACGGAACGGAGCCTGGCGTGCCTCGTGTCCGTCCAGGGTGCTCAGGATTCCCGAGGGCCATTGTGAGCTCGTCGTTCTCTCTGTCTGGAACGAACGTCCCTTGCTGCGCTGCATCGATATAGTGCTGAAGCCTCTTGACTGGTATTTCCATTTGCTCGTCCATCCAAATGCACTTCCCTGATACAGGGTCCAAGGTTCCGCCAGCCCCGAAGAACCAAGTCCGACAACGGTCTGGCCAGTTCATTGTCTCTAGTTCGATCCCTTTATCAACCAGATCATTCTCAGCCTTGGCCCACTTAGGCCGGGCTACGAGGTAGCCACCTGACCCCGTGCGATGGTGATGCTTCTTCTTCGCAGCATTTTGCTTGTTTGTCGCCGACATCTTCTTACTCTTTTCCGATGTCTTGCGGGCCACAAATGCGGGCCAGTCATCTCTGATCTTCTCATATTTGCCCTTGAATTCTGGTGTCTCTCCTTTGTCGACAAACCTTTTCAGGTCTTTCTTCCACCTCCTGAATAGGTCTGCCATCCTATTAAGAGCAAAAGACTTGATTTATTGCTCCTTAACTGGCTTCTCCGGATCATCCTCTGGCGGTAGTGTGAAATTTGACTTCAGCTCAGTCCAAAGATCATTTTTCTGCATATCATTGACATAAGACACCTCAGGGTCTTCTTTAGCCAGCTTTAACCATTGCTGGATGCTGATCGGGAACTTGTCCCTAACCAGAACCCCGCACTAAGCAAAAAATTCATTCTTTGTCCGGATGGGTTCAATCGGTTGTCCGTCGGGCGGGATTGCTATGATCTCAAATCTTTCATCCGAGCTCAACTTTTTCTCCGGGCCTCGTCTCTTTACCGAAGTTGTGCTCGATCCGGAGGGCTAGAAAAAAGAACAAAGACAAGAGCTAATTAATATGTGTACATACCAAAACAATGAATGCATCAATTAGCTAGTCAGCACATGCTTAACTAATATATATACCTGGCCGGACTCGGTTTGGTCACCGGAGCCGTCCTCAGGGTCTCCTTCTTGCACTGGCATTGGGTCACCGGAGCCATTATAATCATAGCCAGCTGCTCCTTCACCCTCTCCTTCCAGACCATCGGTGTCGTTGAGAAACAACGAGCAGACGGCATCACTTCCTCGTGCGATTATGTCCCCCAACAACGCTTCTTTTGCTTCGTCTTGGGGGGTGTCCATAGTTTCTACAAATATTTACAACATGGCAATTATTATTCAAACATGACAGATGGATATATTAGTGGCAAATGTAGAACTAATATTAATTAGTGGCCTCGACGCTGCTTCTCTAGGGTTTGGGGTGGCCTCGACAACGCTTCAAGGGTTTGGGGTGGCCTCGAGAATGCTTCAAGGAGGGGGTAATATCGACAACGGCGAGATACATACACGGGAAAATAATGTTATCGGGGATGGGGTATATCGACCCCCCCACATGTTGAAGCTACCGGGAGGGGGTATATCGACAACGACGACATACGTACATGGGAAAATAATATTATCGGGAGGGGGTATATCGACCCCCCCTCGTGTTGAAGTTATCGGGAGGGGGTGTATATTGATCCCCCCCCCCCACGTGTTGAAGTTATCGGGAGGGGGTATAATGACTCCCCCCCTCGTGTTGAAGTTATCGGGAGGGGATATATATATTAACCCCCCCACGTGTTGAAGTTATCGGGAGGGGGTATATCGACCCCCCGTCGTGTTGAAGTTATCGGGAGGGGGTGTATGTCGACCCCCCCCCCCCACGTGTTGAAGTTATCGGGAGTTTATATCGACACGACATACGTACATGGGAAAATAATATTATCGGGGAGGGGGTATATCGACCATCCCCCCTCATGTTGAAGTTATCGGGAGGGGTATCTATCGACGACGACGGACCAGATAAAACACAAGAAAACGAAGAAGAAATAAAAAGAGGAGAAGAAGAAAGCAATAGCTAGAGGAGAAGATCGAAGAAAAAAAAAGGAGAAAAGTGGAGAAGAAGAAAGGAATAGAGGAGAAGAAGAAAAAAATAGAATATATTCTATTTTCTCTTATTCTCCTCTATTCCTTTCTTCTTTTTTCTTCTTCTTATTTATTTCTCCTCGTCTTCCTCTCCCCTCTTCTTCTCCTATCTTCCTCTTCTTATTTCCTTTTTCCTCTCATTCTTTTTCTTCTTCTTCCTTCTTAAAAATACATGAAGTAGTATTGCTTGTTTTTTTAAATAATGTTCAAATAGAAATTTTAGAAAAAAGTAAAGGTTTTGCCTAATTCATTGTCCATATGAATATACAAACATTTGCATATTTACAATAATCAATATCACCAAAAAATCTATGAACAGAAAAAATACTATTTTTTCTAAAAATCTATCTTTTGCATATATACATGAACATATATATACCGAGAGAACGTATATACATACATATATACATTTTTATAAAAATGCAAAAAACAAAAAATCTAAAAAAGGACATATAAACAGATATACACACATACATATACTCATACATATACATATAATCAGGAAAAAAACATATATATATTTGCAAAAAAAACAGGGGGAAGAGGGGGGCGGTGCCGGCCCTGACCAAAGCGAGGCAGAGGCGACGGCGGCACGGGGCAGCTGGGGCACGGCGAGGCAGAGGCGGGGCGGCGACGGCGTCGGGGCGGCGCGGGGAGGTGACCGCGACGGTGCGGGCTGGGTGGCGCGCGGAGACGGCGTCGGGGCGGCGCGGGGTAGTGACAGCGCGGGGCGCGGGCGGCGACGGCGACGGCGAAGCACTAGTGCAGAACCGGGCAATAGCACCGGTTCGTAAGGCCCTTTAATGTCGGTTCCGTAACCAGCACTAAAGTGTGGGCACTAAAGCGCCCCCCCCCTTAGTACCGGTTCAGCACGAACCGGTGCTAAAGGGCAACCACGTGGCACGAGCCAGCTCCGGAGGCCGGGAGCCCTTTAGTACCGGTTGGTAACACCAACCGGTACTACAAGGTTTGCGGGGTTTTTGGTTTTCTGATTTTTTTTCATTTAATTTTGTGTTTTCCATTTTAATACTTTTCCGTTTGCTGGTATTTTACAATACTACACATTGTACACGTTATGCATATATATGTATATATATATATAAATAGAATTTGTAGTAGAACCAATCATATATATATCATCAATGTCTCACAAACCACCATATTAATTCACACATACACACATGTATAGCTATATACAATTTCTCCTACATATGCATGTTGCCTTCGGAGCCAGTGGCATTAGCCTAATTGGTTCCTTCGGAGCACGATGACAATTGAAAGTGGTTCATGGGGACGGGAGCGGGTAATAGTATTCTCCCTTCGGATTTATGACCTGGTCGAGCAAAAATCCCACTATTTCCTCTTGAAGTGCTTCTACGCGCTCCATTGGTAGGAGCTTGTCCCGCACCTCTGTGAATTGTTAAGAAGGAGATCAATATGCATGTGTATTAGTTGTGTGACTAGATATCGATAATGGTGTAAAAATTGTGAAAATTGTTCTGACAAACGTACCCATTCCTGTCTTTTGAGATCTGCTCCTTTCGGACGCCATCATGCGAATGTTCTCGCAAACGCAGAATGCACACAGATCAGTCCCCTGCGCCTGCTTCAGGGCCTTTACGAGAATGGAATTTGATCAGATAGTAATTAATCAAGCATGATATATAATTAAAGAGATGGCAGCTAGCTAGCTAGTACTACTTAATTACTTACCTTGGGTCGAAACCATTTCAGCTTTTGTTTCCATTCGCCTGGAGTGACGCTGATGAACCTTGCCCAAGCCCTGCCCGCCGACAAAGAAAATGAATAAAGGGGTTATTAAATAGTTCATATCATGAAATGACGAACTAAATAGGCCGAGATATATAGTTAATAATGAATGAAATTACCTGTTGACTATCCCAAACAAGATGTTATAGTCATTATTTGCTTTGAGTAGTGAGTCCAGTATTTCAACCGTTCCGGCATCAACTTTAATGATACACAAGATCCAGTGAAATATGCATGCACACACGTTTGCATCTCTTAATTAAGTGGGCATATGTAAGCAAAAACATGTAGCTAGCTAGTAGGCAAAAACAGAGAATTTATAGTACAAGACAGTGTGACTCACTGGAAGTTGTAAGGAAGTAGTATATCTTCATTGTATTTGAGGCGCTTCAAGAACTCTAGCATGCTGTCCTCTACCTGCTTTTCATGATGTGGATTTATTTTCCATGTGTATTCATTAACGGTGTTTGGGTCAATGAACCCAATGCCATAGCATCCACCTTTTCTCATTTCATACATCTTCATCCTGCATAATACCACAGAAAAGAATATAGTGAGGATAATTACAGGTAATGATTGATCAAAAGGATCACTACAGCTAGCTTGAGACTTAAATTATAGAAAGAAATCACTTACAGACAATAGCAACTGACGATAGATTTGTCGAGTGCGTCTTGATTGTATAACTGAAACAGTTCAGAATACTCAACGGTCACAGCTTTCTGATGGTAGTAATGATCCTTCTTGACTTGCACCATGAGGGACTCTCGATTGGATCTCTTGGTAATGTCCATGTACCATTGATGCAATTCATACATTCTCGTTGGGAGCTTCTTGACCTTGTCTGGCATGACCAAAGGTTCGCCCCGGGCATATTTCCATTTTATTTCCTCCTCTCTAAGCACAGGCATGGGCTCGATCTCGAGGAGTTGTCCAACAGTGATGTTGAGAATTTCAGCCTGCATTATATGCTCCTGGGTTATTACCACATCGCCCACCTTGGGAACGTAAACTGTTTGCCCACAATAATATTTGGCGCGCGTACTGTCACGTGTTGTTGGCACAACAAGCGAGGGGATTGATTGTGCCACCTGTTCTCCCAGCTGGGGAACGGTTTTCCCACATTTTTTGACAGCTGCTTGTTGTTTGCTCGAGCTCGAGCTCGCCTCCTTCTTGTAGACATGCTCGATTTAACTTCCTGATGTGGCGCTCATAGTCTGTGTCAACAGGCTTGGGAGCTGGTGGTTGAGCCATACGAATGAAGTGGTCAATCGTTTCCGCAGGCACTTTCTCCCTTGGCGGCGGCGGCGGTTTCGGTCCAAAATGGGCGTCCAATTCTGCCCGCACTATGGCATTGGTTTGCTCCTCGGTCCTGTCGTAAGACCTCTGAGGAAGAGGAGTAGTGACGCTCGGACCATATTTATATTGCTTGCCTTCGCCTGTACTTCTTGTACTACCTCGACTCGTACCGCTACGGACCATAGCTGCGGGGTGTCTCTTCTGCGATTGCTGAGGCGGTGGAGACGGCTGACGGGGCTGAGTTGGACAAGGAGGAGTGGCCTGAAGCTGTGCCGGACTTGGAGGAGGAGTGGCCTGAGGTTGTGCCAGACTTGGAGGAGGAGTGGACGTGTGATGCTGTGTCGGACTTGGAGGAGGAGTGGCCTGACGCTTTGCCGGACTTGGAGGAGGAGGAGTGGCCTGGCGCGTTGGTGGACTTGCAGGAGCGGGATTCTGCTGACTCGGTGGCAGACTTCGACGAGGAGTCGGCTGACGTGGTGTCGGTGGCCTTCGAAAGATGATGCAATCCTTTCTCCATAGGATGATACGATGTTTGGCCTCTCTGAGTGTGTGCTCCTCGTCACCTCCAGGAATGTCAAGCTCTAGCCCCGAATATTGGTCCACTACCTCATCAACCACGACACAAGCATAGCCTGCTGGAATCGGGTTGCAATGGAAGGTTGCATCAGGGGAATTTGTATAAGCAACAGCGTCCGCCACCTTCATGGATATGTTCTTCATTTTGAAGTGTAGCTCGCAGTTAGTGTTCTCCATGATATCATCCACGGGGTATCTATCCAGCATTGCGTCAAACGGGGCAGAACCCACGCTGCTTCTCGGCATGGATGGGATGGTGGTATCCAATGTTGGATCATCCGCTAGCTGTTGCAGCTGCTGAGACCCCCTTTGCTGGCTAAGTGAGTAGATCTGCTCCTGCTGCCGCTGGAATTTGACTGCCAAGTCCGCGTGCTTTGATTCTAGGCCTTGAAGGCGTTCATAGTCCAGCTTCCTCTTCTCCTCCTCCATCTTCCTCTGCTTCTCCTCCGCAATCTTCCTTCTCGCACGGGTTCTGTAGTCGGCGTTCCAGTCCGAAAACCCCTCATACCATAGAATAGCGCCCTTGCCTCATGTTCTTCCCGGGTGTTCAGGATTTCCCATGGCACGCGTAAGCTCGTCGTTCTCTCTGTTGCGCTGGAACACCCCCGTTCGAGCCTCTTCTATTGCAACAATTAGCGCATCGTCGGCTCCGTTCAGACATGGCTTCGTCGAAACTTTGCCTGTCTTCGGGTCCAACTCACCCCCATGCGCATAGAACCAAGTCCTGCACCTGGGGGGCTAGCTCCTAGTAACCGGAGTGACACCTGCATCCTCCATCTCTTTCTCACACTTATCCCACTTAGGCATTGCAACCGCGTAGCCACCTGGCCCCAGCTTATGGAACTTAACCTTTTTTTCGGCATTCTTCTTGTTTATTCTCGACCGTTCCTTAGCTAATTCCGAATCCTTGAATTTCACGAAATCGTCCCAATGAGCACTTTGATTCTCTAGTGTTCCCTCGAATACTGGAGTCTTCCTTCCTCCCTTGACGTACTTGTCCCATACACGATTCTTGTGGTTGTTGAATGCAACCGCCATCTTCCTAAGAGCGGCGTCCTTGACTTTCTCCACATCTGCATCTGTGAAATGATCTAGTAGGGTGAAATGTTCCATGAGAGTATCCCAAAGCAGACTTTTTTGTCTCTCATCGACAAAAGTAAGATCTGGACGTGGCTTTGCTGGCTCTCTCCATTCTTGAAGGGAGATCGGGAGTAGGTCCTTCACAAGAACTCCGCACTGACGAAGGAACTTTTCCGCAATCTTCTTAGGTGCTAATGGTTCGCCATTAGGTCTGATTGCCTTGATATTGTACTTTACACCCTCCTTCAACTTTATGTTCGGGCCTCGTTTCGTCCTGTTGCCTGAAGATTTGATCGATTCGGATGGCTGAAAGAAGAAAGATCGATTCGTTAATATATCTTCAACTCATTTAAAACATGTGATGATCACTAGATGCCTGCTTATATAAATATATATACCTCGCCGGTCTTTGTTGTTTCAAGATAAACATTTTCTTCATCATCATCATAATCGTAGTTCATGACTTCATCAATTCGGTCGTCGCGATCGAATATCATATCACCCTCTCCGGTGTTGTTTAGAAATTCGGAGCCGTCATAATCTTCTTCATTCTGATCATCATCTAGCCCGTGTATCATATCGAACATGGTCTGTTCTCCCTCTCTGCCGGTATTGTCCGCCACAGCTTTTATTTAACTAATCCAAAAGAAATATAAAACAATTTAGTATTCAAATTACATCGTCTTGAATAATAGATATAATCTCGAATACATCGTCTCAAATAATAGATATAATCTTGAATACATCGTCTCGAATAATAGATATAATCTCGAATACATCGTCTCGAATAATATATAATATCGAATACATCACTGGCTAGGTAGCTAATAAAGATCGAATACTACAGAAGAATCTAGGACACTCGCGGTTCCTGCGGTGCGGGCGGTGGACGCCCAAAGAGAAGGAACCCTCACAGGATCATAGCTGAAGTGAGATCCCTGAAGAAACTGCCAGGTATTGGAGAACCTGCTGCCCTCTAACGCAACCATGTAGCGATGGACGTGCTCGTCCTCCTCCCTGACACGGCGACGTACCACCTCCGGCGGGGCAGGCTCCCTCCGCACCGAAACTGGCCCACGCGAACGCCACCAAACAAGATCAGGGTCGACGACGGGACCCGGGGCTGGGTTCCTCATCAAGCAGCGCGCCCCTCCAGGCAGCACCTCCCAGTGCCAGCCCGGCGGAGCCCAGTCCCGGACATGGGTCAGACGGACGTCGTCGCGGACGGGTCGACGGCAAGGATGCGGGCCGGGCATCGTCGAGAACAAATAGTAGCTATATGCCTGCAAAAAGTAACATTTTTTTAATGATTGGATTTTGATAACTAACATTTCTAACAATGCTATATAACTAACATTTCTAACAATGATATATAACTAACATTTCTAACAATGCTATATAACTAACATTTCTATAACATTTCTAAAAATGCTATTTAACTAATATTTCTAGAACTAAAAAAAGAAAAATTTCTAACTTTTTTATAACTATTTCTATAACTAAAAAACAGAAAAATTTCTAACAATTCTAACTTTTTTATAACTATTTCTATAACTAAAAATCAGAAAAATTTCTGACAATTCTAACATTTCTATAACATTTCTAACAATGCTATATAACTAACTATTTCTATAACTAAAAAAAGAAAAATGTATGTGTGTTTGTGTGCGCTCACTGGCGAGGCGAGAGGCGACGGGGGGCGGCGACGGGGACGGCGACGGGCGCGGCGACGACGGGGATGGCGACGACGGGGACAGGGACGGGGCGGCGACGACGAGGACGGGGACGTACGGGCCGGGGCGGCGACGACGACGGGGACGGGGCGGCGTCGCGCGACGGGGACGGGGATGACGCGGGACGGGCCGGGACGGGGTGGCGGTGACGACGGGGATGATGGGGACGGGGACGACGGGGTGGCGACGACGGGAACGGGGCGGCGACAGGCGCGGCGACGAGGGATATGCAGATGGGGGCGGCGGGCGACGGTGTAGAGGAGTAGAAGCAGATGAGAGACTGAAATTTTCGTAAGTGTTGTTTATATAGGAGGGGCCTTCAGTACCGGTTGGAGCCACCGACCAGTACTAAAGGCCTGTTTTGGCTAGGCCAAGCGGCGGGAACCGCACCCCCTTTAGTACCGGGTGGTAGCTCCAACCGATACTAAAGGACACCCCTTTAGTACCGGTTGGTGCCACGAACCAGTACTAAAGGGGGTGCGCTGGCGCAGGTGCGGTGCGGAAAGTTTAGTCCCACCTCGCTAGCCGAGGGGCGTCCGCACTGGTTTATAACCCCCCGTGCGGTAGCTCTCTCGAGCTCCTCTCCAAAGAAGGCCTACTGGGCCTACATGTTCTGTGCTGCCCTGTGGGCCTACTGGGCCTTTGCGGGCCTGCATCCTGGCCCAACAACAGGTTGGGGTTCTAGTCATATGCAGGCCGCTCTGGCCTAGTAGGCGGGCTTTTTTATTTTTTTGCTTTATTTGTTTTTGAGTTGTTGTTTTTTATGTATTTAGAGTTTCTTTGTGAATATTTTTGCTTTAGGTACCAAAAATTACAAACTTTCTGTTAGTGCCCATAGTTTTCAAATTTGAATAGTTTAAATTTATTTGAAATTAGTGTGAATCACTAGTTTGTGAATAACTTAACTTTAAAAATCAGTAAATGCATGAAAGAATTTGTTTGCACATAATATTTCTTCGCGTTTCAAATGCCACACCACATAACTACCCTAACTATTACAGAGATTCCCTTTTGGGTGTGAAACACAGAAGACGAAAGTGATGATAGTGAAGCTGATCACATCCCAGATCTTTGGGTGTGAAACTTTTTCTTCGCGTGTGTCCCTTTGCACCGTAACCATGGAAAATATTCATCATTTAACGGGATACTCGGGTCAATATTAACTGTGAATGGAGCAATTTCATCAAACTTTTCATAATCTTCTGACTTGTCTGTCTTGTCATCCACTCCCACGATGTTTCTCTTCCTAGAAAGAACTATGTGACGCTTTGGCTCATCGTACGATGCATTCGCTTCCTTATCTTTTCTTTTTATTTGCTTGGTAGACATGTCCTTCACATAGAAAACCTATGCCACATCATTGGCTAGGACGAATGGTTCGTCTGCATATGCAAGATTGTTGAGATCCACTATTGTCATTCCGTACTGCGGGTCTTCCGTTACCCCGCCTCGTGTCATATTGACCCATTTGGACCGAAACAAAGGAACCTTCAAACCACGTCGATAGTCAAGTTCCCATATGTCCTGTATATAACCATAATATGTTTCATTTCCCGTCTTGGTTTCTGCATCAAAGTGGACACCACTGTTTTGGTTGGTGCTCTTCTTATCTTGGGCGATCATGTAAAATGTATTACCATTTATCTCGTACCCTTTGAAAGTCATTATATTCGAAGATGGTAACTGGGACAGCAAGTACAGGTCATCTTCAATAGAGGTGTCATGCATGGTACGTGTCTGCAACCAGCTGGCGAAACTCCTGGCTTGTTCACGTGTAATCTAGTCATCAGACCGCTCCGGGTGTTTGGAGCATAGAAAATTCTTGTGTTCATCCATATATGGAGCCACCAAGGCGGAATTCTGTAGAACTGTGTAGTGTGCTTCAGTGAGAGAATGTCCGTCCATACAGATTATTTGTTCCCCTCCTAGCGTGCCTTTTCCATCCAGTCTGCCCTTATGCCGCGATTTAGGAACACCAATAGGCTTAAGGTCAGGAATAAAGTCAATACAAAACTCAATGACATCCTCATTTTCATGGCCCTTGGAGATGCTTCCTTCTGGCCTAGCACGGTTATGAACATATTTCTTTAAGACTCCCATGAACCTCTCAAAGGGGAACATATTGTGTAGAAATACAGGACCCAAAACGTTAATCTCTTCGCATAGGTGAACTAGGACGTGCGTCATGATGTTGAAGAAGGATGGTGGGAACACCAAATCGAAGCTGACAAGACATTGCACCAAATCATTCTCTAACCTTTGTATGATTTCTGGATCGATTACCTTGTGAGAGATTGCATTGAGAAATGCACATAGCTTCACAATGGCTAATCGAACGTTTTCCGGCAGAAGCCCCCTCAATGCAACCGGAAGCAATTGCGTCATAATCACGTGGCAGTCATGACACTTTAGGTTCTGGAACTTTTTCTCTACCATGTTTATTATTCCCTTCATATTCGACGAGAAGCCAGACGGTACCTTAATACTGAGCAGGCATTCAAAGAAGATTTCCTTCTCTTCTTTGGTAAGAGCGTAGCTTGCATGACCCTGATGTATGCCGTCTTTTCCGTGCATACGTTGCTGGTCCTCCCGTGCCTCAGGTGTATCTTTTGTCTTCCCATACACACCCAAGAAGCCAAGCAGGGTCACACAAAGATTCTTCGCCACGTGCATCATGTCGATTGCGGAGCGGACCTCTAGGTCTTTCCAATAGGGCAGGTCCCAAAATATAGATTTCTTCTTCCACATGGGTGCGTGTCCGTCAGCGTCATTCGGAACAGGTTGTCCACCAGGACCCTTTCCAAAGAACACCTTCAAATCCTTGACCATATCATGTACATCAGCACCAGTACGGTGGCGAGGCCTCGTCCGGTGATCCGCCTCACCTTTGAAATGCTTGCCTTTCTTTCTTACGGGATGCCTGCTCGGAAGAAATCGACGACGTCCCAGGTACACATTCTTCTTACAATTAGCCAAATATATACTGTCAGTATCGTCCAAACAGTGCGTGCATGCGCGGTATCCCTTGTTTGTCTGTCCTGAATGGTTACTGAGAGCAGGCCAATCATTGATGGTCACGAACAGCAACGCCTTTAGGTAAAATTCTTCCCCCATGTGCTCATCCCATGTAGGTACACCTGTTCCATTCCACAGTTGTAAGAGTTCTTCAACTAATGGCCTTAGGTACACATCAATGTCGTTGCTGGGTTGCTTAGGGCCTTGGATGAGCACTGGCATCATAATGAACTTCCGCTTCATGCACAACCAAGGAGGAAGGTTATATAAACATAGAGTCACTGGCCACGTGCTATGGTTGCTGCTCTGCTCCCCAAAAGGATTAATGCCATCGGCGCTTAGACCAAACCATACGCTCCTTGCGTCATCTGCAAACTCCTTCCCGTACTTTCTTTTGATTTTTCTCCACTGCGACCCGTCAGTGAGTACTTTCAACTTTCCGTCTTTCTTACGGTCTTCTCTGTGCCATCGCATCGCCTTGGCATGCTCTTTGTTTTGGAACAAACGTTTCAACCGTGGTATTATAGGAGCATACCACATCATCGTGGCAGGAATCTTCTTCCTGGGGCGCTCGCTCTCGACATCACCAGGGTCATCGCGGCTGATCTTATAGCGCAATGCACCGCATACCGGGCAAGCGTTCAAATCCTCGTACTCACCGCAGTAGAGGATGCAATCATTAGGGCATGCATGTATCTTCTGCACCTCTAACCCTAGAGGGCAGACAGCCTTCTTTGCTTCGTACGTACTCTCAGGCAATTCATTGTCCTTTGGAAGCATATCCTTTATCATTACCAGCAACTTTCCAAATACCTTGTCAGATACACCATTCTCTGCCTTCCATTGCAGCAATTCCAGCGTGGTGCCCAGCTTTTTCTTGTCACCTACGCAATTCGGGTACAACAATTTTTTGTGATCCTCTAACATGCGCTGCAACTTCTTCTCCAAATCACTTGCGCAGTTTCTCTTTGCATCGGCAATGGACCGACCTAGATCATCAACGGGCACATCTGATGCCTCTTCTTCAGCTTCTTCCGCATTGCCGGCTCAGCTTCTAACCGCATTACCGGCTCAGCTTCTTCCCCCATTGTTGTATCATCGTATTCAGGGAACCCATGGCCAGGATAGCTGTCGTCGTCCTCTTCTTCTTCATTGTCTTCCATCATAACCCCTCTTTCTCCGTTCTTGGTCCTAACATTATAGTGGGGCATGAAACCGGACTCAAACAGGTGGACGTGAATGGTTCTTGACGTAGAGTAATTGTGACCATTCTTACAGCCAGCACATGGACAAGGCATAAAACCATCCGCCCGCTTGTTTGCCTCAGCCGCAAGCAGAAAAGTATGCACGCCCTCAACGAACTGGGAGAGCATCGGTCATCGTACATCCATTGCCGGCTCATCTTCATTACACAACACCGAATAGACCAAATTAATACAAGTTCATACATATAGTTCATACATAAAGTACATACATAAAGTTCATACATAAAGTTCATACAACACTTAAATGCAACAAACAAATAACTCTCTAGCTAAAGCATTTAAATGCAACAACAAATGCGATCAAGATCGCAACTAAGGTAACAATTGATCCAACAGCATAATGATACCAAGCCTCACTATCGATGGCATATTTTCTAATCTTTCTAATCTTCAAGCGCATTTTCTCCAACTTGATCTTGTGATCATCGACGACATCCGCAACATGCAACTCCAATTCCATCTTCTCCCCCTCAATTCTTTTCAATTTTTCTTTAAAGTACTCGTTTTCTCTTTCAACTAAATTTAACCTCTCGACAATAGGGTCGGTTGGAATTTCCGGTTCACATACCTCCTAGAAAAAATATCTATGTCAACTTGATGGGCATAATTTGTCATAAACACGAAATGCAACAACTTTTAAAAGAGAATATATATACCACATCCGAATCATAACAAGGACGAGGGCCGACGGGGATGGATATTAAAACCATGGCACTATGTATAACAAACAACGTACGGGTAAGATAATTATATGAGTAACTATATATCCAAATCGCACAGACATCAATTTTTATATAAAATTTCATGAACAAGAGGCTCACCACAAGGTGGTGCCGGTGATGGGACGGTGTGGGCGATCGACGGTGGTTACGACGGAGATTTAGAAGGCACTAAGTAAACCACACCTACATATGCAAAGTAAGTGTTATTTTTGACCTCAAATTGCATATAAATCAAATACTAGAACATATATTTCCTCCCAAATTACTAAACTCACAAATTAATCACTATATAAACCATTGCAAGAGCTAATCTAGCAATGAGAGATGAAAGGAAAAAGTTGCTAACCTTTGTGATCATTTGAATGGATGGGGCCTTCAAATCTTGACAAATTTTGGGCAAAATGTGTGATGAGCTCGAGAGGAAGAGGGGAAGAATAGAGAGGAGAGGGGAAAGGGGAAGAACAGAGCGAGCTCGGGTGGACGAAGGGTTTATGTACGACCACCTTTAGCACCGGTTCGTGCCAAGAACCGGTACTATAGGTGCTGGAGGGGCCCCAGACTGACAACATCCTGCCACAACTCTCATTAGTGCCGGTTCGTGGCACGAAACGGTGCTAAAGGTTCGCCACGAACCGGTACTAATGAGAGCGGCCCGGCTAGCCGTTGGAACCGGCACTAATGTACACATTAGTGCCGTCTCAAATTCAAAGCGGCACTAATGTGCTTCACGTTTGACCCTTTTTCGTGCAAACGTTGCAGGTCCTCCCGTGCCTCAGGTGTATCTTTTGTCTTTCCATACACGCCCAAGAAGCCTAGCAGGTTCACGCAAAGGTTCTTCGTCACGTGCATCACGTTGATTGAAGAGCGGACCTCTAGGTCTTTCTAGTAGGGTAGGTCCCAAAATATAGATTTCTTCTTCCACATGGGTGTGTGTCCCTCAGCATCATTCGGAACAGCTAGTGTGCCGGGACCCTTTCCAAAGATTACTGTAAATCATTGACCATAGCAACTACGTGATCACCGGTATGGATGGCAGGCTTCTTCCAGTGATCTGCCTCGCCTTTGAAATGCCTGCCTTTCTTTCGACATTGATGGTTGGTCGGAAGAAATGGACGATGGCCCAGGTACACATTCTTCCTGGATTTGTCCAGGTATATACTTTCAGTGTCATCTAAACAGTGCGTGCATGCGTGGTATCCTTTGTTTGTCTGTCCTGAAAGGTTACTGAGAGCGGGCCAACCGTTGATGGTCACGAACAGCAACGCCTTTAGGTTAAATTCCTCCTATCCGTGCTCATCCCACGTACGTACACCGTTTCCATTCCACGGCTGTAAAAGTTCTTCAACTAATGGCCTTAGGTACACATCAATGTCGTTGTCGGGTTGCTTAGGGCCTTGGATGAGAACTGTCATGATAATGAACTTCCGCTGCATGCACATCCAAGGAGGAAGGTTATACATACATAGAGTCACGGGCCTGGTGCTGTGATTGCTACTCTGCTCCCCGAAAGGATTAATGCCATCCGCGCCTAAAGCAAACCATACGTTCCTTGGGTCCTTTGCAAACTCATCCCAATACTTTCTCTCAATTTTTCTCCACTGCGACCCGTCAGCGGGCGCTCTCAACTTCCCATCTTTCTTACGGTCCTCACTGTGCCATCACATCAACTTGGCATGCTCTCCGTTTCTGAACAGACGTTTCAACCGTGGTATTATAGGAGCATACCACATCACCTTCATAGGAACCCTCTTCCTGGGGGGCTCACCGTCAACATCACCAGGGTCATCTCGTCTGATCTTATACCGCAATGCACCACATACCGGGATGCGTTCGGATCCTTGTATGCACCGCGGTAGAGGAAGCAGTCATTAGGGCATGCATGTATCTTCTCCACCTCCAATCCTAGAGGGCATACGACCTTGTTTGCTGCCTATGTACTGTCGGGCAATTCGTTGTCCTTTGGAAACTTCTTCTTCAATATTTTCAGTAGCTTCTCAAATCCTTTGTCAGGCACAACATTCTCTGCCTTCCACTGCAGCAATTCCAGTACGGTACCAAGCTTTGTGTTGCCATCTTCGCAATTGGGGTACAACCCTTGTTTGTGATCCTCTAAAATGCGATCGAACTTCAGCTTCTCCTTTTGACTTTCGCATTGCGTCCTTGCATCGACAATGACCCGGCGGAGATCATCATCATCGGGCACATCGTCTGGTTCCTCTTGATCTTCAACAGCTTCACCCGTTGCAGCATCATTGGGCACATCGTCTGGTTCCTCTTGATCTTCACCAGCTCCCCCCGTTGCAGCATCACCGTATTCAGGGGGCACTTACTTATCATCGTACTCTTCTTCTTCGCCGTCTTCCATCATAACCCCTATTTCTCCATGCCTCGTCCAAACATTATAGTGTGGCATGAAACCCTTGTAAAGCAGGTGGGAGTGAAGGATTTTCCGGTTAGAGTAAGACATTGTATTCCCACATTTAGTGCATGGACAACACATAAAATCATTCTTCTTGTTTGCCTCAGCCGCATCGAGAAACTCATGCACGCCCTTAATGTACTCGGAGGTGTGTCTGTCACCGTACATCCATTGCCGGTTCATCTGCGTGCATTATATATAAATAAGTGTCCAAATTAATAGAAGTTCATCATCACATTAAAACCAAAGTACATACATAGTTCTCATCTAACAACATATAGCTCTCCAGAGCATCTAATTAATTAAACCATACATTGAAACTATGTAAAACATTTCAATGCGAAAAAAATGTGATCATAATCGCAACCAATGTAACAATTGATCCAACGGCATAATGATGCCAAGCCTCGGTATGAATGGCATATTTTCTAATCTTTCTAATCTTCAAGCGCATTACATCCATCTCGATCTTGTGATCATCGACGACATCCGCAACATGCAACTCCAATATCATCTTCTCCACCTCAATTTTTTTTATTTTTTCCTTCAATTGTTTTCTTCGTCAACTAAATTTAACCTCTCGACAATAGGGTCGGTTGGAATTTGCGGTTCACATACATCCTAGATAAATAAAATCTATGTCACGTTGGTCGGCATAATTTTCATAAACAATAAATGAACCAATAGTTATAAAGATAATATATACCACATCCGAATCATAGACAGGACGAGGGCCGACGGGGGTGGATACCAAAACCATCACACTATATAAGATGCAATAATAAAAGTAAGAAAATAATACAAGTATCTATGTAAACATACAAGTAAGAATATTTTTCCTTTCAGAAAGAAGATAAGAATCAGAGGCTCACCACGGTGGTGCCGGCGATGAGCTCGGCGCGGGTGATCGACGGCGGTGAAGACGGGGACGGGGCGTGATGGACCGCTAAATCTAGACAAATATTGAGGAAAATGGAGCTTGGAGGTGGAGCTTGGAGAGGAGAAAGCTTAAGTAGTGTGACTCGGGCATTCCATCGAACACCTTGTGTGCATAGGAGGTGAGCTAGAGCACCACCAAGCCCTCTCCCCCTCGGCCAGAAAAAACAGAGCAGTGTGCTCTGCTCTTGCGCGAGGGGGTATATATAGGCACCACCACTGGTCCCGGTTGGTGGCATGAACCGGGACTAAAGGGGAGCCTCTGGTCCCGGTTCGTCCCACCAACCGGGACCAATGGCCCATGTGGCCCGGCCGGCCCCCTGGGCTCACGAACCGGGTCCAATGCCCCCATTGGTCCCGGTTCTGGACTGAACCGGGACTAATGGGCTGACCCAGTTCTGGTCACGAAAGATTCCAATAAGTCATCAAGTGGTTGACCTGCTCTCGCCGCATCATGACAATCAGTTTTTGGCTTTCTCTACTGCGGTTCTTAATCAGGTTAACCGGAAGCACAATCGCAGTAGTTCTTCCTTTACTACCCTAGCCGATAGAGCGGAACGTAGGGTAGCAAGCACAAGAGTCGGGCAACCAAACTTTTGACCCAAGACCTGATTCGGAGCTGATGCATATAAGGCCAAAACTCATGATGCCAAAGTACGGTATAGAGTTGTTCGGTCTTGTCGGCAACTCGTTTGTTCCCATATCGAGCCCCTGGCTAGCTATGCTGAGGTGTAGGTTTGAAACAACCGTAAGGGCAAATCTCGGTTCTATAGAACAAAGCAGATTTATTTTTACTGGGATCTGAGTGATGTGCCAATCGTTTATATAGATAGCAAAGCCACACCCTGGCTATTTTACATGCCAAGGGTGGAAGGATGAGGATAAAGGGATGATAACCCACAAGTATAGGGGATCGCAACAGTTTTCGAGGGTAGAGTATTCAACCCAAATTTATTGATTCGACACAAGTATTAGCAGTTGAGTTGTCAATTCAACCACACCTGGGTAACTTAATATCTGCAGCAAAGTATTTTGTAGCAAAGCAATATGATTGTAGTGGTAACGGTAACAAAAGTAACGGTAGCAAAAGTAATATTTTTGGTGTTTTGTAGTGATTGTAACAGTAGCAATGGAAAAGTAAACAAGCGAAGAACAATATGTGAAAAGGTCGTAGGCATTGGATCGGTGATGGAGAATTATGCCGGATGCAGTTCATCGTGTAAAAATCATAACATAGGGTGACACAGAACTAGCTCCAATTCATCAATGTAATGTAGGCATGTATTCCGAATATAGTCATACGTGCTTATGGAAAAGAACTTGCATGACATATTTTGTCCTACCCTCCCGTGGCAGCGGGTTCCTAATGGAAACTAAGGGATATTAAGGCCTCCTTTTAATAGAGTACCAGAACAAATAATTAGCACATAGTGAATACATGAACTCCTCAAACTAAGGTCATCACCGAGAGTGGTCCCGATTATTGTCACTTCGGGGTTGTAGGATCATAACACATAGTAGGTGACTATAGACTTGCAAGATAGGATCAAGAACTCACATATATTCATGAAAACATAATAGGTTCAGATCTGAAATCATGGCACTTGGGCCTAGTGACAAGCATTAAGCATAGCAAAGTCATAGCAACATTAATCTCAAAACATAGTGGATACTAGGGATCAAACCCTAACAAAACTAACTCGATTACATGATAGATCTCATTCAACCCATCACCGTCCAGCAAGGCTACGATGGAATTACTCACGCACGGCGGTGAGCATCATGAAATTGGTGATGGAGGATGGTTGATGATGATGACGGCGACAAATCCCCCTCTCTGGAGCCCCGAACGGACTCCAGATCAGCCCTCCCGGGAGGTTTTAGGGCTTGGCGGCGGCTCCGTATCGTAAAACATGATGAATTCTTCTCCTTGTTTTTTTCTCCCTGATAGCAAATATATAGAGTTGGAGTTGAGGTCGGAGGAGCTCCAGGGGGCCCACGAGGTAGGGGGCGCGCCCTAGGGGGGAGGGCGCGCCCCCCACCCTCGTGGACAGGGTGTGGGCCCCCTGGTCTTCATCTTTTGCAAGGATTTTTTATTAATTCCAAATAGACGTTCCGTGAAGTTTCAGGTCATTCCGAGAACTTTTATTTCTGCACATAAATAACACCATGGAAAGTCTGCTAAAAACAGCGTCAGTCCGGGTTAGTTCCATTCAAATCATGCAAGTTAGAGTCCAAAACAAGGGCAAGAGTGTTTGGAAAAGTAGATACGACGGAGACGTATCAACTCCCCCAAGATTAAACCTTTGCTTGTCCTCAAGCTGTTCAGTTGACAAACTAAAAGTGATAAAGAAAAACTTTTACAAACTCTGTTTGCTCTTGTTGTTGTAAATATGTAAAGCCAGCATTAAAGTTTTCAGCAAAGATTATGACTAACCACATTTGCAATAACTCTTAGGTCTCATGTTTACTCATATCAATAGCATAATCAACTAGCGAGTCATAATAATAAATCTCGGATGACAACACTTTGTCAAAACAATCATGATATGATATAACAAGATGGTATCTCGCTAGCCCTTTCTGAGATCGAAAAACATAAACGCAAAGCACCTTTAAAGATCAAGGACTGACTAGACATTGTCTTTCATGGTAAAAGAGATCCAATCATAGTCATACCCAATATAAATTAATAGTAATGGATGCAAATGACAGTTGTGCTCTACAGCTTGTGCTTTTTAATAAGAGGGTGATGACTGAACATAAAAGTAAATAGATAGGCCCTTCGCAGAGGGAAGCAGGGATTTGTAGAGGTGCCAGAGCTCGGTTTTGAAATAGAGATAAATAATATTTTGAGCGGCATACTTTCATTGCCAACATAACAACCAAGAGATGGCGATATCTTCCATACTACACACATTATAGGCGGTTCCCAAACAGAATGGTAAAGTTTATACTCCCCCTCCACCAACAAGCATCAATCCATGACTTGCTCAAAACAACGAGTGTATCCAACTAGAAACAGTCCCAGGGGGTGTTTTGTTTGCAATTAATTTGATTTAGTTTGCATAAAGCATGGGAGTGGGCATCCCGGTGACCATCCATTTTCTCGTGAATGAGGAGCGGAGTCCACTCCTCTTGAGAATAACCCGCCTAACATGGTAGATACGGACATCCCTAGTTGATACATGAGCTATTCGAGCATACAAAGCAGAATGTTTATTTGAAGGTTTAGAGTTTGGCACATACAAATTTACTTGGAACGCCAAGTAAATACCGCATATAGGAAGGTATTGTGGACTCATATGGAATAACTTTGGGGTTTAAGGGATTGGATGCACAAGCAGTATTCCCGCTTAGTACAAGTGAAGGCTACCAAAAGACTGGGAAGCGACCAGCTAGAGAGCGACAAGAGTCATGAACATGCATTAAAATTAATAAACATGGGATGCAAGCATGAGTAGGATATAATCCACCATGAACATAAATATCGTGAAGGCTATGTTGGTTTGTTTCAACTACATGTGTGAACATGTTCCAAGTCGAGTCACTTAAATCATTCAAAGGAGGATACCACCCCACTATACCACATTGCTACCTCCTGAGCTTGCGTTGGATTTCCCCGAAGAGGAAAGGATGATGCAGCAGAGTAGCGTAAGTATTTCCCTCAGTTTTTGAGAACCAAGGTATCAATCCAGTAGGAGGCCACGCGCAAGTCCCTCGTACCTACACAAAAGCAATAGCTCCTCGCAACCAACGCGATTAGGGGTTGTCAATCCCTTCACAGTCACTTACGAGAGTGAGATCTGATAGAGATGATAGATAATATTTTTGGTATTTTTGATATAGAGATGCAAAGTGAAAAGTAAAAAGCAAAGTAAAAAGCAAACAGCAAGATTAAAGTGATGGAGATTGATATGATGAGAATAGACCCGGGGGCCATAGGTTTCACTAGTGGCTTCTCTCAAGAGCATAAGTATTCTACGGTGGGTGAACAAATTACTGTTGAGCAATTGACAGAATTGAGCATAGTTATGAGAATATCAAGGTATGATCATGTATATAGGCATCACGTCCGAGACAAGTAGACCGACTCCTGCCTGCATCTACTACTATTACTCCACTCATCGACCGCTATCCAGCATGCATCTAGAGTATTAAGTAAAAAACAGAGTAACGCCTTAAGCAAGATGACATGATGTAGAGAGATAAATTCATGCAATATGAAATAAACCCCATCTTGTTATCCTCGATGGCAACGATACAATACGTGCCTTGCTGCCCCTTCTGTCACTGGGAAAGGACACCGCAAGATCGAACCCAAAGCTAAGCACTTCCCATGGCACAAGAACTACCGATCTAGTTGGCCAAACCAAACAGATAATTCGAAGAGACTTGCAAAGATAACCAATCATACATAAAAGATTTCAGAGAAGATTCAAATATTATTCGTAGATAGACTAGATCATAAACCCGCAATTCATTGATCTCAACAACCACACCGCAAAAAGAAGATTACATCGAATAGATCTCCACGAGAGGGGGGGAGAACATTGTATTGAGATCCAAAAAGAGAGAAGAAGCCATCTAGCTACTAACTATGGACCAGAAGGTCTAAGGTAAACTACTCACACTTCATCGGAGAGGCTATGATGATGTAGAATCCCTCCGTGATGACGGCCCTCTCCGGTGGAGCTCCGGAACAGGCCCCAAGATGGGATCTCGTGGACACAGAAAGTTGCGGCGGTGGAATTAGGTTTTTTGGCTCCGTATCTGATCGTTTGGGGGTATGTAGGTATATATAGGAGGAAGAAATATGTCGGTGGAGCTCCGTGGGCCCCACGAGGGTGGGGGGCGCGCCTGGGGGGTAGGGCGCGCCCCCCTACCTCGTGCCCACCTCGAAGCTTCCTTGGCGTAGGGTCCAAGTCTCCTGGGTCATATTCAGTGAGAAAATCACGTTCCCAAAGGTTTCATTTCGTTTGGACTCCGTTTGATATTCCGTTTCTTCGAAACACTGAAATAGGCAAAAAAAACAGCAATTCTGGGCTGGGCCTCCGGTTAATAGGTTAGTCCCAAAAATAATATAAAAGTGGAAAATAAAGCCCAATATAGTCCAAAACAGTAGATAATATAGCATGGAGCAATCAAAAATTATAGATACATTGGAGACGTATCAGGCATCCCCAAGCTTAAATTCCTGCTCATCCTAGAGTAGGTAAATGATAAAAAGAGAATTTTTGATGCGGAGTGCTACGTGGCATAATTTGAATGCAAATCTTCTTAATTGTGGTATGAATATTCAGATTTGAAATATTCAAGACAAAAGTTCATATTGACATAAAAATAATAATACTTCAATCATACTAACAAAGCAATTATGTCTTCTCAAAATAACATGGCCAAAGGAAGTTATCCCTACAAAATCATATAGTCTGGCTATGCTCTATCTTCACCACACAAAGTATTTAAATCATTCACAACCCCGATGATAAGCCAAGCAATTGTTTCATACTTTTTCGATCTTCACACAATACATGAGCGTGAGCCATGGATATAGCACTTATATGTGGAATAGAATGGTGGTTGTGGAGAAGACAAAAGGAGGGGAAGATAATCACACATCAACTAGGCGTATCAATGGGCTATGGAGATGCCCATCAATAGATATCAATGTGAGTGAGTAGGGATTGCCATGCAACGGATGCACTAGAGCTATAAGTATATGAAAGCTCATCAAAAGAAACTAAGTGGGTGTGCATCCAACTCGCTTGCTCACGAAGACCTATGGCAATTTGAGGAAGCCCATCATTGGAATATACAAGACAAGTTCTATAACGAAAAATTCCCACTAGTATATGAAAGTGACAAAATGAGAGACTCTCTATCATGAAGATCATGGTGCTACTTTGAAGCACAAGTGTGGTAAAAGGATAGTAACATTGTCCCTTCTCTCTTTTTCTCTCATTTTTTTATTTGGGCCTTTTTTTGCCTCTTTTTTTCGTCCAGAGTCTCATCCCGACTTATGGGGAAATCATAGTCTCCATCATTCTTTCCTCACTTGGGACAATGCTCTAAAAATTGATGATCATCACACTTTTATTTTTCTTACAACTCAACAATTACAACGCAATACTTAGAACAAATATGACTCTGTATGAATGCCTCCGGCGGTGTACCAGAATATGCAATGAATCAATAGTGACATGTATGAAAGAATTATGAATGGTGGCTTTGCCACAAATACGATGTCAACTACATGATCATGCTAGCAATATGACAATGATGGAGCGTGTCATAATAAACGGAACGGTGGAAAGTTGCATGGCAATATATCTCGGAATGGCTATGGAAATGTCGTGATAGGTAGGTATGGTGGCTGTTTTGAGGAAGGTATATGGTGGGTGTATGATACCGGCGAAAATTGCGCGGTATTAGAGAGGCTAGCAATGGTGGAAGGTTGGGAAAAAGTGCATATAATCCATGGACTCAACACTAGTCATAAGAACTCATATACTTATTGCAAAAATCTAGAAGTTATCAAAGCATAGTATTACGCGCATGCTCCTAGGGGGATAGATTGGTAGGAAAAGACCATCGCTCGTCCCCGACCGCCACTCATAAGGAATACAATCAATAAATAAATCATGCTCCAACTTCATCACATAACGGTTCACCATACGTGCATGCTACGGGAATCACAAACTTTAACACAAAAATTTCTCAAATTCACAACTACTCAACTAGCATGACTCTAAAATTATCACCTCCATATCTCAAAACAATTATGAAGCATCAATCTTTTCTTTAGTATTCAACACACTCAAAAGAAAGTTTCAAAAATCTTGAATACCAAGCATATTATTATTAAGCAAATTACCATGCTATTAAGACTCTCAAAATAATCTAAGTGAAGCATGAGAGATCAATAGTTTCTTTAAAAAAATCCACCACCGTGCTCTAAAAGATCTAAGTGAAGCACATAGAGCAAAATTATAACGCTCAAAATATATAAGTGAAGCACATAGAGGAAAACTACATTGCTCAAAAGATATAAGTGAAGCACATATAGTATTCTATCAAATTCCAATTCATGTATGGCTCTCTCAAAAGGTGTGTACATCAAGGATGATTGTGGCACACTAGCAAACAAAGACACAAATAATACAAGATGCTCCAAGCAAAACACATATCATGTTGGTGAATAAAAATATAGCTCCAAGTAAATTACCGATGGAAGTAGACGAAAGAGGGGATGCCTTCCGGGGCATCCCCAAGCTTTGAATTTTGGGTGTCCTTAGATTATCTTGGGGGTTCCATGGGCATCCCCAAGCTTAATCTCTTGCCACTCCTTGTTCCATAATACATCAAAAGAATTCACCCAAAACTTGAAAACTTCACAACACAAAACTCAATAGAAATCTCGTGAGCTCCGTTAGAGAGAAAACAAAATACCACTTCAAGGTACTGTAATGAACTCATTATTTATTTATATTGGTGTTAAACCTACTGTATTCCAACTTCTCTATGGATTATAAACTATTTTACTAGCCATAGATTCATCAAAATAAGCAAGCAACACACGAAAAACAAAATCTGTCAAAAACAGAACAGTCTGTAGTAATCTGTAACTAACGCAAACTTCTGGAACTCCAAAAATTCTACCAAAATTAGACGGCCTAGAAAATTTGTTTATTGATCAGCAGCAATTAGAATCAGTATTTTATCACGTTCTGATGATTTTTAATAATTCGGGCACTGAGCGCAAAGTTTCTGGAAATTACAGCAAGATCAAATAACTATCATCCAAGAAGATCCAATAGGTCTAGCTTGGCACAAACACTAATTAAAACACAAAAACACGTCCAAACAGAAGGTAGATGGGTTATTTATTCAACGACAGAAAGGAAATATATTGGGTTGTCTCCCAACAAGCGCTTTTCTTTAAAGCCTTTTTAGCTAGGCATTGATAATTTTAATGATGCTCACATGAAAGACAAGAATTGAAGCACAAAGAGAGCATCATAAAACATGTGAGAAACACATCTAAGTCTAACATACTTCCTATGCATAGGCATCTTATATAAAACAAATTATCATAGCAAGCAAAAACTAGCATATGCAAGGAAGCAGAAAGGAACAATAGCAATCTCAACATAACGAGAGGTAATTTAGCAACATGAAAATTTCTATAACCATATTTTCCTCTCTCATAATAATTACATGTAGGATCATAACAAAATTCAACAATATAGCTATCACATAACATATTCTCAACACAATCCACATGCATGCGAAGTTGACACTCTTCCAAAATAGTGAGATTATCATTAACTAAAGTCATGATTTCTCCAAGACCACTTTTATCGAAAATTTCATAAGATTGAATGTTATCCAAATATGTGGGATCTAAAGTTGACACTCCAAACCCACTTTCAATATTATTGCAAACACTATTATCAATCTTATATTCGTCATGGGGCTTAAATAAATTTTCAAGATCATAAGAAGAATCTCCCCAATCATGACTATTGGATACAGCAAAACTAGCATCCCCAAGCTTAGGGTTTTGCATATTATTAGCATAATTCACATCAATAGAATTTATAATAAAACCATTGCAATCATGCTTTTTATTCAAAGATCTATCGTGAAGCACTTCATCACAATTTTCAGATTTACAGAATTCAGGCAAAAGCTTATAAAGATAATCTGGTGTATCCAAACAACTAGGAATTGGTTCCTCATAATTGGATCTCTTAAAAAGATCGGCAAGCGGGTGAGGATCCATAGATATTAGCTTCTCTGTTTAGGAATAAATGCCCAACTATTTCAACCAAGCGAGAAAACGAGCCAAGAAAGACATCAAGGCGAACGCAAAAGAGTGGGCGAATAAAACGGCAAGGGTGAAGTGGGGGAGAGGAAAACGAGAGGCAAATGGCAACTAATGTAATGCGGGAGATAGGGATTGTGATGGGTACTTGGTGTGTTGACTTTTGTGCAGACTCCCCGGCAACGGCGCCAGAAATTCTTCTTGCTACCTCTTGACCTTGCATTGGATTTCCCCGAAGAGGAAAGGATGATGCAGAAGAGTAGCGTAAGTATTTCCCTCATTTTTTGAGAAAAAAGGTATCAATCCAGTAGGAGGCCACGCGCAAGTCCCTCGTACCTACACAAAAGCAACAGCTCCTCGCAACCAACGCGATTAGGGGTTGTCAATCCCTTTACGGTCACTTGCGAGAGTGAGATCTGATAGGGATGATAGATAATATTTTTTGGTATTTTTGATATAGAGATGCAAAGTGAAAAGTAAAAAAGCAAAGCAAGATTAAAGTGATGGAGATTGATATGATGAGAATAGACCCGGGGGCCATAGGTTTCACTAGTGGCTTCTCTCAAGAGCATAAGTATTCTACGGTGGGTGAACAAATTACTGTTGAGCAATGGACAGAATTGAGCATAGTTATGAGAATATCTAGGTATGATCATGTATATAGGCATCACGTCCGAGACAAGTAGACCGACTCCTGCCTGCATCTACTACTATTACTCCACTCATCGACCGCCATCCAGCATGCATCTAGAGTATTAAGTTTAAAACAGAGTAACGCCTTAAGCAAGATGACATGATGTAGAGAGATAAATTCATGCAATATGAAATAAACCCCATCTTGTTATCCTCGATGGCAGCGATACAATACGTGCGTTGCTGCCCCTTCTATCACTGGGAAAGGACAGCGCAAGATCGAACCCAACGCTAAGCACTTCTCCCATGGGAAGAACTACCAATCTAGTTGGCCAAACCAAACAGATAATTCGAAGAGACTTGCAAAGATAACCAATCGTACATAGAAGAATTCAGAGAAGATTCAAATATTATTCATAGATAGACTTGATCATAAACCCACAATTCATCGGTCTCAACAAACACATAGCAAAAAGAAGATTACATCAAATAGATCTCCACGAGAGGGGGGGGAGAACATTGTATTGAGATCCAAAAAGAGAGAAGAAGTCATCTAGCTACTAACTATGGACCCGAAGGTCTGAGGTAAACTACTCACACTTCATCGGAGAGGCTATGATGATGTAGAAGCCCTCCGTGATGATGGCCCTCTCCGGCGGAGCTCCAGAACAGGCCCCAAGATGGGATCTCGTGGATACAGAAAGTTGCGCCGGTGGAATTAGGTTTTTTTTGATCCGTATCTGATCGTTTGGGGGTACGTAGGTATATATAGGAGGAAGAAGTACGTCGGTGGAGCTCCGTGGGCCCCACGAGGGTGGGGTCGCGCCTGGGGGGTAGGGCGCGCCCCCCTACCTCGTGCCCACCTCGAAGCTTCCTTGGCGTAGGGTCCAAGTCTCTTGGGTCATATTCGGTGAGAAAATCACGTTCCCGAAGGTTTCATTCTGTTTGGACTCCGTTTGATATTCCGTTTCTTCGAAACACTGAAATAGGCAAAAAAACAGCAATTCTGGGCTGGGCCTCCGGTTAATAGGTTAGTCCCAAAAATAATATAAAAGTGGAAAATAAAGCCCAATATAGTCCAAAACAGTATATAATATAGCATGGAGCAATCAAAAATTATAGATCCGTTGGAGACGTATCACACATCACAACCATTTTAATAGCATGTTGGCACGCAAGGTAAACCATTATAAGTCATAGCTAATCAAGCATGGCATAAGTAACTATGATCTCTAATTGTCATTGCAAACATGTTTATTCATAATAGGCTGAATCACGAATGATGAACTAATCATATTTACAAAAACAAGAAAGGTCGAGTTCATACCAGCTTTTCTCATCTCAGTCAGTCCATCATATATCGTCATAATTGCCTTTCACTTGCACGACAGAACGAAGTGAATAATAATAAGAGTGCATGTGCATTGGACTAAGCTGGAATCTGCGAGCATTCAATAAACAGGAGAAGACAAGGCAATATGGGCTCTTGGTTAAATCAACAGTAATGCATATAAGAGCCACTTCAACAATTTAATTATGGTCTTCTCCTATCGACCCCCAAAGAAAAGAAAAGAAATAAAAATATTTACGCGGGAAAGCTCCCAACAAGCAAAAGAAGAACGAGAAATATTTTTGGATGTTCTTCTTTTTAATTATTACCACTACAGCAAGAAAGTAAACTAGCTAGAAGCTATTACTAATTCTTTTTGTTTTTCTTAAGGTTTATCAAATACACAAGAAGAAAGCAAGAAAAAGATAATAAACTAGCATTGATATTACAGTGAAAGAGTATGAGCACCGACATCTAGCAACGAGTGTGTGAACATGAATGTAATGTCGGTGAGAAATACGTACTCCCCCAAGCTTAGGCTTTTGGCCTAAGTTGGTTCATTGCCAAGGATGGCTTGGCAGATACCCGTAGTTGTAGCTGGGGTCGTACTGAGATGCAGAGGCTATCACCTCCTGAGCTGCAGCGTGGCAGCGAGCTGCCTCCGCCCTCCTCTCGTACTCATCTGCCTCCTTTCTGGTAATAAAATGTCTTGGTATTGCCTCCTCACAAATGTACTAGTGAGATAATGGTATTGGCTGCACTTCTTTGCCTCAAAGCTCACAAGATTAGCGTTACGCAAATATGCGTTAAATTCTTCCTTGATTCCCGCTCGATCCATACAATTTTCTAAAGGCCATTCACAGGGCCGCACTGGAGCGTCCCTTGGTGGCTCCTCGTCAGCGTCACGCATTGCAAGCCTGGGTCCTTGATTCCTTGAATAACCACCTTGGAACATTTTCCTAAGCATATTTCCCCCCCTGATTTTTTTTTGAAATTTTTAGTAACTTCAAACAAGAGTGAACCAAGCTCAACAAAATTGATAGCAACTACTCCTACAAGTGCCTAGAGGCTATATCATGCATTAGAACTACTTGGAACCATATAAATTTGACATGCAAGCTCATGAACATGGTCACCTAGGCAACACAAATTTGCAAAGAATAAAGCACTAGAACAAAACCTAATTGGACCAATGGAGGAGTCACATACCAAGGAACAATCTCCCCAAGCAGTTTTGTGAGAGGTGCTTTGTGCAAGGAGATCGAAAATCACAGCAAAGTGAGCTAGAACTCGTGCTTGAGCTGGATATTGGTGTTTGTGGGAGGAAGAAGGAGTGTATGGCTGCAGGAATAAGTGGAGGAGGGCCACCATGGGCCCACGAGGCAGGGGGGCGCGCCCTCCACCCTCGTGGCTAGGTGCTCTCCCCTCTTGTTGTGTTCTCAGTGCTAAAAATTCTCAAATGTTCTAGAAAAAATCATATTCCATTTTCAGGGCATTTGGAGAACTTTTATTTTTGGGGTATTTTTGTATTGCACAGATAAATCAGAAAACAGACAGAAAAATACTATTTTACTTTATTTCAGCTAAATAACAGAAAGTACGGAGAGGGTACAGAAGGTTGTGCCTTCTAGTTTCATCCATGTCATGCTCATCAAAAGGAATCCACTAACAAGGTTGATCAAGTCTTGTTAAGAAACTCATTCCGAATAACATGGAACCGGAGAAATTTCGAATAACACTATGTTACCTCAACGGGGATATGCACATCCCCAATAATAAGAATATAATATCTCTTTTTTACAGTAGGAAGAGGAAATTCAAAACCTCCGATGATAATCGATGGAATTTTTCCAATAGAGTTTATACTGTGGATTTGAGGTTGTTTCCTCAGAAAGTGTACCGTATGCTCATTACCATTAACATGAAAAGTGACATCGCCTTTGTTGCAATCAATAACAGCTCCTGCAGTGTTCAAAAAAGGTCTTCCAAGAATAATAGATATACTATCATCCTTGGGAATATCAAGAATAACAAAGTCCGTTAAAATAGTAACGTTTGCAACCACAACAGGCACATCCTCACAAATACCGACAGGTATAGCAGTTGATTTATTAGCCATTTGCAAAGATATTTCAGTAGGTGTCAACTTATTCAAGTCAAGTCTACGATATAAAGAGAGAGGCATAACACTAGCACCGGCTCCAAGACCACATAAAGCAGTTTTAACATAGTTTCTTTTAATGGAGCATGGTATAGTAGGTACTCCTGGATCTCCAAGTTTCTATGGTATTCCACCCTTAAAAGTATAATTAGCAAGCATGGTGGAAATCTCAGCTTCCGGTATCTTTCTTTTGTTTGTAACAATATCTTTCATATACTTAGCATAAGGATTCATTTTGAGCATATCAGTCAATCGCATACGCAAAAAGATAGGCCTAATCATTTCAGCAAAGCGCTCAAAATCCTCATCATCATTTTTCTTGGATGGTTTCAGAGGGAACGACATGGGTTTCTGAACCCATGGTTCTCTTTCTTTACCATGTTCCCTAGCAACGAGGTCTCTCTTATCATAACGTTGATTCTTTGATTGTGGGTTATCAAGATCAACAGCAGGTTCAATTTCTACATCATTATCATTGCTAGGTTGAGCATCATCATGAACATCATCATTAGCATTTTCATTAGGTTCATGTTCATTATCAGATTGTGTTTCAGCATCAGAAATAGATATATCATTTGGATTCTCAGGTGGTTCAGCAATGGGTTCACTAGAAGCATGCAAAGTCCTATCATTTTTTTTCTTCTTTTTAGAAGTACTAGGTGCATCAATATTATACTCAATTCTCTTAGGGTGGCCTTCAGGATACAAAGGATCCTGAGTCATTCTACCAGTTCTAGTAGCGACTTTAACGGCATAATTATTTTTCTTACTATTCATTTCATTGAGCAGATCATTTTGATCTTTAAGTACTTGTTCTACTTGAGTGGTAACCATAGAAGCATGTTTGCTAATGAGTTTAAGTTCACCTTTAACATTATCCATATAATCACCCAAGTGTTTAAGCATATCGGAATTGTATTTCAATTGTCTACCAAAATAAGCATTAAAATTTTCGTGCTTAACCATAAAATTGTCAAACTCATCTAAGCATGGGCTAGCAAACTTAGTAAGAGGGATTTCAGCTTTATCATATCTATAGAGAGAATTTACCTTTACTACCTGTGTCGGGTTATCAAGACCATGAGTTTCTTCAACAGGTGGTGAATTAAGACCATGTATTTCTTCAATAGGAGGTAAATTCTTAACATCTTCAGCTTTAATACCTTTTTCTTTCATAGATTTCTTTGCCTCTTGCATATCTTTAGGACCGAGAAATAGAACACCTCTCTTCTTCGGAGTTGGTTCAGGAATAGGCTCAGGAATTGGCTCAGGAGCTAGCTCACGAAGTTTACAATTATTTTCATTTTTCAGCATATTATTCAATAGAATTTCAGCTTCATCCGGTGTTCTTTCCCTGAAAACAGAACCAGCACAACTATCCAGGCAATCTCTGGAAGCATCGGTTAGTCCATTATAAAATATATCAAGTATTTCATTTTTCTTAAGAGGATGATCAGGCAAAGCATTAAGTAACTTGAGAAGCCTCCCCCAAGCTTGTGGGAGACTTTCTTCTTCAATTTGCACAAAATTTTACATTTCTCTCAAAGCAGCTTGTTTCTTATGAGCAGGGAAATATTTAGCAGAGAAGTAATAAATCATATCCTGGGGACTACGCACGCAACCAGGATCAAGAGAATTAAACCATATCTTAGCATCACCCTTTAATGAGAACGGAAATATTTTAAGGATATAGAAGTAGCGTGATCTCTCATCATTAGTAAACAGGGTGACTATATCATTTAATTTAGTAAGATGTGCCACAATAGTTTCAGATTCATAGCCATGAAAAGGATCAGATTCAACCAAAGCAATTATATCAGGATCAACAGAGAATTCATAATCCTTATCGGTAACACAGATAGGTGAAGTAGAAAAAGCAGGGTTAGGTTTCATTCTATCATTAAGAGATTGCTTATTCCATTTAGCTAATAACCTCTTGAGTTCATATCTATCTTTGCAAGCTAAAATAGCTAAAGAAGCTTCTTTATCAAAAACAAAACCCTCAGGAATAACAGCCAAATCTCCATCATCACTTTCATCAATATAATCAGTTTCAATAATTTCTTTCTCTATAGCCCTAGCAATTTGTTCATCAAGAAATTCACCAAGTGGCACAAAAGTATCAGGCATAGAAGTAGTTTCATCATAAGTATCATGCATAGCAGAAGTGGCATCATCAATAACATGCGACATATCAGAATGAATAGCAGAAGCAGGTTTAGGTGTCGCATGCTTACTCAAAATAGAAGGTGAATCAAGTGTAGAGCTAGATGGCAGTTCCTTACCTCCCCTCGTAGTAGAGGATAAATTGTTGTCTTTGCATCTTTCAAGTTCTTCATAGTGACCAGCAGATATAAATCCCAAGGGACTCAAAGAATAGAGCTATGCTCCCCGGTAACGGCGCTAGAAAATAGTCTTGATAACCACAAGTATAGTGGATCGCAACAGTTTTCGAGGGGAGAGTATTCAACCCAAATTTATTGATTCGACACAAGGGGAGCCAATGAATATTCTCAAGTATTAGCAGTTGACTTGTCAATTCAACCACACCTGGATAACTTAATATCTGCAGCAATGTATTTAGTAGCAAAGCAATATGATAGTAGTGGTAACGGTAACAAAAGTAACGCTAGCAAAAGTAATATTTTTTGGTTTTCTGTAGTGATTCTAATAGTAGCAATGGAAAAGTAAATAAGCGAAGAACAATATGTGAAAAGCTCGTAGGCATTGGATCAGTGATGGAGAATTATGCCGGATGCGGTTCATCATGTAACAATCATAACATAGGGTGACACAGAACTAGCTCCAATTCATCAATATAATGTAGGCATGTATTCCGAATATAGTCATACGTGCTTATGGAAAAGAACTTGCATGACATCTTTTGTCCTATCCTCCCGTGGCAGCGTGGTCCTAATGGAAACTAAGGGATATTAAGGCCTCCTTTTAATAGAGTACCGGAATAAAGCATTAGCACATAGTGAATACTAGGGATCAAACCCTAACAAAACCAACTCGATTACCTGATAGATCACATTCCACCCATCACCGTCCAGCAAGCCTACGATGGAATTACTCACGCATGGCGGTGAGCATCATGAAATTGGTGATGGAGGATGGTTGATGATGATGACGGCGATGAATCCCCCTCTCTGGAGCCCCGAACGGACACCAGATCAGCCCTCCCGACAGGTTTTAGGGCTTGGCGGCGGCTCCGTACCATAAAACGCGATGAATTCTTCTCCTTGTTTTTTTCTCCCCGAAAGCAAATATATAGAGTTGGAGTTGAGGTCGGAGGAGCTTCAGGGGGCCCATGAGGTAGCGGGCGCGCCCTAGGGGGGAGGGCGCACCCCCCACCCTCGTGGACAGGGTGTGGGCCCCCTGGTCTTCATCTTTTGCAAGGATTTTTTATTAATTCCAAATAGATGTTTCGTGAAGTTTCAGGTCATTCCAAGAACTTTAGTTTCTGCACATAAATAACACAATGGAAAGTCTGCTAAAAACAGCGTCAGTCCGGGTTAGTTCCATTCAAATCATGCAAGTTAGAGTCCAAAACAAGGGAAAAAGTGTTTGGAAAAGTAGATACTGAGTTTCAAGGCACCTTACAGGTTCAAAATACTGAGTGTGGTCTACAAAAAGTTATTTTGGACCTCCTTTCGCACGTCTGCGTCGCCTGTCCTCGGTTAGGGTATTCCTTGACGAGAATGACGTTGGATGATTGTATGAACCCGAACTCCGATATAGTCCACGGGTGACGAGCCTTTGAGCCATCTGTAGAGAGGATAGTAAAAAAAGGAAGATGGTTAGAAAAACAAAGGAGTATATGGGAGTACTTGTAGGCCCATCCTTATTGTGCTTCCGCCGATGCCCAGTGTATTTTAAGTGCATAATTATGTATGTGCGGTACTGACTTCACAGGCATATTAGGCGAGCGGAGGAAGACGAATTGCTAGTCCGGTATGGACATCGACCAGTCATGTTGAACGGAGACCGGCGGTGTAATGGCCGATGAGGTATGCGGTGAGGTGAGGCCGCTTTGTAGTTCGGCTGAGGTATCTGTAGTATGATCTTCTGTATGGGGGGAGTTCTCCATGCATTCACCTCTAGGGGTGTACGTGACATATACCATGTTTACTGTTTTTACCTCAGGAGGAAACTGCTTCTGTCCCCCGGTGTTCGGTTGGTCAGTCTATTCCCCTTGTGTTCGGCATTTAACTTGCCAGCCTGTCTGAAAACCCAACAGCATCTGTTGATGTGATTAGCTGGTTTATTGGGGTGGCCATGAATCTGGCAGGGCCTATCCTATATCTTGTCTAAATTGGATGGTCCGCCCCTATTTTCCGTGAATGGCTTTTTTCGTTGGCCGGGTCTGGGGCTGCTGAATCCAATGTTGACCGTTGTGTCATGTGTTCTCTCATTGTTATTGCGGTGCTTGCTTTTATTGCGTCGTGGCTTCCCATTGCCGTCCCGGACTTCTGAAGTGCCCGGGTCACTGGCGCTATTGCTTCTACGAGCGAGCGAACTTTCTTCTCACGCGCAAAAGCGGGTCATCAGAGCCGTAAGGGCTGGCATGGATTTTGGTTTTTCCTGACCAAGGTGGAGGGAAGCCACTCATCCCGGATGTTGTGTTTGAGGGCCGCTAGGGATTCTGCGTCCGGACAGTCTACAATTTGGTTCTTTTTAACTAAGAACCTAGTCCAAAGCTTCCTGGCGGACTCCCCGGGCTGCTGGACAATGTGACTTAAATCATCGGCATCCGGTGGCCGGACATATGTACCCTGGAAATTCTCGCGGAAGGCATCTTCCAGATCCTCCCAGCTGCCAATCCAGTCTTCAGGCAGACTGTTTAACCAGTGTCGAGCTGGTCCTTTGAGTTTTAACGGAGGTATTTGATGGCGTGAAGATCGTCTCCGCGGGCCATATCGATGTGGAGAAGGAAATCTTCGATCCTCACCGCGGGATCTCTTGTTCCATCATATGATTCAATATTTACGGGCTTAAACCCTTATGGGAATTCATGATCCATTACTTCGACAGTGAAGCAAAGGGGGTGTGCAACACATCTATATCGGGCCACGACGCGACGTGTCTATGATGGAGTTCGTCTGCGATTTTCAGCCCGGGCGTGACTAGGTTCGTCACGTCCGAATAGATAGTCGTCGCCGTGTGTTGAAGTGCGTCCTCGCAATCCGTGGATAGATCTAGTATGACCTGCTCTGTTGTGCAGGTCCTGCCGAAGGCTGTGTGTATAATCCCGGGCTGTTTTATATTTGTTTTCACGCTCCGGTGGTGTAGGCTGTTGTTCGGCTTGAGTTGCCACTTCCTCCCGACCACGTGGTGGTTTGTTAGCCATGTTGCACGAGGGAGGTATGGACTTTCGTGCCTCCTCATCGAACTAAGGTAGCAGTTTGCACTTCGAGTAACGCTTGGCTGTGCGTTTGGGGTCGTATTCTTCGGCTGCTAGGACATCAGTCCATCTATCGTTGAGCAGATCTTGGTCAGGTTGAAGTTGCTTCCATTTCTTTTTCAGGCTTCTTGCTGTGGCTATGATACGTCCATTTTGCATCATTCTTTTATATCGATATTTATTGCATATGGACTGTTATTACATGTTATGTCACAATACTTATGCCTATTCTCTCTTATTTTACAAGGTTTACATAAGGAGGGAGAATGCCGACAGCTGGAATTCTGGGCTGGAAAAGGAGAAAATATTAGAGACCTATTCTGCACAACTCCAAAAGTCCTGAAACCCCACAGAAGTCATTTTTGGAAATAATAAAAAATATTGAGCGGAAGAAGTTCACCAGAGGGGGGCCCACCTGTCCACGAGGGTGGGGGTGCGCCCCCCTGCCTCGTGGGCCCCCTGTTGGCTCTCCGATGGCCATCTTCTGCTATATGAGGTCTTTCGTCAAGTAAAAAATCATAAGCAACCTTTCAGGACGAAACTCCGCCGCCACGAGGCGGAACCTTGGCAGAACCAATCTAGGGCTCCGGTAGAGCTGTTCTGCCGGGGATACTTCCCTCCGGGAGGGGGAAATCATCGCCATCGTCATCACCAACGCTCCTCCCATCGGGAGAGGGCAATCTCCATCAACATCTTCACCAGCACCATCTCCTCCCAAAACCCTAGTTCATCTCTTGTATCCAATTCTTGTCTCCAAGTCCGGGATTGGTACTAGTAGGTTGCTAGTAGTGTTGATTACTCCTTGTAGTTGATGCTAGTTGGTTTACTTGGTGGAAGATCATATGTTCAGATCCATTATGCATATTAATATCCCTCTGATTATGAACATGAATATGCTTTGTGATTAGTTACGTTTGTTCCTGAGGACACGAGAGAAGTCTTGCTATTAGTTGTCATGTGAATTTGGTATTCGTTTGATATTTTGATGAGATGTATGTTGTCTAGCCTCTAGTGGTGTTATGTGAACGTCGACTACATAACACTTCACAATTATTTGGTCCTAGAGGAAGGCATTGGGAAGTAATAAGTAGATGATGGGTTGCTAGAGTGACAGAAGCTTAAACCCTAGTTTATGCGTTGCTTCGTAAGGGGCTGATTTGGATCCATATGTTTCATGCTATGGTTAGGTTTACCTTAATACTTTTGTTGTAGTTGTGGATGCTTGCAATAGAGGTTAATCATAAGTGGGATGCTTGTTCAAGTAAGAACTGCACCCAAGCACCGGTCCACCCACATATCAAATTATCAAAGTACCGAACGCGAATCATATGAACGTGATGAAAATTAGCTTGACGATATTCCCATGTGTCCTCGGGAGCGCTTTTTCCTTATATAAGAGTTTGTCCAGGCTTGTCCTTCGCTACGAAAAGGATTGGGCCACCTTGCTGCACTTTATTTACTTTTGTTACTTGTTGCTTGTTACAAATTATCTTATCACAAAACTATTTGTTACCACTTATTTCAGTACTTGCAGAGAATACCTTGCTGAAAACCGCATATCATTTCCTTCTGCTCCTCGTTGGGCTCGACACTCTTACTTATCGAAAGGAGTACGATAGATCCCCTATACTTGTGGGTCATCAAGACTCTTTTCTGGCGCCGTTTCTGGGGAGTGAAGCGCCTTTGATAGGTGGAATTTGGTAAGGAAAAATTTATATAGTGTGCTGAAATTTACTGTCCCTTGTTACTATGGAAAGTAATCCTCTGAGGGGCTTGTTCGGGGTATCTTCACCCCGACCAGTAGAGCAAAGAATTGCTCCTCAACCTATTGAACCTATTGAAAATGAAAATATTCCCTTTGAAGTTCCTTCAGGTATGTTAGAAAAACTGCTTGATAACCCTTTTACAGGAGATTGAACAAAGCATCCTGATGAACATCTACTTTATGTGGATGAAGTTTGTGGATTATTTAAGCTTGCAGGTATACCCGATGATGTTGTTAAGAAGAAGGTCTTCCCTTTATCTTTGAAGGGAGATGCATCGACATGTTATAGGCTATGTGATGACACGGGATCATGGAACTATAAACGAATGAAATTGGAATTTCATCAGAAGTATTATCCTGTGCATCTTGTTCATCATGATCGCAATTATATATATAAGTTTTGGACTCGCGAAGGAGAAAGCATCGCTCAAGCTTGGGGGAGGCTTAAATCAATGTTATATTCATGCCCCAATAATGAGCTCTCAAAAGAAATAATTCTTCAAAGTTTTTATGCTCGGCTTTCTGAAAACAATCGCATCATGCTCGATACTTCTTGTACTGGCTCTTTTATGATGAAGACTATTGAATTCAAATGGAATTTATTGGATAGAATTAAACGCAACTCTGAAGATTGGGATCTCGATGAAGGTAAGGAGTCAGGTATGACACCTAAGTTTGATTGTGTTAAATCTTTTATGGATACCGATGTTTTCTGTAAATTTAGCACTAAATATGGACTTGACTCTAAGATAGTAGCTTCTTTATGTGAATCTTTTGCTACTTATGTTGATCTCCCTAAAGAGAAGTGGTTTAAATATCATCCTCCCATAGAATCAAAAGTAGTTGCACCTACTAAAGTTGAAGAAAAGATTGTCACTTATAATGATCATGTTGTTCCTACTTCTTATGTTGAGAAACCACCTTTTGCTGTTAGGATAAAGGATCATGCTAAAGCTTCAACTTTGGTTTGTAAAAGTAATATTAGAACTTATACATCTCCTGAGCAAGTTAAAGTTGAACCTAATATTGCTATTGCTAAAGATCTCTTGGCTGATAATATTGATGGGCATGTTATTCATTTCTGTGGTGAAACCGCTAGAATTGCCAAACCCTGTGCTAAAGTTAATCATAGACCTGTGGTAGGCGTGCCTGTTATTTCTGTTAAAATAGGAGATCATTTTTATCATGGCTTATGTGATATGGGTGCTAGTGCTAGTGTTATACCTTATGACTTGTATAAAGAAATATGCATGATATTGCACCCGCTGAGATAGAAGGTATTGATGTTACAATTAAACTTGCCAATAGAGATACTATATCAGCAATGGGAATTGTTAGAGATGTTGAAGTCTTGTGTGGGAAAACTAAATATCCTACTGATTTTCTTGTTCTCAGTTCCCCACAAGACAGCTTTTGTCCCATTATATTTGGTAGACCCTTCTTGAACACTCTTAATGCAAGAATAGACTGCGAAAAGAATGTTGTTACTATTGGTTTGGGTGATATGTCTCATGAGTTTCATTTCTCTAAATTTAGTAGACAACACCATGAAGAAAAATTGCCTAGTAAGGATGAAATTATTGGTCATGCTTCTATTGCCGTACCTCCTAGTGATCCTTTAGAACAATATTTGCTAGACCATGAAAATGATAGGTTTATGAATGAAAGAAGGGAAATAGATGAAGTATTCTTTAAATAGGAACCTATTCTGAAACACAATTTGCCTGTTGAAATCCTAGGGGATCCCCCTCCACCCAAGGGTGATCCCGTGTTTGAGCTTAAACTGTTGCCTGATAATCTTAAATATGCTTATCTTGATGAAAAGAAGATATATCATGTTATTATTAGTGCTAACCTTTCAGAGCATGAAGAAGAGAGGTTATTGAAAACTCTGAAGAAGCACCGTCCTGCTATTGGACATACTCTTGATGATCTTAAGGGCATTAGTCCCACTTTATGTCAACATAAAATAAATTTAGAAGAAGAAGCCAAACCAGTTCGTGATCATCAACGAAGGCTTAATCCTAAAATGAAAGAAGTGGTAAGAAAAGAAACACTAAAGCTTTTGGAGGCAGGTATAATTTACCCCGTTGCTGATAGTCAACGGGCAAGCCCTGTTCATTGAGTCCCTAAGAAGGGAGGTGTTACTATTGTTCCTAATGATAAAGATGAATTGATTCCGCAAAGAATTATTACATGTTATAGGATGGTAATTGATTTCCGCAAATTAAATAAGGCTACTAAGAAAGATCATTACCCCTTACCTTTATCGATCAAATGCTAGAAAGATTATGCAAACATACACTTTATTCCTTTCTAGATGGTTATTCTGGTTTCTCTCAAATACCTGTGTTAGCTAAAGATCAATCAAAGACTACTTTTACATGCCCTGTTGGTACTTTTTTCTTATAGACGTATGCCTTTTGGTTTATGTAATGCACCTGCTACCTTTCAACGATGTATGATGGCTATATTCTCTGACTTTTGTGAAAAGATTTGTGAGGTTTTCATGGACGATTTTTCCGTCTATGGATCCTCTTTTGATGATCGCTTGAGCAATCTTGATCGAGTTTTGCAGAGATGTGAAGAAACTAATCTTGTCTTGAATTGGGAAAAGTGCCACTTTATGGTTAATGAAGGTATTGTATTGGGGCATAAAGTTTCTGAAAGAGGTATTGAAGTTGACAAAGCCAAGGTTGATGCTATTGAAAAGATGCCATGACCCAATGACATAAAAGGTATAAGAAGTTTCCTTGGTGATGCAGGATTTTATAGGAGGTTCATTAAGGACTTCTCAAAAATTTCTCGGCCTCTGACTAATTTATTACAAAAAGATATACCATTTGTCTTTGATGATGATTGTGTACACTAGTAGAAAAAGGGCCTTCAGTCCCGGTTCATAAGGGCCTTTAGTCCCGGTTCTGGAACCAGGACTAAAGGGTCGGTACTAATGCCTATCCCTTTAGTCCCGGTTCAATCCAGAACCGGGACTAAAGGGCGCGGACACGTGGAGCTCCACCTTTAGTCCCGGTTGGTAACACCAACCGGGACTAAAGGAAATTTTATGATTTTTTTTGAATTTTTTTGAATTTTTTTTTATTTTCAAATTTCTGAATTATTTTAACCTCTAGTCTGTAATCACCACCCCTCATCACTTCCCAATTTATCCTCTAATCACCCCTCATCATTCCAAATCATCTAACTTCCTGAACGGTCACCCATCCTCCCACTGCCCCAGCCTGAGCACGCTTAACTTCCGGGTTCTATTCTCCCTCGCTTCAAGTCTGCACTTGTTGTTTTCCTGACAGTACTAAGATGTCAATCCTATTAACCTTCAGGAATTTTGCTTGAGCATGAAGTGACACATTTCATAGTTTTATTTTGAAACTATTGTTTTAAAAACAATAATTATTTAGTAACACTAATATTTCTTGAATAATTAGTTTGACCATTGTTTGACCACAGTTTGACCACAGTTTGACCAGATTTGACCAAAATTGAAATTACAGAAATAATTATTTAGTAACACTAATATTCTAGAATAATTAGTTTGACCATTGTTTGACCACAGTTTGCCCGCTGTTTGAATTTTTTTCGATTTTTTTCACTCTAGATCCACTACACCATGACACCACATTCCCTACAGACATGTGTTGGGAAAACTATTGTGTACCAACGGACTGTTGGTTGGAAAAACTTCTATCAGACGGTCGGTCGGCAATACTCACATGTAGCTTCAAACTATCGGTCGGGAATAGTTTATTATCCTACGTCCTATCATCGGTCAGGAATGCTTCACTTCCCTTTGGATTGTTGGTCGGCAATGAAACGATGACCGATTGCTTGTGGGTAAATGGGCCGGCCAGATAGCAGCGCACGGACGAAAAACTTAGCGCAAAAACAGCCCGCTCCGCGAAAAATCCCTCTTTTTTTTCTTGTTCTGCCCCTAACCGGTGCCACAGACTGCCCCCAAATCTCATTCTTCCTCCTAACCTAAATCCGCCGCCGCCGCCGCTCGAGCTCCCTCTCGCCGTCCAGCTACGTGCTCTTCGGCCGGCGAGGCTGTGACCCCCTCTCCCACTCGTTCCCCAGCGTCTCCATCGTCGACCCCACACCATTCTGTTCCTCGGTGAGTGCTCTCTACGGCCAGCCTCCGCGTGTAAGCTTCCAGCGAGGCTGCTGCCGCCCTGCCTGGCCCGTCCTCCCCCTCTCTACCATGGTATCCACCATGGACGTCGGAGTACAGAAGAGATCTTGGCGGCGGTGAGAGAGAGCTCTGGATAGGGTTAATGAGGGGCTTCATATAGAGAGGAGAAAAGAGGTCCTCAGCTCCTTCCCCTTCGGCCTTCCCTAGCCGGATCTGCTCCCCTTCGGCCTTCCCCTGTCGGATCTGCTCCCGTTCGCCCTTCCCCAGCCGGATCTGCTCCCCTTCATCCACCCTGACTCCCCGAGCTCCTCCCTTAGGTAGTTCCTCTGCTCACCACTCTTCCCCTGTTTGTGCTGCTGCCTGCTTGCCGCTTGCTAGTACTGTGTAACCGTGTGCCTACTTGCTCCTGTGGTGCTTGCTGCTTGTGTGGTTGTGGTGTGCTTGCTGCTGTTATACTATGTGTGCTTGCTGTGGTGTGAAGTGTGCTGCTAGCCACGGTTCTGCTGCTTGATGTGCTAGTGCTACTGTCGTATTGCTGCTGAATGTTGATATTCTACTGCCTATTGATTGGTGATTAATCCAGTTTCTTCCCTGGAAATGAAGCATTAGATGTTATACATGGTAATGTGTTGTCCCTTGAAAACTGAAACTCTGTTACGAATTGTAATTCTGTTAAACCTCATAGGGCAATGAACTGTACATTCTCTCAGAAAACTGTAGATGAAGAGAATAACAAAAATATTTTGTATACCATCAACAGGTAAGAAGTGGCATCGAGCTAAACTGACATAATAAAAGGAGAATATAGACCAGCATTGATTGTTACTAGTCAATGCACATAGCTAGATATCGATGTTCTTCTTCTGGTTGTTACTTATTAATTGTTTGGCACTCATCTTGCCCCAACTAACTTTCAGTGATCCGTACTCATGTCGGTATGGCACTGATTTATCTCTAGACATGGTTTTGTCTTACTGTTATAGGCAAATGTTAGTAAACAAAATAGTGTGTTCCTTTCAGAAGAGTACAAAAGAATTCATGTTGCTGTAAAGAAATAAGGTGGACCATCAAATAAAACATTGTTTCAGAATTTGTGGTTTTGGAATGATTATTCGGTTTTTTCTTATGAGACCTTGGTAACAAGATAAAAGTTCCTTACATGATGGAACGCTGATGGAGAGTCAATGTTAAGATGGTCCGCCTAGTGTTTTCCTATCAAAGAAGCAATGCTAACTATGATTTGCTCATTTTAACAAGGCGACCTGATTTTTTTTAAATAGTCTCATATTTTAATGTGATGATATGATGACTTCTTCCGCATTACACCATGTTATATTCATAAAAAATATGCTTAGCGTGTCATACATACAATCTAGTTGGACTCATATTCGATATTGAATTTATGTGTTCCATTCCCAATTTACAGGGCTGCCCCGATTTCATTTCTCAATAAAAACAATAAGACAAATAGGTAGGAACATATCCACCTTCTTACGGTTCTGAAAATTATTACAGAATTACGCAAGCACTCCATGAACCAAAAATTTAGCAACAAACTCTAACCATACACTCAAGTGCTTGGACACAAGAATCAGAAAAACACACTAAAAATGACATATGATGTGGTCAGCCGATTGGTGCGCCTTTTAGGTATCATGACTATTATCCTCCATTCCCATATTATTGTTGTCTTGATTTGCCTGCAATTGTTATCTTGGCTATCATTTAGTCAACCACTTATATTAGGTTTCTTGGCCCGTATTCTTCCATATAGCTATTTCAACTAAATTTGTAGTCTTTCATATATATAGGAATTGTCTTCTACTATTTAGGTCTCACATATATTCCTTGCGGTGTGTTAACTTTGTATGATAAAATAAAATGTCTGTTGAAAATAACTAATAGTATATGATCAGTCTGGACTTTCTTCTCTGCAAAAAACAATTTGTAGTGCAGTCGGCAACTCGGCATCTAACTGTTGGTATATTATTGTGTTGCTTCTTTTCCCCTCAACTTTTACATTTTACCATGCTATTCGCTGCTACCTGTTCTTCATCATATGAGTTCTTACTCCTTCCATTTATGTAGGAATGTCTGAAGAGAGTTATCCCCTATGAGCACATGGACATTGCATAATCAGTCTTATCATGGGAATAATTTGCCTGCCTAAAGAAGGCGAAGTAATCAGCCAAGCAATGATACTGGAGTCCAGTAAAGAGAAATCTTCCAGTGACAATCAAGAGTTGAATCGTAGACATTCCAAAGGAGACAAGTCATCCAACCATCCAGCGGAAGTGTAGACAATTTAAAGAAACCAGCAACTGATCCGGGCAATAATAGCGCATCAGTTTCATCTAGTTCTATACATAAGAAGGTAACACACTTGTATGTTCCACTGGACATCTATTTTTACATGTCTGGCTGAATCACTACGTTTCTAGTCTTCACCGTGTACATATGTCTCTTGCGGGTGTGCTATTTGTTCCAGTGGAAGATAGGTTCCAGTTTTTATAAATGGTCCTCTGCATGTGAATATGTTCTCTGTACACGAACCAAATTGTCGTACTAGTTTTACTGACAACATATACTAGCTAGTATCAGTTTACTGAAAACCTAACCAGTCTGCATGCAATTTTTTTATATATGAAAAATGGTGATGATGAGTGCATGCTGCTGTTTGACTAGATCACTGCCTGCTGGTCCAGATTATATGGTCATGAAGCTCGGCATGCCAAGAGCATCACCCTGTAGCTATGCGTCCTTCTCTAACAAACACTCAAAGCACTACCATGCCGGGCTGTGGGTGCGTACGATTTGAATCTGCAGTAAAGACTGGTAATTTTGTTTGTATCTAGTCTTGACCATGTATGTCGTCGGGCACCAATTTGACTATTTTCACAGGTACTGCCTCATCGACCAAGGATCTACAGCGACGGCGGGACCATCGACCCCATGGAGGCAGCACCAAAACCCTAGCCGCTACTGCTCTCCCCTGAGTCCCCTCCTCATCTCCTTCCTCGTGCGGTACGTGTTACTACACATTTTTTTACATGTTTCTCTCAAGCTAATTTTAATCTCACACCATCCTGGGTGGTAGTCTGTGTGTTTTAGATGCTCTGCTTCATCTTTTCTCAAGCCTCCACCAGTCAAATTCGACCGGGAAAAAGAAACACCTACATACATATTATCGGGTAGTCACCTGACAAAATGTTACATATATCAGTTTTGTCATTTAAGCCCATTTGATGTCATCTTCATAACTCTGTCTATCACCAGCTATGGTGTGGAATATTAACTGGGGATTTTGACATGCAGATGTTCAAGCTGGAGGATGTGGCGATGGAATATGGATCAATGAGATGAAGAAAGGTGTTGATGTCAAGTACCAGAATGATGGAAGGATCTTGTGGTTATCTAGTTGCCCACCAGCAGGATTCAATGTAGATGATGTGCCTCTAGGGCAAATTCTAGAAACGAAAGCGACCCATTTTTGCTCTCAAACAATGAACATATTTTGTTCCCTATTTAATAAGTTAAATTAGTTTATGGGAAATTTTGATGTGAAAATTATTGAATGTGTGTTATTATTGTTTGGTTTTGGTTTACTATTGTTGGAAGACATGCACGTTATTGTAATGATTTGGGTAACATAATTGATATTCTATTGATAATGTGAAATCCAGCTATATGGGAGGGCTAGCTGACGTTGGTTGGCAAAATAAACCCCATCTGACAGTTGGTCGGGAAAAGCTAATGCGAGGCCCAACAGAATGTTGGTCGGGAAAGAATGCCATGTCCGATAGTCGGTCGAGAAAGGCCCATTACAGCCCCAATGGATTGTTGGTCGGGAAAGAATATTCTGACCGATAGTCGGTCGGGAAAGGCCTATGGCGGCGCCAATAGACTGTTGGTCGGGAAAGGTCCATGGCAGGCCCAACAGAATGTTGATCGGGAAAGATGTTCCATAGCCGACAAGGAGTCGGTCGGGAAAACTATGTCAGTCGGGAAAGGGCTTTCCCGTCTGGACTTACCCCAACAGACAGGGTCGGTCGGCAATAGTCTTTCCCGACCGACTGTTTGTTGGTAGACATTGTATTCCCGACCAATCTAGTTGTCAGGGATGTAGTGTTGTGGTGTAGTGATCTTAAAAGCCCCGTAACTTTTTTTCTATTAGGTTTTTGAGGATTTTGAAAATGTTTCGGATGTAACTTTTCGAGTAGATGATTTTTCATATAAAAAACTTTTTCATCCGAGTTAGTATGCAAAAGTTATGCCCATTTTTACAAATTTCAGAGAGATTTTGCAAATAAAGTCAAAATTCACATTTGCAAATTTTCCCAACAACTAGACCACATATCACATGGGAAACTTATTTTCTTTTATTTTTTTGACATTTCCATCATTTTCTTCTATTTTTTTTTAAAACTGAAAAGGCGATCCAGGGGGGGTAAGGTTTGAAAATGGGACCTTTAGTACCGGTTCGTGGCACGAACCGGGACTAAAGGTCCCATTTTCATTAGTCCCGGTTCGTGCCTCAAACCGGGACTAAAGGTCTACTCTTTAGTCCCGGTTTGAGGCACGAACCGGGACCAATGGTTGTGGGCTAGGAGTGAGGCCCATTGGTCCTGGTTCATCCCACCAACCGGGACCAAAAGGTCCAGATGAACCGGGACCAATGGCCCACATGGCCCGGCCGGCCCCCGGGCTCATGAACCGGGACCAATGCCCCCATTGGTCCCGGTTCTAGACTGAACCGGGACTAATGGGCTGACCCGGCCTGGACCAAAGCCCTGTTTTCTACTAGTGGTAGAAGCATTTGAAATACTTAAGAAAGCATTGATCTCTGCACCTATTGTTCACCCACCTGATTGGAATTTACCCTTCGAAATTATGTGTGATGCTAGTGATTATGTTGTAGATGCTGTTCTAGGGCAAAGAGTTGATAAGAAATTAAATGTTATCCATTATGCTAGTAAGACTCTAGACAATGCTCAAAGAAATTATGCTACTACTGAAAAAGAATTCTTAGCAGTTGTAGTTGCTTGTGATAAATTCAGACCTTATATTGTTGATTCTAAAGTAACTATTCACACTGATCATGCTGCTATTAAATATCTGATGGAAAAGAAAGATGCTAAACCTAGACTTATTAGATGGGTTCTCTTGCTACAGGAATTTGATTTGCATATTGTTGATAGAAAGGGAGCTGAGAACCCCGTTGCAGACAACTTGTCTAGGTTAGAAAATGTTCTTGATGACCCACTACCTATTGATGATAGTTTTCCTGATGAACAATTAAACATTATATGTACTTCTCGTACTACTCCATGGTATGCTGATTATGATAATTATATTGTTGCTAAACTTATACCAACTAGTTTCACATACCAGCAAAAGAAAAAGTTTTTCTATGATTTGAGACATTACTTTTGGGATGACCCACGTCTTTATAAAGAAGGAGTAGACGGTGTTATTACACGTTGTGTACCTGAGCATGAACAGGAACAGATCCTACGCAAGTGCCACTTCGAAGCTTATGGAGGACACCACACGGGAGATAGAACTGCACATAAGGTATTGCAACCCGGTTTTTATTGGCCTACTCTCTTCAAGGATGCCCGTAAGTTTGTCTTATCTTGTGATGAATGTCAAAGAATTGGTAATATTAGTAGACGTCAAGAAATGCCTATGAATTATTCACTTGTTATTGAACCATTTGATGTTTGGGGCTTTGATTATATGGGACCTTTTCCTGCCTCTAATGGATATACACATATTTTAGTTGCTGTTGATTACATTACTAGGTGGGTAGAAGCTATTCCAACTAATAGTGCTGATCATAACACCTCTATTAAAATGCTTAAAGAAGTTATTTTTCCGAGGTTTGGAGTCCCTAGATATTTAATGACTGATGGTGGTTCACATTTTATTCATGGTGCTTTCCGTAAAATGCTTGCTAAGTATGATGTTAATCATAGAATTGCATCTCCTTATCACCCACAGTCTAGTGGTCAAGTAGAATTGAGCAATAGAGAGCTTAAATTAATTTTGCAAAAGACTGTTAATAGATCTAGAAAGAATTGGTCCAAGAAACTTGATGATGCATTATGGGCCTATAGAACTGCATATAAAAATCCAATGGGTATGTCTCCGTATAAAATGGTTTGTGGAAAAGCATGTCACTTACCTCTCGAACTGGAACATAAGGGATTATTGGGCTATTAAAGAGCTCAACTATGATTTCAAACTTGCCGGTAAAAAGAGGTTATTTGATATTAGCTCACTTGATGAATGGAGAACCCAAGCTTATGAAAATGCCAAGTTGTTTAAAGAAAAAGTTAAAATATGTCATGAAAAAAGGATACAAAAGCGTGAGTTTAATGTAGGTGTTTATGTATTGCTATACAACTCTCGTTTAAGATTTTTTGCAGGAAAACTTCTCTCTAAATGGGAAGGCCCCTACGTCATCGAGGAGGTCTATCGTTCCGGTGCCATAAAAATCAACAACTTCGAAGGCACAAATCCGAAGGTGGTAAACGGTCAAAGAATCAAACGTTATATCTCAGGTAATCCTATAAATGTTGAAACCAATGCTATTGAAACCGTAACCCCGGAGGAATACATAAGGGACATTTTCCAGAATGTTTTAGACTCCGAAAAGGAATAGGTATGTGGTACGGTAAGTAAACCGACTCCAAAACAGTTATTAAGGCAATATTTCTCCGTTTTGGAATATTTAGAAAAATAGAAAATAATTAGCAGTCCAGGAAGGACACGAGGGTCCCATGAGGGTGGAGGGTGCGCCCTACCCCCTGGGCACGCCCCCCTACCTCGTGGGCACCTAGTGTGCCGTCCGGACTCTGTTTTCTTGCACGATACGTATTTTGGTCGGTAAAAATTCATTATATATTCTCCCGAAGATTTTGACTCTCGTATCACGCGATTATCCTCTGTTCTTGTTTCGAGTTGTCTTACTGCAGATTAGATCAACATGTCGTCCCAAGATTCGGAAGGTCTATGGAGATGTGGAGCACGATAGTTGGACCACGGAGGAAGAAGAGGACTATGAACCTAAGGGGAAGGAGGAGACGAGCTCAGATGAAGACGAAGCCCCATTACCTCAACCTGGGGACATGCACGTGGAGTTCAAAAAGTCAAGTCTCCCTGGTAGGGTAAAGAAACCAAAGATCGAGTTTATCTCTTTTCGTCTCTTGCAGGAAAATAAGCAGGACCTATGCAAAAAGATATTAACCCTGGAGTGGGAGATTGATGATTTGAGGGACCAAAACTCTGTCCTCAAGTGCAAATTAAGGGAGAAGTCTATGCCATCAACTAAGTCAACATCACCACCATCTTCTCCACCAAAAAAGAGGGAGACATAATCACATGGGTATGGGCACTCCCCTTGGCAACTGCCAAGCTTGGGGGAGGTGCCCCGGTATCGTATCACAACCACATCTCCTATCTTTACTGTTTTTCTTAGTTCAATCCTATTAGTAGTATCTTGATCTAGTGGAATAAAGTTTATGGCATGATCTAGTTTTGAGTTTTGCTTTTTGATCTCTCTATGTAATTGAGTCCGTGAGCTATATAATAAGGATTAGTGTTGAGTCAAGGGCTTGATTATTTTGACATGATCTTGAGCGAATAAAAGAAAAGAGAAAAGAATAAAAAGAAACAAAGAGATCATATTTATCTTATGAAAGTGATGACTTCACATAGGAAGAGTATGATTATTCAAAGTTGTTGGGAGTTGGTAGACATAGCGTTGGTCATCGTTGCAATTAATAGGAAGTAATAAGGAAAGAGAGGTTCACATATTAATATACTATTATTGACATCTTTTATGATTGGGAGCACTCATTAAAATATGACATGCTAAAGAGTTGACGTTGGACAAGGAAGACAACGTAATGGGTTATGTTTTCTTATAAGTATGTTGTCATGGATCATCCAACATGTTGAGCTTGCCTTTCCCCCTCATGCTAGCCAAATTCTCAGCACCAAGTAGAGATACTACTTGTGCTTCCAAAACCCTTAAACCAGTTTTGCCATGAGAGTCCACCATATCTACCTATGGATTGAGTAAGATCCTTCAAGTAAGTTGTCATCGGTGCAAGCAATAAAAATTGCTCTAAATATGTATGATTGATTGGTGTGGGAGAAATAAGCTTTATATGATCTTATGATGTGGAAGTAATAAAAGCGACGGACTGCATAATAAAGGTTCATATCACAAGGGGCAATATAAAGTGATGTTCTTTCGCATTAAGATTTTGTGCATCCAACCATAAAAGCGCATGGCAACCTCTGCTTCCCTATGCGAAGGGCTTATCTTTATTATTATCTTCTACCTTATGCAAGAGTCATGGTGATCTTCACCTTTCCTTTTTACACTTTATCCTTTGGCAAGCACAATATGTTGGAAAGATCCTGAGAGATATATCTAATTGGATGTAGGGGAGCATGAGTTATTATTGTTGACATTACCCTTGAGGTAAAAGGTTGGGAGGCAAAACTGTAAGCCCCTATCTTTCTCTGTGTCCGATTAAAACTCCGTAACCAGAAGTATTGCGTGAGTGTTAGCAATTATGAAAGACTAAATGATAGTTGAGTATATGTACTTGCTATTAAGCTCTGATATAGACTCTTTCTGATGTTATGATAAATTGCAATTTCTTCAATGACTGAGATTATAGTTTGTTGGTTCTCAATAAAGTTTATGATTCGTACTCTGCATTGTAAATGGATTATTACTTGAGCATAAGAAATCATACGACCGGGGAGACCGGCAAGGTCGCTGCCGAGGACGCCGGCAAGGGGCTTGCCGGGGAGGCCGGCAAGGCCGCTGCCGAGGAGGGGGCGGTGGACGACCAACCTTCCTTCTCCGTTGCCTCTCTCTCGGGCCGGTACCTGAAGGTGAGCGACGACTTGTTTGTCCACCTCCCAGGGACAGCGAGCACCAGGGCGCCCATCGAGGGGGAGGTGTTTGATGACGAGGTGCTCACCACCGCCGGGCTCGAGGTTGTCGACGAACCGAGTGCCGGTGGCGGCAGTTCCCAGGAAGAGCGGCTCCTCCAGGCCATGAGCGCCAATTTCCAGAAGCTCCAGGCGCTTCACCGTGCCCGCCTGGACAAGGCCAAGTCCAGGATGGTGGTGGTGGACAAGGCAGAGGTGGATCTCAAGGAGCATGTTGCCGAGGCGAAGGCTTCGTTTCGCCAGGCCCACAAAGACCTAAAGGCCGCCCAGGATGTGTTGGCTGAGCGCCAGCTGGAGCTTGTCATGAAGTAGGCCGACATCGAGAAGGTCCAGGAGGCGGCAAAGCAGCAAGCCGCCCAGGACGAGGCCGCCTGGCACCAACACCAGGTCACGCTAAACTCCTAGGAGGAGGACCTTGCCGCGTGTGAGGAGAAGCTTGCCACAACACTCCGCGGCAAGGATGAGGAGGTGGAGAAGCTCGTCGTGCAGCGGACCCAGTAGCTGGAGCAGAGACATGATGAGGCACTCAAGGCCCAGGCTTTGGTTCACGCCGGCAAGTTGAAAGAGCTAGAGGTGGAGTGGGATGGGCTGAAGGATCAGGCTCTGAAGCTGGCCAAAGAGAAGGACACGCTCAATGGTGCTCTGGTGGAGGCGTAGGGCGCAGTCCTCGGCAAGGCTGAGAAGCTCTCTAAGGCCAACGACTCCATCAAAGACCTGAAGCTGAAGATGGAGGGTCTCGAGGGAACGCTGTCGGATGTTAGGTTCCGGGAGGAGACCCTGACCAAGAATCTGGAGAAGGAGAGGCAGCTGCGGAAGAACGAAGCCGCGAACCACGAGGATTTTGTGAAGGGCGAGAACCTCTGGATCAACCGCCTCGCCGAGGTCGCTGGTAGGCTCACCACGCAGCTGGCTACCATGGGGATGCCAAACGTGAGGTACGTCCCGGAGCCGAGCGTGAGTCCCAATGCCAAACGTGAGGTATGTCCCGGAGCCGAGCTTTGCCGGGGCGCCATGACCAAGGTCCTCACCAAGGTGGCATACTGGAACCCCGACTTTTACTTCAACGCCGCGCTGGAGAGCTTGCCAGAGGGTGTGGACCTTGCGGTGCTCGAGGAGCGTATCAAGACCATCATCAACTGCATTGGCGGAATACAGAGTGTGGAGAGCCAGCGCCGGGATTAGGCGCCCCATTGCTTATCGCCGCTGCAGGTTCATGACCAAGACAATTTTTATCTTTAGTTAGAACCGCAGCAAAAACTGATGTAATATAAGTCTGCTGTACTTTTTAATATCATGCCTGCTATCTTCCCGTTAGATCTTCATTCAAACGTTCGTGCCCTACGCTTGTTGAGATAAGGCTACCGGCGCGTAAACCCATGCGGTGGTGCTTTAAGGATGCATCCTTAGTACCCCGCCGGAAGGGCGCTTGCTGCCGGGTGAGCCACCTTGCCACCGCCAGCGCAGTCGCTTGAACTATCGAGCGGACTCGAGGCAGGACAAGAGCGCAGCTGGGAGCGGGATGGCCACCTTGTCGCCGCCAGTGAGGCCGTATGAACTTTTGAGTCGGCTCGAGACAGGAAAAAAGGTGTTGCCAACAACAGAAGGGTCCCATCGCGTGCAGGTTTCCTGTAGAAAGAACGAGATCTCTCGGGGCGAACAGCCTTATATAAGTGAAAATAAACAAGACTTCGCGTGACTTAGCTTTTCTGTCGTTGCGCGGGCATTCACCGCATCCGCAGGCGACGCAGCCCGTTTGGTCGTCTTCTTCCATGAAGCGACGACCACGATGAAGCCGCTGCTCCAACCAGACCATATTTTTACAACTGCGCCTCCACGACCTAGCGCGCCAAAGATGTCGGGGAGACGACACCTATGGAATCACTAGGACCCCTTCTACGGTCGGCGGCGCGGGGTTGTGCAAAGAGCGGGTCTGGCGGTTAGCACAAGGATCGTTTACCCAGGTTCGGGCCGCGAGGATGCGTAAAACCCTAGTCCTGCTTTGGTGTATGTATTCGAGTGTTCTTGAGTTCTTGAGCTAGCTACGGTGCGTGTCCAGCCCAAAAGATCTGAATCCCTCTCCTGGACACCTCGGGCCTCCTTTTATATACAAAAGGGGTCGCCACAGTGGCACACAGGAGGTGGAAAGGTGTACAGTTCGTCAGCTTATCGCCTATCATTATGGGACAAGACACATTAAATGCACCCCCTTAGGTGTCCCATTGCTTTACTGGGGATGGCAATGAGGCCCGTCCCGTCCGTCACCGCCCCGCCATGCTCCGACACGCGTCCAGGCCAACGGTGCATGTAGCGCCATGTAGGCTGGCAGGCTGCTGAGATGGCGTGGTGGTAGGGTCTTCACGAAGATCTGCATGCCCCCACGCAGGTGCTTGCTGAGCTGGCCTGGAAGCCGCACGTTGCCACGCAGGCGCATGCCCAACTGGTTGGGCTGGCAGCTGTATGGGAACGGCGGTGGAGTCTTGGCAGGCGTGGGCCTAGCTGTGGCCCCGCTGACGTCCTCGACAAGGGCCTTGCCGGGGCCCTGGCAAGGGTCTTTCCATGGCACCGCGGTCGTCCCCGGCAAGGATCTTGCAGGGGGTCTCATGGATTGCCTCGGCAAGGATCTTGCCGAGGATCGTCGTCTTCTGGTGCTCATCTGATCTCGCGTATTCATTACCTTCACAAAGATCTGCATGCCACCATGGAGGCGCCTCCCGAGCCTTGGTTCCAATGTGTGGGTGGTGTTGGAACTCTTGGGCTCAAGGGTGGCGCACTTTGCTGGCATCGGGCAAGTTGCCCCGGCAAGGATTTTTCCGGGGCTGCGGAGGCCGCCCCGACAAGGGTCTTGCCAGGGGAGTCCACCTCACCCTCTTCTTCTTATGGTTTCTGGTCTTGGCATTGCTTTGCCCGTCTAGAGCCTTTGGCATCCCTCCTCTGCCCTACTTAGTGTGGCCGTGGGCGCGGCCCTGACTGCCCGTGCACAAGTAAAGGGGTCAAAAGGAGTGCCCCTACTTTTGTATACCGACAGGATGAATCAACATTCTGACCAATTATAGGCCCCTTTTTCTTTTCATTATATCGTTTATTTACAATTGTCGAATAGCAAACATGTATATCGATGCCGAAGCCGGGGATTCTGCTCGCCTCGCAGAAGACCCCATTGAGGGAGTCCTGAACTAAGGGGTCCCCCGGCGTCCGGCCAATTAGCCATGGGCCGGACTGATGGGCTGCGAAGATACGGAGACCGAAGACTCTACCCGTGTCCGGATGGGACTTTCCATGGTGTGGAAGGCAATCTTGGCGATCATATGTGTAGATTCCTTTCTTTTTAACCGACCTTGTGTAACCCTAGATCCTCTCGGTGCCTATATAAACCGAGGAGTTAGTCTGGAGGGGGAGAGATTCATTACCATAGTCATACAGTCTAGACTTCTAGGGTTTAGCCATTACGATCTCGCGGTAGATCAATGCTTGTAATACTCATATTCATCAAGATTAATCAAGCAGAAAGTAGGGTATTACCTCCATAGAGAGGGCCCGAACCTGGGTAAACATTGTGTCCCCTGTCTCCTGTTACCATCGACCTTAGACGCACAATTCGGGACCTCCTACCTGAGATCCGCCGATTTTGACACCGACATTGGTGCTTTCATTGAGAGCTCCACTGTGTCGTCAACGACAGGATCGATGGCTCACCTTGTTCTCAAAGACAACATCTCCTCCAAAGGAGCACTGGCCCCAGGCCAAACTCTTCGGCTGGGCGGCTTTACGATGACCGCCTGTTCGGCCGTTAAGCCGACGATGACCTCTCAGGTCATCAAAAATTCTCTCCGTGTCGAATCTGAACTCTCCAAGTAGATGGATCCGGTAGAGTTTTCATCTTCGAGCTCCTCGATCGCATCGTCGCCCTGGGGATCGCCACAAATTACGATGGGATTGGCTTAAACCCGATCAGAGAGAAATCAAATCTCCACTGATCACCCACCAGATAGCGGTAGTCGTGGAGCAAGAAGACGACCCCTCCTGTATACCAAGGACGGATTATGTTTGGATCTCCAGCCCTGAAGAGCCGGACACCCACTAGTGAGAAGATGCGACCTGCCTTCCAAACATAGAATCGGACGGCGGGCCTAAGCAATCAGCAGACGCTCCGGAGCCCGGACTGATAAGTCCGGAGGATCTTCAGACTTCAGATCAACAATGGGGTCAGGGTCCGGATTTAAAACCACCCACCCAGATATCAGCGCTCTCACGATCATACAGCAACAGTCTCAGGAGAAGGTCCACCACTTCTGGGCCAGATTCCTCCTTGCCAAGGACAAGGTTAAAGATTGTCGTGACGAGGACACGATATCAGCATTCCGCCACAATTGCATGGACGAAGGAATCCTCAACACCCTCAATCGCCGCCGCATAACACACTTCGCTGACCTGACAACTATCATACAGAAGTTGCAATGGAAAGCGCCTGGAAAATTCAGGCAGCTCGCTGGCAACCATCGATCCGGCACAACTAAACCTCTCGTTCAGGCGAAAAGGGCACACCCTCGTGGTACGCCCAGTCCAGTAGCCAAGAAATATAAGCCCATTGCGCAGCACGGAACCGTTCTGGAGGGATGGCTCGATGGACCATGCAAAATACACACAACGCCGGATACCATATCAACCCATAGCCTTAGAGCATGTTGGATACTCCGGCAGGTAGCCAAGAGCGGCGAGGATATCCTCACCAAAAACGCCCCAGAGCAATACCCCCATAAGACAACAACCTCAGAGTATTGACGGTCTTCGAGACATTCGCTTCAAACAAAAAGCACAAAAGGGCATTCCACGACCTCGCCGAAGTCTGCCAAATCGCCGCAATAAACCGTTGGAACGACACGGCTATAACCTTTAATGTCGGTGACGAACCAAAATACAGGATAGTCCGAGCACCAGCCGCATTAGTCCTCGGTCCAATCGTGGACGGCTTCCAACTCACCAAGGTCCTCATGGACGGCGGCAGCGGACTAAACCTCAGCTATGAGGATACACTCCACAAAATGCAAATAGACAAGAGCCGCATCGAGCAAAGCAGCACGAACTTTCGAGGAATCATTCCCTGTCGGGAGGCGCGGTGTGCGGGAAAAATCACACTTGACGTGGTATTTGGCATGCCAGAGAATTACCGGTCCAAAGATATAACCTTCCAGGTGGCCCCTTTCAACAGTGGATATCACGCCCTATTGGGGCGAGATGCTTTTACATGCTTCCAAGCTATACCTATTACGGGTACATGAAGCTCAAGATGCCCGGGCCCAATGGCATAATCTCTCTCTTCAGTGATCCGGATATAGCACTCTGCGCCGAAAACAAAACTGCATCCCTAGCCCTTGAGGCATTATCTGAAGCCCTCGCGGCCGAAGAATTAACCACACTGCGCTCCACGGTGGATAGGGACGATGTGATCTTAGACAAACGACCCAAATCCACCTCCTTCTAACCGGGAGAATAAATAGTCAAATTCTAGGTCCACCCAACGGACCCCAAGAAGACAACATCTATTGGGGCACAACTAGACCCAATGGTTGACGCCGCGCTACGGGATTTTCTTCGCTAAAACTGGGATATATTCGCCTGGCACCCTTCTAACATGCCAGGAATCCCGCGCAAGCTGGCCGAACACAGCCTCAATATATTAAAGGGATACAAACCAGTCAAACAAACACTGCAGCGCTTTTCCGAACCCGAATGCCAAGCTATGGTGGAGGAGCTAGCCAAGCTGACTGAGGCCGGATTCATTAGAGAAATAAATCATCGGGACTGGCTGGCAAACCTAGTGATGGTACCAAAGAAGGACAAATCCTGGTGCATGTGCGTCGATTTTAAAGACCTCAATAAGGCTTGCCCTAAGGATCCCTTCCTCCTCCCCCGCATTGATCAAATCATTTATGCTACCGCAGGACACGACTCACTGTGTTTCCTTGACGCATATTCTGGATACCATCAAATCAAAATGAAGGAGTCCGATCAAGCTGCAACTGCATTCATTACCCCATATGGGCCATTCTGCTTCAACACCATGCCCTTCGGGCTCAAGAACGCCGGCGCCACCTACCAACACATGATTCAAACATGTCTGGAGAAACAAATCAGAAAGACAGTTGAAGCTTATGTGGACGACGTCGTAATCAGAACAAGATATGTCGAGGCACTAATAGACGACCTACGTCTCACATTTGAAAACCTCCGCGCATATGACATTAAGCTTAATCCGAAAAAGTGTGTTTTTGGTGTCCCCGTAGGAAAGCTGCTGGGCTTCATCATTTCCAATAGAGGAATTGAAGCAAATCCAGCCAAAATCTGATCTCTGTCATAATTGGCTACACCAACAGACCTTAAACAAGTCCAAAAACTCGTTGATTGCCTGGCAGCTCTAAGCGCTTTTATCTACAGATTGGGAGAAAAGGCACTGCCACTCTATCGCTTCCTACGGCACACCGATCACTTCGAGTGGACGGACGCGGCAACAGCCGGACTGTAAGAAATAAAAACCCTTCTAGCGAGCAACCCAATCCTGGCCGCACCGAACGTCGGCGAACCCATGTTACTATACATATCGGCAACACATCAGGTGGTGAGCACCGTGCTCATCGTTGAACGAGAATAGGATGGACACAAATTCCCACTTCAGAAGCCAGTATACTACTTATCCACTGTCCTCACACCATGCAAATCCTGGTACCCCCGTTATCAAAAGATAGCATACGTGGTCTTCATGGCATCCCAAAATCTACGACACTACTTCCAGGAGTGTTCGATCACGGTGGCTTCTGAAGTACCACTCAACGACATAATAAACAATTGCGATGCCACGGGCCGGATTGCCAAATGGGCCATTGAGCTAAATCCATTTGACATTACATACAAACCACGTCAAGCTATTAAATCCCATGTACTGGTTGACTTCCTCGCTGAATGGACAGAGGTAGAACTCCCTAAAGAGTACGACACATATTCCAACTAGGTTATGTATTTTGATGGCGCCAAAATGCTGGCAGGGCTTGGAGCGGGCGTTGTTTTAACGTCCCCCACTGGAGACATCGTCCAGTACTTACTCCAAATATTATACACAGACTCCAATAACGCAGCCGAGTACGAGGCCTTATTGCATGGCCTCCGGATGGGTGTCTCCATGGGCATACAGCGCCTGGAAGTGCACGGGGACTAAAACCTCGCAATATCTCATATAAATGGAGACTTCGATGCCAAAGATCCGAAGATGGCGGCTTATCGTAACGTCATCCTAAAAATGTCGGCTCGGTTCAAGGGGCTCGAGTTCAATCACGTGGCCCGAGAAAGTAATCAAGCGGCGGACGTCCTTCCTCGTATTGGCGCCAAGCGCGACCCCGTCCCACCTAACATTTTCCAGGAAAGGCTTTTTAAGCAATCCCAGATTCCGAACACACCGACGCCATCGAGGGCTCAGCCACTGAAATAACACTGTCAACCCATCTTATTATGGCAGTCATTGCCCCATGGACCGAACCCTTCCTGGCCTACCTTAATAGGAAAGAACTCCCCGAGGATCAGAATGAGGCCTGCCGCATTGTCCGGCGATCGAAGGCCTACAAGGATCACTACGGAGAGCTCTACAAGAAAAGTGCTAGCGGAGTCCTTCAAAGATGCATCTCCGATGAAGAAGGGCGGCAGCTTCTGGCTGAAATTCACGCCGGTCTTGGCGGGCACCATGCCGCAGCACGGGCACTTGTTAGCAAGGCCTTCCGTACAGGGTTTTATTGGCTGACGGCCCGAGCAGATGGATAGGACCTTCTCCAACGTTGCGTCGGGTGCCAACTCTTCGCCAACCAAAGCCATATGCCTGCCACTGCCCTACAAACAATCCACATCACTTGGCCTTTCGCGGTCTGGGGACTGGACATGGTTGGACCCCTTAAAGGGGGAAGCCACAAGAAAAAATACCTGCTGCTCATGGTGGATAAATTCACTAAGTGGATAGAGGCCAAACCAGTTAAAACGGCCGAGTCCGGACCAGTGATATAATTCATATCCGATGTTGTACACCGTTATGGTGTTCCACACAGCATCATCACCGACAACGGCTCCAATTTCACAGAAGATGAGGTGAAAACCTGGTGTGCTAACATTGGCATTAAACTCAATTACGCCTCTGTCTACCACCCGCAAACAAATGGTCAAGTGGAATGAGCCAACGGTCTTATCATGAGTGGCATCAAGCCAAGACTTGTGCGGTCTTTAAAAGAATCAGACAAGCACTGGGTTGAGGAGCTCGACTCCATACGTTGGGGGCTGCGGACCACACCCAACCGCACTACCAGATACACACCTTTCTTCATGGTGTACGATGTAGAGGCTGTGTTGCCCTGCGATATTATTCATGACTCACCTCGAGTTCGTATGTATGAAGAGAGAGAAGCCGAGCTTGATCGGCAGGACAGCTTAGATGCCCTGGAGGAAGAGCGCGATGTCGCAAAATCCCATTCACCACTTACCAACAACAGGCTCGGAGATATCAAAGCAGAGAAGTACGGGCCAAGACTTACAACGTTGGCGAACTCGTTCTACGCTTGCCGGAAAAGAAAAAGGACAAACTCAAGCCCAAATGGGAGGGTCCCTTCATCATTGACGAAGTTCTCACCAAAGGAGCATATCGTCTGCGTGATGCATCAGACAATTGCCTAGAGCCGAACCCCTGGAACGTGGCCAGACTCCGAAGATTCTATGCCTAGCGCCGAACTCTTTGGTCGTCTCGTTCCACCCTGCGATCTCCATTACTTCTTCTCTCTTTTTCGTTTTTATTTTTTTCTCTTCGCTTTAAAGCTCTTGTACGGCTAGACGGCACACCTCTGACGTATACATCTTCAAATATGTACGTCCATTATACCTGGGGGCTTCTCAGACAGAAGCTTGTTATTATTATTATCTCTCGAGCCTCAAACTCCTTACATATGTGTTTCTTCCCATATATACCTTATCTTCGCCATTATATGCATCGATATGACTTAAGTTTTGGCCAAGCCGGGTTGCGTGGCTCCTGTGCTTATGCCCTACGTTCCCGTTAGTTCGGCTAGGGCATAAAGGGAGCACCTCTACGATTGTTATTGCTGGGTCATCCGGATGTGTACCTCAGACTGGGTGAAGCCGAATGCTAGCGTTCTTAAGGGAATATTCGGTCAGTGAATTAAAGATGTTTTTTGCATTCATTCCATCATGAACCCCCAGAAGTTATACACACTGTGATTTTTTCATCACAGTCCGGACATGCACGCTAATGCATGCACACCCAGGGAAAGGAACCCTTAACGGAACTATTCTCCCTAGAAGATGTGTCTTACAATCTTAATGTAATATAACATAACTAGCCGGATACAACTTGTCTGTTTAAGCAACTATGACCCCTACGCCTGGTTTCCATGCATACCCCGGTTTATTTTACCGCTCAGGTATTCGGAAACACTCTGCACCTTCGGGTCGAGAGGTCGAAGCGAAAAGGTCTGCCATTACAATCGTTTTACAATCTAGCTAGAGTTGAACATGTCAAGGAAAGTACATACTCACTTAGGACTCAAAAACTTCCTGTTCTATATCGTCCAACAGACAGTCCAATTTACAATCCTGTTGCAAATACCTGGCGGCTACTTCTACTTGGTTATATACCAAACTAACGGGAACCTCATTCCCGTCTGATCCTAGGGGTCCGACCCGGGCCATGTGATTTGGATCAAGCTTGGTATACCGCGTTTTTACCATAGCCAAGGCCTCTCGCGCACCTTCCTGGCAGGAAGATATCTTCCATAGTCGGAAACGCCGCCGTGATCCTTTGAACAGCTCCACAAGCTCCTCCATTCTTCCTGGAGGGGAAGCGGAGGGCCACAAGGCTTTGGCAGCACTCCGCATTGCCTGTCGAGCTTGCTCGTGCATTTGAGATAGCCCTTGAAGCAATTCGCTCGATGATCCGGACACCTCCTCCTCGGGATGGCCCGTCAGCATACCTACAAGAACATCAATATTAGCTAATTTCATCTCCAAACTGTCATAAGGTAAAGTCGGCCACATACTGAATATGCCGCCTCACAGCTTTTTATTTTCCTTCGCGGAGTCGGCCAGCTGGGCCCGCACATCTTTTAGTTCTTCTTCCAGTTTGGTGTTTGAATCCTGGAGTTTGTTTTTCTCCTCTCTGACTCGGGTCAGAAGACGCTCGCTTGCGGCGTGTAGTCTTTTTGCCTCTTTCTCTCCTGCTTGAGCGGTTTTCAACTTCTCATCTAGTTGATCTGACGATCCTATTATGAGAGAAGCAACAGTATTAGCAAGCTAGTATATAATTATTGTTTCTCGATGGAGGGGAATATTACCAGAGGATGCCTTCTTGGACTCTTTTAGTTCGATGGTAGCAGCATTTAGCTGTGTCTGACACTGCTCCAGCTCTTGGGCTAGCAGGTTGTTCTTCTCTGTAAGAACCTAGTTATACAATGATCCTTAAATCAGTTGTACCAACTGCTTTCAGTCTCGGGGGCTACTGGCATGTGGTTATCCTATTCGGACAAAGAAAACTTACCTGCACATCTGTTTAATGCTGCTTTGTGGCTTTGCTAAGCCCATCTCGAGCAACTCAGATGTATGCATCAGCCGAGATGAAGGCATCGAACGCCTCTTTTGAGAAGCCAGGGTCCCGTAAAACGGCCCTCCGGCGCCGATGATTCATGGCGCTCTCCACTTCCGAGTTGGTGACGGACATATCTTCTGAGCCCTCGGCCGAAGGACTACCCGGTGTCATTCCCGTATCGGCCCTCGTCTTTCCAGCAGGGTCTGCACCCCAGCTGTTGGGAGTACGACTGGCCGAATTCCCGGACATAGTTCGGCGAACCTTTTTTTCTGATATAGGACAAACATAACAGTCACATTTGTATGTGGCTACTAAAAGCATATTTTCAAATCCGTACCTCTTTGATGAAGGCCCGCTCGTGTCTTCACCTGCCTTCCTTTTAGAGGCCTTGCTCGACGTGGAAACCTCTCTTTGGAGTCTCCCCCAGGGTAGCATGACGTGCTGAACGTCTCCCCTCTGGAGCATGAGACAGTGCGGTGGGTGAGGCAGAACGAGGAAACTCTTTCGGGGGGGAATGACTCCTGACGACTTACGTGACAAGCAGGAAGAAGACCGGGATAGTCGGCGATAATAGCCACTTCCGTGCCATCGTAGCTCGCCTAGTAAAACACCCCTTGTGCAAGTACCACGAATATATCTGAATCCTCCTTGAACCCAGGATCAAGCTCCCGGTTGTGGTTCTCAAGCTATTGGAAGGGGCTGTGAAGACCCTCAGAGATCTTTCGACAGTGCTGTTATAAATAAGCGGATTAAGAATTCATTAAAGAAGACTTGGGGAATGGAATGAGTAAATGCAGAGGGGTTAGGATTTTCCCAGCTAGGAGGATCATACATAGAGTAGCCTTCTCTGCGCCTGATGCGAAGGAATTCCTCTTCCTCCCCTTTAAACAACTCGGCCAATATCTTGGCCAGAGCGGCGGGGGTGTCCGGACCTTTCCGACCGCACCGGGAGGCGTCATCCTCCCCGTTATAGTGCCACATTGGAAGCCCTCTGTACTGGAGCAGCTGAACCCCTCGTACTATGGAGGTCGCCATTACCTCGACTATTGTTAATCCGGACTGGGCGAGCATCTTTATCTTGCTCATGAGTTGACGAACTTCCGCACTATCATCCTCTTCAAGACTCCGTGGGCGCCAGCTGTGGCGTTTCTTCAACCGAACGCTTGCGAACTCGGGAAGGCCCTTCCGAACTAGGTCAGGAAGTGCGACATCCTTGATATAAAACCAATCAAAAGGCCATTCTTCGGATGCCTTCCGTGGTGTGCCGGACAGGTATCCGGTATCAACGATGCGCCATATTTCGTCTCCGCCCACTTCAAATATTGATCCCTCGTGGTTGCACGGGACAAGGCAGAACAACTTTCGCCACAGTTCAATATGGGCCTCACAACCCATAAATAGTTTTCATAAAGCGACATAAACTGCAATGTGCACGATGGAGGCGGGAGTGAAGTTGTGCAGCTGGAGGCCGTATTATTCCAGAAGCCCTCGGAGGAACAGATGGATTGCAAATCCGACGCCCCTTAGCATATAGGGGACGAAACACACTCGTTCCCCCCCGGGATGGATTAGGGAAATCCTCCGCCTGGGTTCCACCATTGAAGGAGGCCAGAGCTACTCGAACAGCGACCAGATCCACAGGAGGGAGAAACCCATGTGTTTGCAGCTTCACCAGCTGACTGTGGGATACGGAGCACTTCTCCCACTCGCCTTTTTCTGGGCCGCAGGGACGGGAGGAGGAGCCGGGAATGCTAAACATGTTGGAGTGTTCTTTCCCAGCAATCTTTGGGGATTTTTCGCGAGATGTAAAATGTATCCGAGATCCAATCTCTTTAAATAGACACTACCCCTCGCGTGGCCGGGGGTTATGTGCAAAAATATCCTGACCTCCCGCATTCGCTCGACACGTGGCAGCTGAAGTCGATTGATACACAGAAGCCGAGGAGTACGACATTAAATGGTAGGCCGAATACATTACTTGAAGTGATCGGTGGAAGAACCCGCCTTGCAATGCCGAGGACAATCTGTGCGCCGAACACCTCGTCATTGAAGACTGGTTCGGGGGCTACTGAGGGAGTCCTGGACTGATGGGTTGTGAAGATACGAAGACCGAAGACTCTACCCGTGTCCGGATGGGACTTTCCTTGGCATGGAAGGCAAGCTTGGCGATCAGATGTGTAGATACCTTTCTTTGTAACTGACCTTGTGTAACCCTAGATCCTCCTAGTGCCTATATAAACTGAGGAGTTAGTCCGGAGGGGGAGAGATTCATTACCAGAGTCATACAGGCTAGACATCTAGCGTTTAGCCATTACGATCTCGCGGTAGATCAACTCTTGTAATACTCATATTCATCAAGATCAATCAAGAAGGAAGTAGGGTATTACCTCCATAGAGATGGCCCGTACCTGGGTAAACATTGTGTCCCCTATCTCCTGTTACCATCGACCTTAGACGCACAGTTCGGGACCCCTACCTGAGATCCGCCGGTTTTGACATCGACACCCATCAAGGCAATAAATCACTATTTTGATTACCTGGACGAACACCAGATGCGGATGCATGGTTGCGGCAGTGGCACCAACCCCGACACCGGCACTGGCACCGGCACCGACACCAATCCCGAGACTGGCAACGATGTTGTCCTCGCCGTTAAAGCACCGAAGAAGAAGAGGTCACGAAGACCAAACAAGCTCGGCATCAGACAAATTATTGTCATGGAGATGCACCCCAAGAAGTTAGAGCCAACGGCGCTGGAGGAAGCGCGCTCGTGCTGGGGCAATCAACTAGGATGCATCCTCAGGGAAACCGCTAACATCAACGACGAGAAGTTGAAGAAGATACCACATATGCTGCACATGCTCCTAAAGAAGTTTCACAATAGGTTACTGTTCCCCGGCCGGGATGAAAGCAAATTTAAAGAGTCGTGGGACGATGTCGCCATGACAAAGATAAACCACAAGGCGATGGTGACGTTCGCCAACGACTTGTCCTCCTAGAAAGTTTGGGTGAAAAAACCGATTGCGAAGAATGAATTGTTGTCGAAGATTCATGCTGATAATCCGTCAATAGCGGAAGAGGAATTTAAAAATTCAAGGAGAATTTCGGTAAAGAAGACATCAAGGCAAGGTCGGAGAAAATGAAGGTGCTCCAGGCTAGGAACAAGCCTCGGCACCGCCTCGGAAGCCATGGTTATGAGGGGAAGAGGCACGTATGGTCCAAGGAGGACACCGAACGTGAAAGTCACAGAATCCCAGACCCCTTGGCGGAGTTCACCGACCCGCTGGAGCATGACTACGTCAGAGCCTGGTACAAGTGCGAACATGTCAAAAAGATCTTTTACATGGACCCGAACACGAGGGAGTTCATGAGACTTCTAGTAATTGTTATATTACCACATTATTATATTAGCTTCCAATCAATTCGACTACAAGTTTTGTCACATTAGTAAACTATCCACGTTCCTTTGGCAGAAAGAAGAGCACCAAAAGGCAGCCGAAAGCGACGAGTCGTCACAGTCGTCGGCGAGGCCCAAGTGGGACACCCCATTCAACCGGGCCATGAACATACTGAAAAAGGTCCTGGTGGACAAGCCGCCTTCCTATGGACGTGTGCACGGCGTCAGAGATGGCTTCTCCTGGAAGACGTGCTACCACGAGGATCCAGAGGAAAGAAGGAAGAGACGGTTGGTCGTCACTCAGTAGACCATCGATGAGAAGGTCGTGATTGTGGTCAATAAGACCAAAGATGAGTAAAAGAAGAGTTGCTCGGAGTAGTCAATGGAGCGGTCGCTGATGCGGTGGCCATCTTGATTCCGACAATTTTCGATTGGTCGAAGAGCAATCCAAATGCACGGTCGGAGGACTTTCCCCTTCCCAGCTTTGTCGGGAGTAATTCGGCGAACACCACAGCACCAACACCTGCTCAAGCAACCGCAAAAGGTCCCGCTCCTATTCATAGCAGCCTGACCTCCATCTCTGGCATGCTCGGCGGGCCTTCATCGCTGGCTGAGCTCGACACCCTCATGATAATTACGCGCCATACCCTTTTCACCAGCATGTCTATTGTCTTCCGTTTCAGTTGCCTTCCGGATGTTTGACGTCGCAGACATGTCTTCTTCGTAGGCCGACCATACCCCGTGCACCCTACTCTATGACACCAAGGGCTAGAAGTTGGTTGTGGGAAAGGCAACTATCATGAAGCCGAAGGACCACATGTTCCACAACCAAGAGGTGCCTGATGGAGTCTTCAAGGTTAACGTGGCCAGTGTCTTAGTGGGCTTCGAGGATTTGCCTCCTCTGGTACTAGTCAATGAAGAGGAGACCCCTAAGAGGATTGGCGCATGCACGAGCTGGTTCTTGCCTTGGCAGAAGTCTCTTCTTTGTCTTGAGGCACCCATTATCACACCAACGCCACCTTCTCAAGAAGGTATGAACACAACCCCACCTAACAAATTACATTCACCTGTCGTGGCGGGTGATAGCGTATGACACGAGGGAGAGCCTCCATTACTTCCAGATGACGTTGCCCTCATTGTCGAACAAGCAAATGCTGATGATGACATGGAGGAAGATGATCATGACCCAGACAAGTATTTCAATACCGCCTATGATGATGGAGGATTGACGGCTTAGGACGAGGAAGACTCAGGCTATGAGAGTGGAGATGATGACTTGATGTTGCCTGATTTGCCGGAGCCGGAATGTCCTAAGGCGGAATGCAAAAAGTCTCCCTTCAAGCGATCCTCGCAGGAGATGCCTCCAGATGCCGCCCCTACCCAGCAACACCTCGAGGGTCGTCCACTGATTAGCCCGACGACATTGGGGGTGGTGGTTAGGGAAGGTATGGTGGGCTCACTACCGCCACCCGCCGAGAAGCAAAGGAGGAGATTGGAAAGGAAAGCCCCTAAAGGGGCCAGAGCTGCTTCAAATAGCCAGCTGCCTCTGAAGCCCAGGTGGTAGAGAGAATACTTGTCGAATGTGCGAAGCGTTTCCATGTCGCCGGCGAGCCGATCCTACCTGCCAAAGCGCTAGAGCACATATTGAACAATGATCTAAGGAGACTCCATGAAGATGTGTTGGCCAGAGAGAAAAGCCTTCTGATCGCGGAAAAACTAGGATACCCGCTTTACGCGGCTTAGGTGCGGGTGGGAAGTTGTACGTCGAGATCTGGCCCGCGAATTAGTTCATCCTGCGTTTTGACTACATCTATGACATGTTCCACATGACCAAGCTGGATTTCTAGTTCATCCACATGTATCCGCTGTATCTCAACTAATTCATCAGGATCGAGAACATAAAATATATCTACGTCGCAGACCCGTACTATATGCACGAGAGCTTGGTAGTTTCCAAAGAGCACCATGACTATGCGAGAAAGTACCTCGGCGAATTCATGATCGCTAATAAGGACAAGGAAGCGATTCTCCTGCCTTATGATCCCACGTAAGTCATCCGCGCATATCCTTTTGTAAGTGTGAATCATTCCTTTGCAAACATAGAGGCTAATTTCAGCTGTACTTAGTTCGCGCAGCGGGGGCGGCGCCGTCCTCATCGTTCTGTACCCGGAATACTCCCATGCTATGTACTTGTACTCATCGAAGAACCTCAAGAAAAAGGATTACACGCATGTAAAGAGTGTTCTCGATAGTGCCATGCTAACCTTCAGCCTGTCTGGTGGATATATCAAGGTGAAAAGGCACAGGAAGAACGGGCTGGTTTTCCGCCCTAAGACCGACCTTTGCTGCATCCAGCAATCGCACACCAGTAAGGCTGATGGATTCTACCTCATGCATCACCTACTCGAGTACAGAAGGGATAATCAACGCCTTCGCATGTCAGCTACTACCGAAGATGCCGAGATTGTCAACTGGGCCACAAGCATAGGAAAAACACAGGATCACCGAATCCGAGCTGAGCTTTATCATGTATAGTGTGAACTTACCCAAGTGATCATGAAGCAGGTCCTCGAACGAACGGGGATGTTCTACCATGGGCCAATCACGCGGGCTGATGTCCAAGCACTGCTACTAGCTCAGCGTCTAGACCTGTAGCCTTTCAGGAAGCTCGGGTGCTTCCTCCCTGACTATGAAGATTGGACCGCCAACATGGAGGACTGATTGTCGATGACAATGTGTCACTACTGCCTTTCTATCGCAAAACTTTGAATTTATGCACAGCGAAATTACATGATGTAATTAAATGGCATGGTCATGAACTAGCGTAGATCGCTCTAGTTAATTAGTTTGGGTATGAGGAACTTCGTCATTTATGTTTACTATAATTTTCTTGTTTTTTTTTTAATTATGCCTCTTTGTTTTATTAAGTACATTATGTTGCATATTATCATTCAATTCATCAACTGAGGATGCAGGTACATAGATCAGAGATGGTGAATGACTGCTACGCCCACTCGCCAGACGCTCAGGACCCATGTGGACAAGTACCCGGGTGCTAGCCAGAGAGGGTTTGACAGTAGAGCCGAAGCGGAAAGTAGTTACTTGAGTTGGAAGCTCCAGCAAGAGCGGGGGCGGGACCGCCGGTGCCTCAAGTACTACATGGTCGCGCTCTTGCTCATGTTGATCGCTCTTCTCTTCTACATCATGGTTTAGTTAGATATGATGAAACTTGTGTGTGTGCCATGACCATGCAGTTGCACTTATTCGAGACATGACATGACTTGTGTATAGCTATTTTCGAGATGTGATGACATTTGTGTTGAATGATGATGATGATGATGGTATGACAGGACTATTGTATGTCTATGGTATGATGAGAATAGTGTATGTTTAGTATGATCTGATGAAACTACTATATAGAACCAGTATAAATACATCACAAATACGTAGAGGGTGTGTATATCTATGAAAGCAAGAATACTAGCAGTAGCGCTGGAAAGCATCTACTAGGAGCGCTAGATTAGCAGCAGCGCTTCGTTTGTTCAAGCGCTACAGAGAGTTAGCAGTAGCGTTGGTCAGGGCAGCGCTACTGCTAACCATACTGAAGGAAATAGGCCCTAGAAGCAATAATAAATTTATTATTTATTTCCTTATATCATGATAAATGTTTATTATTCATGCTAGAATTGTATTAACCGGAAACATAGTACATGTGTGAATACATCGACAAACAGAGTATCACTAGTATGCCTCTACTTGACTAGCTCGTTAATCAAAGATGGTTATGTTTCCTAACCTTGGACAAAGAGTTGTTATTTGATTAACGGGATCACATCATTAGGTGAATGATCTGATTGACATGACCCATTCCATTAGCTTAGCACCCGATCATTTAGTATGTTGCTATTGCTTTCTTCATGACTTATACATGTTCCTATGACTATGAGATTATGCAACTCCCGTTTGCCGGAGGAACACTTTGTGTGCTACCAAACGTCACAACGTAACTGGGTGATTATAAAGGAGCTCTACAGGTGTCTCCAAAGGTACATGTTGGGTTGGCGTATTTCGAGATTAGGATTCGTCACTCCGATTGTCGGAGAGGTATCTCTGGGCCCTCTCGGTAACGCACATCACATAAGCCTTGCAAGCATTGCAACTAATGAGTTAGTTGCGAGATGATGTATTACGGAACAAGTAAAGAGACTTGCCGTTAACGAGATTGAACTAGGTATTGAGATACCGACGATCGAATCTTGGGCAAGTAACATACCGATGACAAAGGGAACAACGTATGTTGTTATGCGGTCTGACCGATAAAGATCTTCGTAGAATATGTAGGAGCCAATATGAGCATCCAGGTTCTGCTATTGGTTATTGACCGGAGACGTGTCTTGGTCATGTCTACATTGTTCTCGAACCGTAGGGTCCGCACGCTTAAGGTTTCGATGACAGTTATATTATGAGTTTATGAGTTTTGATGTACCGAAGGAGTTCGGAGTCCCGGATGGGATCGGGGACATGACGAGGAGTCTCGAAATGGTCAAGACGTATAGATCGATATATTGGACGACTATATTCGGACATCGGAAAGGTTCTGAGTGATTCGGGTATTTTTCGGAGTACCAGAGAGTTACGGGAATTGCCGGGGAGTATATGGGCCTTATTGGGCCATACGGGAATAGAGCAGAGAGGCCAAAAGGAAGGAGGCCTGCGCCCCCCCCTCTGGTCCGAATTGGACAAGGGGCGCAGCCCCCTTTTCCTTTTTCCTCTCCCCCTCTTTCCCCTTCTCCTACTCCAACAAGGAAGGAGGGAGTCCTACTCCCGGTGGGAGTAGGACTCCCCTTGGCGCGCCCCCTCCTAGGCCGGCCGCCCCCTCCCTCTTGCTCCTTTATATACGGGGGTAGGGGGCACCCTAGGACACACAAGTTGATCTTGATGATCGTTCCTTAGCCGTGTGCAGTGCCCCCCTCCACCATATTACACCTCGGTCATATTATAGCAGTGCTTAGGCGAAGCCCTGCGACAGTTGAACATCAAGATCGTCACCATGCCATCGTGCTGACGGAACTCCTCCTCGACGCTTTGCTGGATCGGAGCCCGGGGATCGTCATCAAGTTGAACGTGTGCCAAGAACTCGGAGGTGCCGGAGTAACGGTGCTTGGATCGGTCGAATCGTGAAGACGTACGACTACATCAACCGCGTTGATATAACGCTTCCGCTTTCGGTCTACGAGGGTACGTAGACAACACTCTCCCCTTTCGTTGCTATGCAACACCATGATCGTGTGTGTGCGTAGGAAATTTTTTGAAATTACTACGTTCCCCTACAGTGGTATCAGAGCCTAGGTTTTATGTGTTGATGTTATATGCACGAGTAGAACACAAGTGAGTTGTGGGCGATATAAGTCATACTGCTTACCAGCATGTCATACTTTGGTTCGGCGGTATTGTTGGATGAAGCGGCTCGGACCGACATTACGCGTACGCTTACGAGAGACTGGTTCTACCGCCGTGCTTTGCACATAGGTGGCTGGCGGGTGTCAGTTTCTCCAACTTTAGTTGAACCGAGTGTGGCTACGCCCGGTCCTTGCGAAGGTTAAAACAGCACCAACTTGACAAACTATCGTTGTGGTTTTGATGCGTAGGTAAGATTGATTCTTGCTTAAGCCCATAGCAGCCACGTAAAACTTGCAACAAACAAAGTAGAGGACGTCTAACTTGTTTTTGCAGGGCATGTTGTGATGTGATATGGTCAAGACATGATGCTTAAACTTTATTGTATGAGATGATCATGTTTTGTAACCAAGTTATCGGCAACTAGCAGGAGCCATATGGTTGTCGCTTTATTGTATGCAATGCAATCGCCCTGTAATGCTTTACTTTATCACTAAGCGTTAGCGATAGTCGTAGAAGCATAAGATTGGCGAGACGACAACGATGCTGCGATGGTGATCAAGGTGTCGCGCCGGTGACGATGGTGATCAGGACGGTGCTTCAAAGATGGAGATCACAAGCACAAGATTATGATGGCCATATCATATCACTTATATTGATTGCATGTGATGTTTATCTTTTATGCATCTTATCTTGCTTTGATTGACGGTAGCATTATAAGATGATCCCTCACTAAATTATCATAGTAAAAGTGTTCTCCCTGAGTATGCACCGTTGCGAAAGTTCTTCGTGCTGAGACACCACGTGATGATCGGGTGTGATAGGCTCTACGTTCAAATACAATGGGTGCAAAACAGTTGCACACGCGGAATACTCAGGTTTAACTTGACGAGGCTAGCATATAACAGATATGGCCTCGAAACACGGAGACCGAAATGTCGAGCGTGAATCATATAGTAGATATGATCACCATAGTGATGTTCACCATTGAAACTACTCCATCTCACGTGATGATCGGACATGGTTTAGTTGATATGGATCACGTGATCACTTAGAGGATTAGAGGGATGTCTATCTAAGTGGGAGTTCTTAAGTAATTTGATTAATTGAACTTTAATTTATCATGAACTTAGTCCTGGTAGTATTAGCATATCTATGTTGTAGATCAATAGCTCGCGTTGTTGCTTTCATATGTTTATTTTGATATGTTCCTAGAGAAAATTGTGTTGAAAGATGTTAGTAGCAATGATGCGGATTGGATCCGTGATGTGAGGTTTATCCTCATTGCTGCACAGAAGAGTTATGTCCTTGATGCACCGCTAGGCGACAGACCTATTGCAGGAGCAGATGCAGACGTTATGAACATTTGGCTAGCTCAATATGATGACTACTTGATAGTTTAGTGCACCATGCTTTACGGCTTAGAATCGGGTCTTCAACGATGTTTTGAACGTCATGGAGCATATGAGATGTTCCAAGAGTTGAAGTTAATATTTCATGCAAATACCCGAGTTGAGAGATATGAAGTCTCCAACAAGTTCCATAGATAAATATGGAGGAGAATCGCTCAACTAGTGAGCATGTGCTCAGATTGTCTGGGTACTACAATCGCTTGAATCAAGTGGGAGTTATTCTTCCAGATAAAATAGTGATTGACAGAATTCTCTAGTCACCATCACCATGTTAGTAGAACTTCGTGATGAACTATAATATGCAAAGGATAACGAAAACGATTCCCAAGCTCTTCGTGATGCTAAAATCGATGAAGGTAGAAATCAAGAAAAACATCAAGTGTTGATGGTAGACAAGACCACTAGTTTCAAGAAAAAGGCAAAAGGAAGAAGGGGAACTTCAAGAAGAACGGCAATCAAGTTGCTGCTCAAGTGAAGAAACCCAAGTCTGGTCCTAAGCCTGAGACTAAGTGCTTCTACTGCAAAGGGATTGGTCACTGGAAGCGGAACTACCCCAAGTATTTGGTGGATAAGAAAGGATGGCAAAGTAAACAAAGGTATATTTGATATACATGTTATTGATGTGTACTTTACTAGTGTTTATAGCAACCCCTCAGTATTTGATGCTAGTTCAGTTGCTAAGATTAGTAACTCGAAACGGGAGTTGCAGAATAAACAGAGACTAGTTAAGGGTGAAGTGACGATGTGTGTTGGAAGTGGTTCCAAGATTGATATGATCATCATCGCACACTCCCTATACTTTCGAGATTAGTGTTGAACCTAAATAAGTGTTATTTGGTGTTTGCGTTGAGCATGAATATGATTTGATCATGTTTATTGTAATACGGTTATTCATTTAAGTAAGAGAATAAATTGTTGTTCTGTTTACATGAATAAAACCTTATATGGTTACACACCCAATGAAAATGGTTCATTGGATCTCGATCGTAGTGATACACATATTCATAATATTGAAACCAAAAGATGCGAAATTAATAATGATAGTGCAACTTATTTGTGGCACTGCCGTTTAGGTCATATTGGTGTAAAGCGCATGAAGAAACTCCATGCTGATGGGCTTTTGGAATCACTTGATTATGAATCACTTGATGCTTGCGAACCATGCCTCATGGGCAAGATGACTAAGACTCCGTTCTCCGGAACAATGGAGCGAGCAACTGACTTATTGGAAATAATACATACTGATGTATGCGATCCGATGAGTGTTGAAGCTTGCGGCGGGTATCGTTATTTTCTCACCTTCACATATGATTTGAGCAGATATGGGTATATCTACTTGATGAAACATAAGTCTGAAACATTTGAAAAGTTCAAAGAATTTCAGAGTGAAGTGGAAAATCATCGTGACAAGAAAATAAGGTTTCTACGATCTGATCGCGGAGACAAATATTTTAGTTACGAGTTTGGTCTTCACTTAAAACAATGTGGAATAGTTTCACAAATTTGTGCCACTTGGAACACCACAGCATAATGGTGTGTCCGAACATCATAACTGTACTTTATTGGATATAGTACAATCTATGATGTTTCTTATCGATTTACCACTATCGTTTTGGGGGCATGCATTAGAGACAGCTGCATTCACGTTAAATAGGGCACCATCAAAATCCGTTGAGACGACACCTTATGAATTGTGGTTTGGCAAGAAACCAAAGTTGTCGTTTCTTGAAGTTTGGGATTGTGATGCTTATATGAAAAAGTTTCATCCTGATAAGCTCAAACCCAAATCGGAGAAATATGTCTTCATAGGATACCCAAAGGAGACTGTTGGGTACACCTTCTATCACAGATCCGAAGGCAAGACATTCATTGCCAAGAATGGATCCTTTCTAGAGAAGGAGTTTCTCTCGAAAGAAGTGAGTGGGAGGAAAGTAGAACTTGATATGTTAACTGTACCTGCTCCCTTATTGGAAAGTAGTTCATCACAGAAATCTGTTCCTATGACTACTAAACCAATTAGTGAGGAAGCTAATGATGATTATCATGTAACTTCAAATCAAGTTACTACCGAATCTCATAGGTAAACCAGAGTGAGATCCGCACCAGAGTGGTACGGTAATCCTGTTCTAGAAGTCATGTTACTAGACCATGACGAACTTGCGAACTATGAGGAAGCGATGATGAGCCCAGATTCTGCAAAATGGCTTGAGGCCATGAAATCTGAGATAGGATCCATGTATGAGAACAAAGTATGAACTTTGGTTGACTTGCCCGATGTTCGGCAAGCCATTGAGATTAAATGTATATTCAAGAGGAAGACGGACGCTGATAGTAGTGTTACTATCTACAAATCTAGAATTGTCGCAAAAGGTTTTCGACAAGTTCAAGATGTTGACTACGATGAGAGTTTCTCACTCGTATCTATGCTTAAGTCTGTCTGAATCATGTTAACAATCGCCGCATTTTATGAAATCTGGCAAATGGATAAACAAAACTGCATTCCTTAATGGATTTATTAAAGAAGAATTGTATATGATGCAACCATATGGTTTTGTCAATCCTAAAGGTGTTAACAAAATATGTAAGCTCCAGCGATCCATATATGGACTGGTGCAAGCATCTCGGAGTTGGAATATACGCTTTGATGAGTTGATAAAAGCATATAGTTTTTTACAGACTTGCGGTGAAGCCTGTATTTACAAGAAAGTGAGTGGGAGCACTACAACATTTCTGATAAGTATATGTATGACATATTATTTCTGATAAGCTCAAAGGAGTGTTTGAAAGTTTTTTTTCAAAGAAAGACCTTGGTGAAGCTGCTTACATATTGAGCATCAAGATCTATAGAGATAGATCAAGACGCTTGATAAGTTTTTTCAATGAGTACATACCTTGACAAGATTTTGAAGTAGTTCAAAATGGAACAGTCAAAGAAAGAGTTCTTGCCTGTGTAACAAGGTGTGAAATTGTGTAAGACTCAAAACACGACCACGGCCGAAGATAGAAAGAGAATGAAAGTCATTCCCTATGGCTTGGCCATAGGTTCTATGAAGTATGCCATGCTATGTACCAGATCTATGGTATACCCTACACTGATTTTGGCAAGGGAGTACAATAGTGATCTAGGAGTAGATCACTGGACAACGATCAAAATTATCCTTAATGGAATAAGGATATGTTTCTCGATTATGGACGTGACAAAAAGGTTCGTCGTAAAAGGTTACGTCGATGCAAGTTTTGACACTAATCTAGATGATTCTAAGTCTCAATCTAGATACATATTGAAAGTGGGAGAAATTAGCTAGAGTAGCTCCGAGCAGAGTATTGTTGACATAGAAATTTGCAAAATACATACGGATCTGAATGTGGCAGACCCGTTGACTAAAATTCTCTCACAAGCAAAACATGATCACACCTTAGTACTCTTTGGGTGTTAATCACATAGCGATGTGAACTAGATTATTGACTCTAGTAAACCCTTTGAGTGTTGGTCACATAACGATGTGAACTATGGGTGTTAATCAGATGATGATGTGAACTATTGGTGTTGAATCACATGGTGATATCAACTAGATTATTGACTCTAGTGCAAGTGGGAGACTGAAGGAAATATGCCCTAGAGGCAATAATAAAGTTATTATTTATTTCCTTATATCATGATAAATTTTTATTATTCATGCTAGAATTGTATTAACCGGAAACATAATACATGTGTGAATACATAGACAAATAGAGTGTCACTAGTATGCCTCTACTTGACTAGCTCGTTAATCAAAGATGGTTATGTTTCCTAACCATGGACAAAGATTTGTTATTTGATTAACGGGATCACATCATTAGGTGAATGATCTGATTGACATGGCCCATTCCATTAGTTTAGCACCCGATCGTTTAGTATGTTGCTATTGCTTTCTTCATGACTTATACATGTTCCTACGACTATGAGATTATGCAACTCCCGTTTGCCGGAGGAACACTTTGTGTGCTACCAAACGTCACAACATAACTGGGTGATTATAAAGGAGCTCTACAGGTGTCTCCAAAGGTACATGTTGGGTTGGCGTATTTCGAGATTAGGATTTGTCACTCCGATTGTTGGAGAGGTATCTCTAGGCCCTCTCGGTAATGCACATCACATAAGCCTTGCAAGCATTGCAACTAATGAGTTAGTTGCGAGATGATGTATTACGGAACGAGTAAAGAGACTTGCCGATAACGAGATTGAACTAGGTATTGAGATACCGACGATAGAATCTCGGGCAAGTAACATACCAATGACAAAGGGAACAACGTATGTTGTTATGCGGTCTGACCGATAAAGATCTTCATAGAATATGTAGGAGCCAATATGAGCATCCAGGTTCCACTATTGGTTATTGACCGGAGACGTGTCTCGGTCATGTCTACATTGTTCTCGAACCATAGGGTTCGCATGCTTAAGGTTTCGATGACAGTTATGTTATGAGTTTTTGAGTTTTGATGTACCGAAGGAGTTCGGAGTCCCGGATGGGATCGGGGACATGACGAGGAGTCTCGAAATGGTCAAGAGGTAAAGATCGATATATTGGACGACTATATTCAGACATCGGAAAGGTTCCGAGTGATTCGGGTATTTTTCGGAGTACCGGAGAGTTACGGGAATTCGCCGGGGAGTATATGGGCCTTATTGGGCCATACGGGAATAGAGGAGAGAGGCCAAAAGGAAGGAGGCCTGAGCCCCCCCTCTGGTCCGAATTGGACAAGGGGCGCAGCCCCCTTTTCCTTTTTCCCTCCCACTCTTTCCCCTTCTCCTACTCCAACAAGGAAGGAGGGAGTCCTACTCCCGGTGGGAGTAGGACTCCCCTTGGCGCGCCCCCTCCTAGGCCGGCTGCCCCCTCCCCCTTGCTCCTTTATATACGGGGGCAGGGGGGCACCCTAGGACACACAAGTTGATCTTCGTGATCGTTCATTAGCCGTGTGCGGTGCCCCCCTCCACCATATTCCACCTCGGCCATATTTGTAGCGGTGCTTAGGCGAAGCCCTGCGACAGTTGAACATCAAGATCGTCACCACGCCGTCGTGCTGACGGAACTCCTCCCCGACGGTTTGCTGGATCGGAGCCCGGGGATCGTCCTCGAGCTGAACGTGTGCCAAGAACTCGGAGGTGCTGGAGTAACGGTGCTTGGATCGGTTGGATCGTGAAGACGTACGACTACATCAACCTCGTTGATATAATGCTTCCGCTTTCGGTGTACGAGGGTACGTAGACAACACTCTCCCCTCTCGTTGCTATGCATCACCATGATCTTGCGTGTGCGTAGGAATTTTTTTGAAATTACTACGTTCCCCTACACATACTTACTAGTAGCGCTGCCCATACCAGCGCTACTGGTACAACTTAGTTGTAGCGCGGTAGCAGTAGAGCTGTACCCAGCGCTACTGCTATGTGTATTTCAAGCGCTACTACTAGGGTTTTCCATAGCAGTGTAATGTTACTATCTACAAAGCTTGAATTGTCGCAAAAAGTTTTCGACAAGTTCTAGGAGTTGACTACGATGAGACTTTCTCACCCGTAGCGATGCTTAAGTCCGTCTGAATCATCTTAGCAATTGTCGTATTTTATGATTACGAAATCTGGCAAATGGACGTCAAAACTGCATTCCTTAATGGGTTTATTCAAGAAGAGTTGTATATGATGCAACCAGAAGGTTTTGTTGATCCTAAAGGTGCTAACAAAGTGTGCAAGCTCCAGCGATCTATCTATGGACTGGTGCAAGCATCTCGAAGTTGGAATATACGCTTTGATGAGGTGATCAAAGCATATGGTTTTATACAGACTTTTGGGAAAGCCTGTATTTACAAGAAAGTGTGTCGGAGCTCTGTAGCATTTCAAATATTATATGTAGATGACATATTACTGATTGGAAATGATATAGAATTTCTGGATAGCATAAAAGGATACTCGACTAAGAGTTTTTTCAATGAAAGACCTTGGTGAAGCTGCTTACGTATTGGGCATCAAGATCTATAGAGATAGATCACGACGCTTGATAAGACTTTTGACAAAATACATACCTTGACAAGTTTTTGAAGGAGTTCAAAATGGATCAGTCAAAGAAGGAGTTCTTGCCTGTATTGTATGGTGTGAAGTTGAGTAAGACTGAAAACCCGACAACAGCAGAAGATAGAAAGATAATGAAAGTCATTCCATATGCATCAGCCATAGTTTCTATACAATATGCCATGCTGTGTACCGCACCTGATGTGTGTCTTGCCACTTATCTAGCAAAGAGGGTACAAGAGTGATCCATGAGTAGACCACTGGACAACGGTCAAAATTATCCTTAGTTATCTAAGAGGACTAAGGAAATGTTTCTCAGTTATGGAGGTGATAAAAAGTTCGTCGTAAAGGGTTACTTAGATGCAAGCTTGAACACTGATCCAGATGACTCAGAGTCACAATCTAGATACATATTGAGAGTGTGAGCAATTAGCTAGAGTATCTCCATGCATAGTATTGTAGACATAGATATTTGCAATATAGATACGGATCTGAACGTGACAGACCCGTTGACTAAACTTCTCTCACAAGCAAAACATGATCACACCATAAGTACTCTTTAGGTGTTAATAACATGGCGATGTGAACTAGATTATTGACTCCAGTAAACCCTTTGGTTGTTGGTGACATGGCGATGTGAACTATGGGTGTTAATCACATGACGATGTGAACTATTGGTGTTAAATCACATGGTAATGTGAACTAGATTATTGACTCTAGTGCAAGTGGAACACTGAAGGAAATATGCCCTAGAGGCAATAATAAAGTTGTTATTTTATATTTCCTTATTCATGATAAAGTTTTATTATTCATGCTAGAATTTTATTGATCGGAAACCTAAATACATGTGTGAATACATAGACAAACACTGTGTCCCTAGTGAGCCTCTACTTGACTAGCTCATTTATCAAATATAGTTAAGGTTTCCTGACCATGGACATGAGTTGTCATTTGATAACAGGATCACATCATTAGGAGAATGATGTGATGCACGAGACCCATTCGTTAGCCTAGCATTATGTTTGCTCAGTTTTATTGCTATTGCTTTCTTCATGTCAAACACATATTCCTTCGACTATGAGATTACAAACGTCACAACGTAACTGGGTGATTATGAAGATGCTCTACAGGTATCTCCGAAGGTGTTTGTTGCGTTGGCATAGAACGAGATTAGAATTTGTCACTCCGAGTATCGGAGAGGTATCTCTGGGCCCTCTCGGTAAAGCACAGCATAAGAAGCCTTGCAAGGAAAGTGACTAAGGAGCTAGTTGCAGGATGATGCATTACTCAATGAGTAAAGAGACTTGTCGGTAACGAGATTGAACTAGGTATGAAGATACCGACGATCGAATCTCGGGCAAGTAACATGCCGATGACAAAGGGAATAACGTATGTTGTCATAACAGTTCGACCGATAAAGATCTTCGTAGAATATGTAGGAGCAAATCTGAGCATCCAGGTTCCGCTATTGGTTATTGACCGGAGACCTGTGTCGGTCATGTCTACATAGTTCTCAAACCCGTAGGGTCCGCACGCTTAACGTTTGATGACGATATTGTATTATATGAGTTATGTGATTTGGTGACCGAATGTTGTTCGGAGTCCCGGATGAAATCACGGACATGACGAGGAGTCTTGAAATGGTTGAGAGGTAAAGATTGATATATAGGATGATAGTATCCACACACCGGAAGTGTTCCGGAGTGTATCGGGTATTTATCAGAGTACTGGGGGGTTACCGGAACCCCCAGGGGAAAGATATGGGCCATAGGAGGGGAGCACACCAGCCCACTAGGGGTCCCCCCCAAGGAAGGAGGCTGAGTGGGAGAAGGGAAAGAGGGGATTCGCCCCCCCCCCCTTTCCTTCTCTCATTCCTCTTCCCTTTTCCCCCTCCGGCAAATGTGGAAGGGGGAGGCCGAATTGGGGAGGACCCTAAGTAGGATTCCTCCTACTTGGGGCGCACCCTTGCTGCTCCCCTCGCCTCCCACCTATATATACATGGGGAGGGGGCGCCTAGAACACACAACAACAATCATTAGCCGTGTGCGACGCCCCTCTCCAGAGTTTACGCCTCCGGCCATATCTTCGTAGTGCTTAGGCGAAGCCATGCGCGGGTCACTTCACCATCATCGTCACCATCCCATCGTGCTGATGGAACTCATCTACTTCCTCGACACCTTGCTGGATCAAGAGGGCGAGGGACGTCATCGTGCTAAACGTGTGCAGAACTCAGAGGTGCCGTACGTTCAGTACGTGGTCGGTCGGAGCAAGAAGAAGTTTGACTACATCAACCACGTTGTCAAACGCTTCCTCTTACAGTCTACGAGGGTACGTACACACACTCTCCCCCTCTCGTTCTATGCATCTCCTAGATAGATCTTGCGTGAACGTAGGATTTTTTTTTGAAATTCCATGCTACATTTCCAACACTATGTGCATTCCTTAATGCAATTTCTCAGAACGTAATCGATCCAGAAATCATACCAAGGTTAGAGAATGATTTGGCGCAATTTCTTTTCAGTTTCGAGTTGGTGTTCCCACCATCCTTCTTCAATGTCCTGACGCATGTCCTAGTTCACCTATGTGAAGAAATTGTTGTTCCGGGTCCTGTATTTCTACACAATATGTTCCCTTTGAGAGGTTCATGGGAGTCTTAAAGAAATATGTTCATAACCGTGCTAGGCCAGACGGAAGCATCTCCACGGGCCATCAAAATGAGGAGGTCATTGAGTTTTGTGTTTACTTTATTCCTGACCTTAAGCCGATTGGTGTTCCTGAATCGCGGCTTAAGGGCAGACGCTAGGACCGAAAGCAATAATATGTATGGACATGCATTCTCTCACTCAAGAACACTACACAGTTCTACAAAATTCCACCTTGGTGGCTCTATATATCGAGGAACACAAGAATATTCTACGCTCCAAACACCCCGAGCAGTCTGACGATTGGATTACACGTGATCAAAACAGGGACTTTCGCCCGTTGGATGCAAACATGTGCCATGCATGACGATGCTGTTGAAGATGACGTGTACTTGTTGTCTGAGTTACCATCTTCGAATATAATGACTTTCAAAGGGTACGAGATAAATGGGAATACATTTTACACAATCGCCTAAGATAGAAAGGGCACCAACCAAAACAGTGGTGTTTGCTTTGATGCAGCAACCATGAGGGGAAAGGACACATGTTATAGTTACATAGAGGAGATATGGGAACTTGACTATGGACGTGGTTTGAAGGTCCCTTTGTTTCGGTGCAAATCGGTCAATCTGACACGAGGCGGGGTAATGGAAGACCCGCAGTACGAAACGACAACAGTTTATGAAATGATGCGGCGCATGTTTTCTATGTGAAAGACATGTCTACCAAGCTGAGGAAAATAAAAGGTAAGGAAGCGAATACATCATACGATGAGCCAAAGCGTCACATAGTTCTTTCAAGGAAAAGAAACATCGTGGGGTAGTTGACAAGACAGATATGTCAGAAGATTATGAAATGTTTCATGAAATTTCTCCCTTCACAGTGAATATTGACCCGAGCATCAAGTTAAATGATGAAGATTGTCCATGGTTACGGTGCAATGGGACACATGGTAAGAAAAAGTTTTACACCCAAAGATCCCACTCTGGGATGTGACCGGCTTCACTGTCATCACTTTCTTCTCTAGTGAATTTCCGAACTTATATATCTGGAAAGTCACACTTTGGACAAACCGAAGGGAATCTTTGTAATAGTTAGGGTGCTTATGTGTTTTGGCATTTGAAACATGTACTTATGTGCTTCGGACAAACGTCATCAATTTTCAACCCTTTGTGACTTCATTTGCTATTTTCGTGCATTTACTGATTTTTTGAGGCTAATGACCCTGAAATTGAAAAGCACTACAAATGAACTCTGAAAAGGTTGAAAGTTGGCATGGTATCATCATTTAACCCACATAGCCTGTGCTAAAAAGTTGAGAGGGTTACGGCAAAAACTAGATGAACTTCATGTACAAAATGGACAATCCCTTTCGAAGTATTAGGGTTTCGGATGAAAACTCATGTGTTACAAAGGCATTTCATTTCTAAAAACTTATTTCAACTCCAGACTTTTTGTGCTTTCAACATGCACCATTCAAAGCCACATCATCAATTTTCAACCCTTTTTTACTTCATTTGCTATTTTTCATGCATTTACAGATTTTTTTTTAAACTAAATGACCCTGAAATTAAAAAGCACTACAAATGAACTCTGAAAAGGTTCAAAGTTACCATAGTATCATCATTTCACCCACATAGCATGTGCTCAAAACTTGAGAGGGTTATAGCAAAAACTGGATGCACTTCGTGTACAAAATGGACAATCTATTTCGAAGTGTCAGGGTTTCAGACGAAAACTCATCTCTTACAAAGGAATTTCAATTTTTTAAATAACCTGAGTATTACCAAATTGAATATAATGATAAAACACACTAATATTAAATAGAAGAAAAAAGAATCACTAAAAATGTATTTTTAAAGTGAAGTTATTCACAAACTAGTGATTCACATAAATTTCAAATAATTCAAATTTAAACTATTCAAATTTGAGAACTACTAGCACTAACAGAAAGTTTATAATTTTTTTACCTAAAGAAAAAAGATTCACAAAGAAACTCTAAATAAAGCAAAAACAACTTAGAAATAAAAGAAAATAAGTAAAGCGGAAAACAAAAAAAACAAAAATAGCAAATGAAGTCCCCCTACTGGGCCACAACGGCCTGCATACAACTAGAAACCCAACCTGTAGGTCGGCCAGGATGCAGGCCCGCAAGGCCCTGTAGGCCCAGAAGGCCTGCATTAGAGAGGAGCTCAATGTAGTGCCCGCGCCGAGGCTTATAAACAGGTCGAGGAACCCCTCAACTAGCGAGGTGGGACTAAACATCCACAGCGCCCCTCGCCTGGCAGCAACCTTTAGTCCGGTTGGTGGCTCCAACCGCGACTAAAGGTGGGTCTTTTGTCGCGGTTGGAGGTACCGACCGGGACTAAAGGCCTGGCTTCCCGCCACTTGTCCTGGCCAAAATTGACCTTTAGTCCCGGTCGGTGGCTCCAATAGGGACTAAAGGTCCGTCCTATATAGGCAGCACTTCAAATTTTCTCACTTTCCCTTTGATTCTTCGTCTCTTTGACCACTACATACGGAGGAGATTGCCGCCCCCGACGCGCCTCCCGGCCACCCCATCAATGCCCCTGTCGCGCCGCCCTTCCTCGACCTCGTGCACCGTCACTGTCGCCGCAGTCACCGTCACCGACGACTCGCCTCACCAGCCGTCGCCCCGCTGTGAGCCCCTGCTGCCATGGCCGCCCCTCCCATCGAGCACGCACACAAACACACATGCATATGAACACACACACACATTATTATTTTTTGTTTTTTGTTTTTATGTTTTTTATACTTTTAGTTATAGAAATGTTAGATAGATGAATGTTAGATATATATATATATAAATGTTAGATGAATGTTTTTTATCCAATATATATAGATGTAAGTATTTTTACAACTGAGAGGAATTTTGACATTTGAGAGGAATCTTGACATAGATGCAAGAATTTTGAACATATGATCCAATGTATAAAAGTTAGATATATAAGAATTTTGAATTGTTAGATATATAAGAATTTTGAAATGTTGGATATATAAAAGTTGAGGAATTTTGACATTTGAGAGGAAGCTTGACATTTGAGAGGAAGCTTGACATGGTATTTGCAAAAGTTGCATATTTTAATGTTGTATTTGCAAAAGTTTCTTATGTATTTGCAATTAATTAGTATATGTATGTAAAGTACAACAGATTCTCTTACAGTCTTAATATGGGATTTATCAAGAATGCCCCATTATGGATGTGCACAAGTTGATCCATTTTTTTTGATCTCATCTATATATCCTTCTATATGTCACGTTATCTGTCAACGTATTGAAGAAATACAGGAGCTCTCCAAAGTTGTTTTGGAAAGGAGTTCCTGATAGAATAATTTGCTTTTTGTCATGAATTTCAACAAAGGCCTTCCAAATAGTGATATTCGGAAGGTTCTTGCTGAACTTCGTAGCAAAAAGCTAATTATCCTATCCGGGACTCCGTTCCAAAACAACTTTGGGGAGCTTCGTACCATCATGCGCCTGTTACTTCCGGCTAAATGATGAAGCCATGGTTTTCTTGAATCCTTTGACACTTTACAACGTGACATATAGAAGTGTAGATGACATCAGGAAAAACATGGACCGTTTTTTGCCCATCCATAATGGGGTCATTTTGTTAAATCCCTTAAAGGTTAAGAGAATCCATTATGATTCTGAATCATGTTCCTAGCCAGGGACTAAAGGTTCCTCGTATATTAAGAAATCACAATCCAAGCATTTAAAAAATGTTACATTTGCATAGAATTTGTTCTCGACGTCAACGATGCCCGGCTCACATCCTCGTCGTCGACCCGTTTGCGATGACGTCCTACTTCAGAGGTGCCATGTCCGAGACTGGGCTCCGCCGAGCTGGCACCGGGAGGTGCTAGCTTCAAGGGCGCGCATCTTGGGCCACGTGGGCCACATTTGGTCCGGAGGCTGGCGTCCCCCATGGAGGTGGTACGTCACCGTGCCAGGGAGGAGGACAAGCACGTCCGTCGCTACATGGTTGTGTTAGACGTCAGGTTCTCCAGTACCTAGCAGGTTTTTCAGGGATCTCACCCGAGCTATGATCCTGTGATGGTTCCTTCTCCTTGGGTGTCCATGCGAGTGAACTAGATTATTCGATAGTATTCGATTTGTATTAGCTAGTGATGTATTCGAGATAATATTCGAGACAGCGTATTCGAGATTATATTATTCGATAATATTCGAGACGATGTATTCGAGATTATATTCAATGATGCATATCAACTATCTAGATTATTTGAGATGCATATTATCTACTATTATTCAGCTTTTCCTTATTGATTGCATACATGCATTCTAATTTGAATAATAAATTGTTTTATCTTTCTTCTTGATTAGTTAAACAAAAGCTATGGACAATACCGGCAGAGAAGGAGAAGAGGCCCTGTTCAACTTCATATGCTCCCCTCGCCCAGATGAGATTTAAGAAGATGACGGCTCGCGATATCTGAACCCTACTGGGTAGGGTATGATATTTGATGAAGACGAACGAATAGAAGAAGTCGAGAACTATGATGATGAAGGAAATGTTGTTCTTGAAATATCAAAGACCGGGGAGGTATATTTATATAAGCAGGCATATAGTGATCATCACATGTTTCTATTGATTTGTATATATTAACGAATCAACCATTCTTCTTTCAGCCCTCCGGATCGAGCAGATCTTCTACAAGCAGCAGGACAGTTCGAGGCCCGGCCAAAAAGTTGAAGGATGGCGTAAAGTACAACAACGATGCCATCAAACCTAATGGTGAACCGCGCAAACCTAAGAAGAATGCAAGCAAGTTCATTCGTCAATGTGGAGTTATTGACAAGGACCAAATCCCGATCTCCATTCAGTAATGGAAAAAGCCAGCAAAGGGACATCCAGATGTTACTTTTGTCGACCAAAGAGCAAAAGATTGGCTTTGGGAATCTCTTATGTCACATTTCACCCAACCAGATCATTGCACAGATGCAGATGTGGAGAAAGTCAAGAACGCTGCTCTTAGAAAGATGGCGATAGCATTCAACAACCACCAGAAAATTATATGGGCCGCGTACATCAATGCAGGAAAGAAGACCCCAAAATTCAAGGGAACACTTGAGAAGGCGCAAGAGATCACTGGTATGCTTTCATCAAATTCAAGGAATCAGAAGTAGCTTAGGAACGGTCGAGAATAAACAAGATTAATGCGGCCAAAAAGAAGTGGCACCATAAGCTTGGGATAGGTGGCTACGAGGTGGCCCGGCCTAGGTGGGATCTCGCAGAGCAACAGATGATGGATGCAGGGGTCACTCCAGTTACATTGAGCTGGCCCCCCAGGTGCAGGACTTGGTTCTATGCGCATTGGGGGACGTTGGATCCAAAGAAAAGCGAGGTTTTGGAGCGGGCAAGTTTTAAAGGAGCCGACCTCAGTTTACTTGTTGCAATAGAAGAGGCTCGAACGGGGGGGTTCAAGCCCAACAGAGAGAACGACAAGCTTACGCGCGCCCTGAAGAATCCTGAACACCCGGGAAGAACACGAGGAAAAGGCATTGTTCCGTGGCTTGAGGGGTTTGCAGACTGGAACGCCGACTACAGAAGTCGTGCGAGAAAGAAGCAGCAGGAGGAGCAGAAGTGGAAGGTGGAGGAGGACAGGAAGCAGGAAGCAGACCGCCTTCGCATCGCGGAGTTGGCACTCGCTTTCCAGCGGCAGCAACAGCAGATCGACTCACTTAGCCAGGAAAGGGGGTTTCAGCAGCGGCATTAGCTAGCGGATCCAGCATTGGATAGCACCATCCCATCCATGCCGAGAAGCAGCATGGGTTCCGCCCCGGGCGATGATGCACTGCTGGATAGATACCCTATGGATGATATCATAGATACGACAATTTGTGAGCTACACTTTAAAATGAAGAACATATCCATGAAGGTGGCGGACGACATTGCTTATACAAATACCCCTGAAGCAACCTTCCATTGCAATCTGATTCCAGCTAGCTATGCTTGTGTCGGGGTTGATGAAGTGGTGGAACAATATTCGGGGCTAGAGCTTGACATTCCTAGAGGTGACGACAAGCGCACACTGGGAGAGGCCATTCTATGGAGAAAGGATTGCATCGTCTTTCCAAGGCCACCGACACCATGTCAGCCGGCTCCTCCTCCATGTCCACCACCGTGCCAGTAGACTGATCCTGCTCCTCCAAGTCAGCCATCGCGTGAGCAGACTCCTACTCCTCCATTTCCGGCACCGTGTCTGCCGACTCCTCCTCCTCCAAGTCCGAAATGTCAGCCGACTCCTCCTCCTCCAAGTCGTGCACTGCCTCAACTGTCTCCGCCGCCTCAGCGGGATCCGCCGCCTCGGTAACAGCGGAAGAGAGATGTCGCAGCTACGGCGGCTAGCGGTACAACAGGAGGCAAGAAATACAAATTTGGTCCACGCCTCAAGCCTATGCCGAGGTTGCCTTACCACCTGACTGACGAGGAAACCGACACTGAAATGGCTGCCGGAATGGCGGCCCATTTTGGACTGAAACCTCCCCCGCCACCAGAGGAAAAAGTACCTGGGCATGTCATTTACCACTTTATTCGTGTGGCTCAACCACAAGCTCCCAAGCATACTGACTCAGATTATGGACGCCAAATCAAGAATTATATCAAGCACAAAAAAAGGAGTCGAGCTCGAGCTCGAGCCAAGCAGCTGCAAAAAAAGCGGGAAAATTGTTCCCCAGTTGGGAGAACAGGCGGTGCAATTGATCCCGCCGCTCATTGTACCAACACATGTGAGTACCGGTGCCGATCAGCTGGTAATAACCGATGATCATAGAATGATGGCTGAAGAGGCAGGTATACATGTTTATTAACTCCTAGAGATTGAGCCCGTGAAAACGTTTAAAGAGGAGGAACTAAAACGGAAATATGCCCACGACTAACCTGTGGTGAAGCCTGAGGAGATCAAGCGTCTATCAATGAGAATGTATGAATTGCATGAATGGTCCATGAGAGGAGCCAAGACTACCGATCGAGAGTCCCTCATGGTGAAAGTCAAGCCAGAGCATTACTTCCATGAAAAAGCCCTGTGGGTTGAGTTTCAAGAACTGTTTCAAGACGCACTCGACAAATCTATCGTCAGTTGCTATTGTCTGTAAGTGATTTCTTTCTGTAATTTAAGTCCCTAGCTAGCACTAGTGCTTGTTCATTAACTGTAATTATCCTCACTATATTTTTTCTATGGTATTATGCAGAATGAAGATCTATGGAATGAAAAAAGCTGGACGCTATGGCATTGGGTTCATTGACCCAGATACCATCAATGAAGAGACATGGTCACGTGAATATGATCGACCATACACAGAGAAAACAATGCTAGAGTTCTTGGTGCGACTAATACCGCTTTTTCTTACTAGATGTTAATTAATAAGTGTAGTTGATGAGTTATGCACATGCCCGCTTAATTATACAAACGTGTGCGCATGCAGTTTTCACTGGATCCTGCTAATCATTGAAGTTGACGAGGGAAAAGTTCAATTACTAGACTCACTACTTAAAGACGTTAATGACTACACAATCGTGAGGGGGATGGTCCATAGGTAATTTCAATCATTATCACACTATGTCGGCCTCTTTAGTTCGTTTCCTGGTATCAACAAATTAATAACTCCTTTATTCATTTTTTTGCTGGCGGGCAAGGCTTGGGAAAAGTTCATCAAAAAGGTTGAAGGCCCATGCAAACAAAAGCTGAAATGGGTGCGACCCAAGGTAATTAATTAAGTAATACGAGCTAGCTAACATCACTTTAATTCTAGTTTCAATACCATTATCATGCTTGATTAATTGTTATCTCATTGAATTCTATTCAATTAAAGGCCCAGAGGCAGGCGACGGGACTGATTTATGTGCATACTACGTTTGCGAGAACATTCGCATGATGGCGTCCGAAAGGAGCAAAGATGATAGAAACCAATGGGTACGTTTGCCAAAACACTATTCACAATTTTTACATCATTATCTAATATACACACACAACTAATACATGCATAATTATCTCCTTCTGTAAAGATGAGGGACATGCGGGATATGCTCCTACCAGAGAATCGCGTACGAGCGATTCAAGAGGAAATAGCGGGATTTTTGCTCGACCAGGTCATAGATCCCAAAGAAAATTTTAGGAGAAATTGTATATTCCAAATTGTATATATATATATATATATGTGTGTGTGTGTGTGTGTGCATATGTGAATGGTCATGCGAGAAATTCGATGATATATATATGATCGGTTCTACGAGAAATTCTCTCTCTCTCTCTCCATATATATATATATATATATATATATATATATATATAACGTGTACAATATGCAGTAGCGTAAAATATGTTTGCAATGAAAAAGAATTAAATGGAAAACACAAAACTAAAACTAAAAATAAATCATAAACTGATAATCCCCTAAACCTTTTAGTCCCGGTCGGTGCTACCAACCGGTACTAAAGGTCTCCCGGCCCCTGACGCGGGGTCGTGCCACGTGCGGGGCCTTTGGTCCCGGTTCGTGTTGAACCAGGACTAGGGGGGCCTTTAGTCCCCACCCTTTAGTGTCGGTTGCAGAACCGGGACTACTAAAGGTCCTTACGAACCGAGACAATACCCCGATTCTGCACTAGTGTGCAGACCCGTTCAGATGGCACGCCCGGCTAGGTGAACGATGAATGCGGCAGTTGTACCATGCATGCTGCCTTGCCTGATGCTCCTCCTCTGACACGACGACCCTCAATCCCGAGGGACCGCCGCCTCAGAGGTAATGGAGTATGCGGACTCGCGCCTTCGTGATCGCGGGCGGAAGCTCATCCTTGACCCGGGGGTTGCAGCGCGGCGGCACAAGCCCGTCAATGCACGTCCGATCTGGATGTCGCGGTTGCACGAGAGGTAGTGGGCACTTGACGTGATCACTCCATCATGATCTACATCTGACAGACGAAGTATTCGTCTGTCAGAGCAGCCTCCGCGAGGAGGCGGGGCTGCTGCGATGGCGCCCGGTCCTCCTTGCTGGAGGAGCCGACCGCCGTGGATACAAAGGGGGCCGGAGAGCGAGGGCGGCGACCACCCCTCGACATGTGCCCGCTGTTTTAGGTTGTAGATGGTGTAGGAGAAGGTGCGCTCTCGACATTGATTTTTTTTTCATCACTCTTTTATTTATTTTGAAACAGCGATAGAGCAACAAAGATTTTTAAGACATAAGGAAGGAAGGACAAGGAGCGAAATTTCTTCTCTATAGCGGGTGAGTAAGGAGAGATTTGGCTAGGGAAAAGAAGAATAGATGGGTGCATGTGGATCGTCATATATAGGAAATCAATAGAAACAAGATATTTGTTTTTCTGATAGGTCACAGATAAGGCAAATATTCATAAAATATAAATTATAGTTAAATAATCTGGTTATACATCTCTTATTTTTTATTTCATGGCGACAGACGGGCATTTAGCTAGTTAGTTTTTGTTCTCCTCAGTTGCCCAATTTGGACATTTTATCCCTGTTTTTAATCCCCGCTTGGAGTGTCACAGCTAACCAGACATATACTGTAAGATTAGGGATAGTGGTGGAGCGATCTATTCACGATATGCTGTCACTTAGGTTCAATTACAAGCTCAGGTACACTAATTTGGGGGAAGGAGGAGGAACAGTAGGCAGACTAAAGTTCGTGCCGCCGCCAGGTTCATGATCCACCGGATGCCGATCCACTCGTGGCTGCGGCTAAAGTAGCAACACGGGGCTGGGCTCACTGGGTCCACTCAGGCCCAGTGTTGCACCAGTTGTGCTTCTTGGTACGTGACGGCCTCCTGGCAGTAGACGAGCGTAGCGAGTCGCTGCCGTCTGGTACTTGCTTGTCAGTGACGGGGCATGGCCTTTGTGTGGGAGGCGCGCTGACATCCCCTCCTCTTTGGGACGAGGCTTGCCCCCATGCCTCAGCTCCTGGTAACCGCGCTTGCAGCGCGAGCTTGTCCTCCCAAATGTCGCCGAGAGCAGCTTGATTCGACCAACGAATCATTACCTGCTCGATCATCGAGCCATTCTTCTTGCGCCAGCGGTGCTGTAGGACGGCCACAGGCATGACAGAAATGTCAGTAAGGTGTGGAAGTCCAGCCGAAGAGTTCGTACCCGGGCGCAGGCAGTGGCGCCGTTGAGACACGTGGGAGACTGGATGCACTTGAGAGCCCGCTGGAAGTTCCAGTTTATAAGCTGTTACGTTGACTTTGGCGATCACTTGGAACGGAATATAGTATTTGAAGGATATCTTGTGGTTTGCCCTCCTGGCCACTGATGTTTGTATGTAGGGTTGGAGTTTGAGGTAAACTTGGTCCCCCACAGAGAATGCCCTCGGTGAACGATGTTTGTCCACCTGCGTCTTCATATGTTGCTGCGCCTGATGCAAATGTTGTTGTAGGAGGTCTTGAATCACCGCTCGTTCATCCAGCCAACAATGAAGGGCGGGAACTTGACACCCATCGGTAGGCGAGATCCCCCAAGTCCGTGGTTCATGACCAAACATAGCTTTGAACGGCGATATTCCAATGCTTGAATGATGTGAGGAGTTGTACCAGAATTGTGCAAGGGGAAGCCAATGACTCCAGCGACTCGGGCATGCGTGGACGAAGCAGCGCAGATAAGTTTCCAGCCACTGATTGACCCGTTCAGTTTGGTCGTCCGTCTGGGGATGGTTAACGGAGCTCATACGCAGTTCCGTGCCTGCAGACTTGAACAGCTCATGCCAGAAGTGGCTTGTGAATACCGGGTCGCGATCAGAGACAATAAAGCGCGGGAACCCGTTGATCCTGTAGATGCTCAACATGTAGAGGAGTGCCACCTTAGACGTTGTGTACGGGTGAGATAGAGGCAGGAAGTGGGAAAATTTTGTGCGCTTATCCACGACCACCCAGATGCAATTGGGTTTTCCCGACCGAGGCAGGCCGTCGATGAAGTCCATGGTGATCATGTCCCATGGCTGTTGAGGAATTGGTAGGGGTTCCAACGGGCCCGGAGACGCTGACCTGTCAGGCTTAGCTTGCTGGCAGACAGAGCAGCAGCGCACGTACTGCAGAATATGCGCCTTCATTTTGGGCCAGGCTAAAATAGGCCGGATCCTCCTGAAAGTGGCTGGGAACCCACCGTGCCCTCCCATGGGGCTGTCATGGAAAGCGGAGATAATCTTCTGCTGCATAGTTGTAGTGCCTCCCAGACAAATTCTCCCGCAGAATCGCAAAATCCCTGACTCCACAGTGAATCGTTGTTTCGGGTCTTCCTTGATGGCCAATTGCCCCAAGAGTTTTTGGGCTTGAGGATTGCTGTGATAGCAGGCAGCCACATCCTCGAGCCAGCTGGGGCAACTGGTGGTGATGTCAAGTAGGAGATCAGGCATTTGCGCGCGGAACAGGGCGTCTGCAGCTGTATTTTCAGACCCTTTTTTGTAACCGATGACGTATCGGAGCCCGAGTAATTTGGTGAAGGCTCACTGCTGCCATGGGGTAGTCAAACTTTGCTCTTCAAGGTGGATGAGACTCTTCTGATCTGTATAGATAATGAACTCGTTGTGTTGCAGGTAAGGTCACCATTGGTCCACGGGCACCACAATGGCGAGGTGCTCTTTTTCATAGGTGGAAAGCCCGTGATAACGCGGGCTCAACCCTTTGCTCATGAACACAATCGAGTGTTCGTCCTATTGCAGGACTGCTCCAATGCCTCGGTCGCAAACTGCTTACTGAAATCCGTTAGCGCCAGCACTGGTGCGGACACCAATTGTTGTTTCAGGAGCAAGAAGGCCTGGTTGGTGTTGTCGGTCCACACGAACAGCACGCCTTTCTTGAGCAGGTCGAATAGGGGCCGGGCGATGATGCTGAATCCGCGCACGAATCTGCGATAGTATCCAGCAAATCCCAGAAACCGACGCACATCCTTTGCATCACCAGGTATTTGCCATGATTGAACTGCTTGGATCTTGCTAGGATCAATGGATACCCCTTGACAGCTAATGACGTGCCCCAGGTAAGACAGTTGTTGCGGTCCGAACTCGCACTTGGATTTCTTAACCTTCCATTGGTCACGACGCAGTAAGGTGAGGACCTGGCGCACGTGGTCCAAGTGCTCTTCCCAATTTTTGCTGAATACAAGGTTGTTGTCATAGAAAACAAACACGCAAAATCGTAGAACGGGATGCAGGGTGTCTGTCATTGCTCCATTAAAAGTACCTGGCCCTCCTGCGAGGCCATACGACAGTACCTTTAATTTGTAATGGCCTGAGTGATTTTGGAAAGCTGTTTTGAACTCTTCACCCTCGGCTAATCTGATCTGGTTGTACCCCGCACGTAAGTCCAATTTGGAGAACCATCGAGCGCCATGCAACTCGTCCAGAAGTTCTTCGATGATAGGCACGTAAGTCCTCGACTCATCGCGTTAAGATGGCGGTAGTAAATGCACATCCTCCACGTGTCGTCCTTCTTTTTAACGAGGATGACAGGTGATGAAAAATTGCTTTTTCTACATTGGATCACACCGGACTGCAGCAGTTCTTGATCTTGCCGCTCAATTTCAGACTTCAGTTCGGGCTTGTGGCGATAAGCTCGGATATTGACTGGTTGTGCCCCCGGCATCAACGGTATGGTGTGATCGGAAGCATGCCAAGGTGAAAGCCCGTGTGGCTCACCAAAGACATCATCAAATTCAGCCAGTAACTGCTTCAGCTCCTGTGGTTCTATTTGAGTGTTCTCATGTTCCTTTGCTGACTGGGTACTATAAGAAGATGTGCATGAGTGACCCCTGGCGATGCAGTTGTTACAGTTGTGTACTGTTTATCACATGACAAGTGGTTGAATTTGATTCGTGGCCAAAGAGGTGAGCCAGGCCCTTAGGTATAGGAATTTGAAGATGCTTGTTCTTCCAGTGGACTGTCATGGGACTGTGTTGCTCTAACCAATCCATCCCAAGTATAGCATCATATACTCCCAGCGGCAGAATTTTCATATCAGTGACGAAATCGAGCCCTTGCGATGACCACTGACAAAATGGTATGGACTTTGTGCAGAGGAGTTCTCCCCCGTCAGCCACCTTAACACGTGAGGGTCGAGGTAGAGGAGCCGAACCCGTCAGTTGATCAGCAAGCTTCTTGTTGATGAAAGAGGTCGAGTTGCCACTGTCCACCAAAATAAGGACCTCTCTGTCCTGCATGGTGGCCAATAACTGAAAGGCTTTCGGCAAAATGCCACCGTCAAGAGATGGTCGAGAGATGGCATGGACTTGCTGAATCTCCCCCTCACTGTCGCTGATAGAATCGGCCCCCAGAAGTGCAAGCATCTCCTCGACTACATGCAGCTCGATTGTGCTTGGGCAGACGTGCTCGGGCCCCCATCGCTCGCTGCACTTGAAGCATAATCCACGGGTGCGCCGATAATCCAGGAGAGCTTTGACCTTGGAAGTGTCCGCTCGCGCGGCATCAGTGCCACGGCGATCTGCGGCTGTCGTGGGCACGGTCGACGGCTCGGGGCAGGCTGGTGGTGGAGGTAGAGGAAGCGCCAGTCCTGCACGCGCAAGCGCATCATGCGGGCACTGGCTGGTAGATGCCGCACCATCAGCCACTTCTTCTTGGAGCAGCGCCAGGGCGCAGGCAGTGTCCAGGTCCGGCGGCCGCTGAACCAACACCACTGAAATGTCCTTCCAGAGTCCCTCCACAAAACGAGCTAGGAAATAAAATGCATGAATAGTGTCACAATAAGAGCTGAGATGATTTATAATGGGCTCAAACTGCTCAATGTAATCTATGACTGTAGTTGTTTGCCGGACAGTGTAAAACTGACGGATCAACGTTTGATGTCGATCACGGCCAAAGCGCGTGCACAAAAGTGCAGTGAATGATTCCCAATCAAATTCCGTGAGCCGTTTCTGGATGGATTGTAACCAGATTGATGCGGAACCAGAGTTGTTCAGCGCGGCCATGGGTACCCAAAACGACGGAAAAATAGCAAACATGTTGAAGTACTGTTCGCAAAGGGTTTTCCACGGCTTCGGGTTGTCGCCCGTGAACTGTGGGAACTGGATGGAGGGATGCGCTTGGCCGAGGCGGCCGAGTAGCTGGCTAGCATGCGCGAATGGGGAAAGAGCATGGGGTGAGGGAGGGCCATCGTACTGACCGTTTGACGGGGGAGGTGGTGGTGTCTGGAAGGACACTGCCGATGGCCCCTGTGGGATGTTGTAGACGCCATGGCCTTCTGGCCCTTGCAGAGTTGCTGCTGTGCTAGACGCGGCCCTGATGTGGGCGCCGGTTGTCGCAGGTAGTTGTTGGCCCGACGAAGGCGCCTGGTGGAGTGCCCTATCCGGAGGTGGCGGTGGCAGCGAGGCACGCTGGAGGACCGCCACCTCGTCGGACAAATCGGTGACGCGCCGCTCGAGATCGTGGTGCCACGCCACCAGGTCGTCGATCTTGGAGTTGGAGGCGTGGATCGCGGTGGCGTGCTCCTTGAGGGTGGTTTCCAGACGCTCCAGGATCGACTGGACGGACGGATCCATGGCTATGAGGCGGGTTCGCGCTTGGCGTAGGGATCTGGTTTCAACGAATTGTGCCAGATCGACGCGGGGAAGAACGTGGGATTGGTCTCTGATACCAGATGTAAGAATAGGGATAGTGGTGGAGCGATCTATTGACGGTATGCTATCACTTAGGTTCGATTACAAGCTCAAGTACACGAATTTGGGGGAAGGAGGAGGAACAGTAGGGTGACTAGGGTTCGTGCCGCCGCCAGGTTCGTGATCCACCGGATGCCGATCCACTCGTGGCTGCAGCTAAAGTAGCGACGCGGGGCTGGGCTCATTGGGTCCACTCAGGCCCAGTGTTGTGCCAGTTGGGCTTCTTGGTGCGTGACGGCCTCCTCTTATTTGTGCTTCATCTTTGTGTAGTGAAGCAACTAAATGGCAGAAGGATGCAATAAGCTGTTTCAGAAAGTCAGGTTAGCTTAGCGATAATGTGTCAGTTTAGCAGTCGCTTTGTGAAGTTAGGTGGCAGGTACTCTGCAGATAGCAACCGTCTAAACTGATGTACTTGCCCTAGTGCCACCAATCGCTAGTCCCATCCTAGCTAGGGCAGTCCGTTCGGGCGTGAATTAAAGCCTGACCGCTGATGGCACCAACCCGGCCCAGCCGTGCACCGTGGAAAGCTTGTGACAGCTCGGTTGGCGACCTTGCGGACAACATCAGTTTGCTCGGTGGTAAGGCTAACTCCAATGGAGTAGTTGTAGAGGAAGGAAGAGAGCTCACTAACTATGTCGTGTCTTATTTTCAGGACCTGTTCACCTCTAATGGCAATGGCCAATATGATGAGTTCCTCCGGGCTATGACAGTGAAGGTGACGAGTGCTATGAATGATAGCCTTACTGCTGCATTCTCGGATACGGAAATCAAAAATGCCCTAGATTAGATTGGAGACCTCAAAGTACCTGGGCCGGATGGCATGCCCGCGGTGGTTTTCAAGAAATATTGGCAGTTGATGGGCAGGAACATCATTCATGAGGAGCGACATGTTCTGGAGGGTGGAGAGATGCCAGCGGGTTGGAATGATACTCATGTGGTGCTAATACCCAAGGTAAAAAACCCTTCACGGATAAAGGATCTCAGGCCAATAAGTTTTTGTAGCGTCCTGTACAAGATCATCTCCAAAGTTATTGCGAATCGCCTCAAGCTTATCCTGCCACAGATCATCTCGGATAATCAGAGTGCGTTTGTACCTAGACGGTTGATAACTGATAACATCCTCATGGCATATGGGATCTCACATTTCCCGATGAACAAACGGTAAGGGAAGGAAGAGTTTGCTGCGGTTAAAGTGGATATGAGCAAAGCATATGACCGTGTAGAGTGGGCTTTCCTTGAAGTGATGATGTATAAATTGGGGTTTGCAAGCAGCTGGGTCAAGCTTGTGATGAAGTGTGTAACTTCGGTGAGGTACAGGATCAAAATAAATGGGGATCTCTCCGAACAATTTGTGCCATCTAGAGGGCTCCGGCAAGGCGATGCAAGTTCTCCATATCTGTTTGCCATTTGTGCTGAAGGACTGTCGGCTCTTCTAAATGAGTCCCAATAGCGTGGTTCGTTTGGAGGCATACAAATCTGTCCGGGTGCGCCATCCATCTCGCATCTGTTTTTTGCTGATGATTCGATACTCCTGATGCGAGTGCGGGCTGCTGAAGCTGTGGAACTGCAACGTATACTCCAGGTCTATGAGAGGTGCTCGGGGAAGTGCGTTAATCATGAAAAATCGGCAGTAATGTTCAGTAAAAACTGTTCCGAACAGACCAAAGGAAATGTGAAAGGGGCCTTGGGCATTGCTAGTGAGGCGTATAATGAGAAATACCTGGGACTTCCAATGTATATCGGCCGTTCTAAACGGAAGGCTTTTGCTTATCTCAAAGACCGGATATGGAACTATATGCAGGGCTGGAATGAGAGGACTCTATCTCGGCAAGGCAAGGAAATTCTGGTTAAGGGTGTTGCGCAGGCGGTTCCAACCTTTGCAATGTCTGTTATGCGAAGAGCTAAGCTCTATGATTGTGCGGTACTGGTGGAGCCAGCAAGATAAGGATAATAAGATCCACTGGATTGGGTGGCAAAAACTTACAAGGTCGAAGGGTAGGGGGGGGGGTCTTGGTTTCCGAGATATTCATGATTTTAACATTGCTATGCTTGCAAGGCAAGTGTGGCGTCTGATTGAAAATCCAGACAGCCTGTGCGCACAGCTCTTGAAGGCCAAGTACTACCCGGAGAGCTCCATTCTGGATGCGGGCCAGATCACAAACATGTCCTACGCGTGGTGCAACATCACCTACGGAATTGACCTAGTCAAGCAAGGGATGATATGGCGTGTAGGAGACGGGGCAAGCATTCGCATTTGGGACGATCCATGGATACCCAGAGCTTGGTCTAGGCAAGTGATCACCCCTCATGGAGGAAATCTTTCGACCAGGGTCTCTGAGCTCATAGATCCATCGACCGGCAAGTGGGACACGGAACTGGTCCGAGATATCTTTTGGGAGGAGGATGCGGAGTTGATCCTTCAAATGCCTCTACGAGATGGAGCAGTCGACTTCTTGGCCTGGCACTTTGACCCCAAAGGTGTATTCTCTGTCAAGCAGTCGTACAAGCTGAAGAGGGCACTGGCCGAGTCCGGTGCTGCAGAAGGGGATGGGATTCCTCAGGTGGCCGGTGACCTTGAGGGGGGAGGGGAGGCAAAGTGGAAGAGGATATGGAAACTGCCATGCCCGGGCAAGGTTAGGCATTTTATGTGGCGTCTTGCGCATAACACACTTGCCACTAAAGATATTCTTTGTTGAAGGGGAATGGCAATTGAGGATCACAAGTGTTTCTTGTGCAATATGAGAAACGAGTCGGCTGAACACCTGTTTGTGGAATGCCACGAAATTAAGCAGTTGTGGCGGGGCCTTGGCCTTGACTATGCTAGACAGCGGCTGACAGAGTGCAATAGTATTCACACAACCTTGGAATATTTGTGGCAGCTCGTCGAAAAGGACCGGATGGTTATCATTGTCATGTGGTGGCAGTGGTGGAGTCAGCGCAACAAGGTTAGGGAGGGAGAGAAACCAATGGAGCACGCGCAGTTCGCTATTAGAGCTGCATGCACGGCCGAAGAATTCCAGGTGTGTTTCTGCAAAATGGCCCCCTCGCCGGCATGCACCCCACGTTGGATCCCGCCCCCACAGGACACTCTAAAATTCAATGTCGATGGTGCGTTTATCGAGGAAGGGGGGCAGGGAGCCTGGGGAGTGGTCGTCCGGGATAGCATAGGTGAGGTTGTGGCTGCGCGGGCGGGACGGCTTGATCATACCGCTGATGCATTCAGCACCGAGTTAAGAGCAGTGGAGCAAGCGTTGGATCTTGCGGCTGAACTAGGGGTCGTGCGGTTGACTGTGGAGATGGACGCTCTAATGCTGGAACAGGCACTAAACAGACGCGCCCCAGATTGTTCGCGTCAAGCGCGGGCGATTGAAGGCATTTAGGTGCAGTCCAGGCTTTGGTTCTCCACATGTGGGTTTGCCCATTGTAAGCACGAGGCTAATATGCCAGCGCATCATATGGCCAGATTAGGCCTCTCCCGTCAAGTGGGTGATATTCTAGTTGCTGATCATGTGCTTCCAGCAAATGTTGCTGAGTTTGTAATGGGCGATCTTGCCCAGCACATTTCGTAATAAAGCTCTTTGCTTGCCCTAAAAAAAGGCTAACTCCAATGCACGAACGAACATTCATTCTTTCCGAATTATGTCCGTTTGAATCAGATAAAAGGGCCCATCCGGTCCCCCCTAATCAAATCTGGCCCGTGCGTACAACCGGCAGACATATTTAGTTGGGAGAAGGAAGAAAGGAAGAAAAGGAGAGTGCTTTGAACAGTAAAAAGAAGAAGTCAATGCACCCCGTTGCGACGCACGGGCATTCTGCCAGTTAAAACATGAGGGATGAAATATCGACTAATAGAAAATAAGAGACCAAATTTATATTTCTGGTAAATTTGACGGACCAAAAAACTTTTTTTTCACCTTTTTAAATGATGCTATGACATTTTGAGAAAGTGTCAGCATAATTTTAAACAAATGTACGTGTAAATATTTATGAATTTAAGAAGTGATGAAGCATTTCAAAAGTGTTCATATCAAACGCCCTTCGCGTTTTTAAAATAATGGTCTATAAATATAAAACATTCACTCATTTTAATAAACAGTTGATAGAAGTTTAAGAAATGTTCATGCATTTTAAAAGTGTTCATGTGTTTATTAAACCATATAATTTAAGAAAATTCACACATTTATGAAAATAATTCATATTATTTAAAATGTATTTCACATACTTTCTGAAAATGTTCACACATTTTTTTAAGTCATGATGCATTTATACGAAAATCTTTGTACTTTTTCAAGAATGTTCAGGTAATCTTACACCTATTTATAGAGAAGTTGTCATACATTTATAATAAGGGTTGCATATTTCATAAAAGTCTTGATGTAAGTTTAAAATTGTTAGGGTTTTTACAAAATGTCCTTTAAATTTTAAAGAAAGTAAAAAAATGAATAAAGTAGATGGAAAACAAAAAAAATAGTCATAGGAAGATGAAACAGGATAACGAAACTAGAATAAAAATGAAACTCCGAAAAATTGGCCAAAAATATTGCTACCCACCTTGGCCTAGTGAAATCCGGCATATCCTTGCAATCGAGCAAAGCCACATGAAACATCTGGGATTGTCTGGACATATTTTACATAAAAATGCTGATATTTTGACTGTCTAACTAAAAACTACAAAATAAATACTACAACTTGTACCAGACGACCACCTCGTATGCGTGGCCGCCCTATCCTGTTGCACTGCCGTTGTCATCGCCCCTCCAGCGGTGGAAGGCGCAGGTCCACCACATCAGCCTTGTGCGACAACTACCTGTCACTTGCAGAGGAGACGCTCCGTCTCCTTCTGCACGGCGTCGAGTGCCGCCGAGGCCAATGACGATGGCTCCCACAGAGCTCTGGCGGTGTCTTAGCCCTTGGCATTGGTGGAGGAGTTGCTAAGCGACCACTCCTCCCTGATCTTGCGGATCCGTCTTTCAAGGCAACGGCGGCGTATAGCGGTCGTCTCCGTTGTTGTGACGAAGCGGGCTAGTACCCTTGCTGCGTTGCGCACCCATTCCGGCACCGCGTTCGACTTGGCGAGCGTCGGACGGGCCAGTCGTACCACACCGATTGCCTCGCCCCGCGCTCCTCCTTTGACATGACGACCCTTGAACCCGAGGAACTGTTGCTCCGAGGAAGTGGAGGCTGCAGCCTCGTACCTTCGTGATCCCGGCCGGAAGTTCATCCTTGACGCGGCGGAAGTGGCGTGGTGGCGTCGCGGGCTCGTCAATGTGTGTGTTTCAGCTGTGCGCCGGCGGTGACGACTGTTGCTCCTGCTCGCAACGTCCGATTTGGATGCCGCGGTTGCATGGGGGGTGTGGGCTTCTCCTTGATTACGCCTCCGTACTGGGTGTCGCATAACCGCGCGGGGGAGGTGAGGACACATGCTCGTCCTTGACCGGTCGAAGTGGGGACGGTGATGGTGGGGCCGAGCCCATCTGACGGAGCGATCGCTCTATCATGATCTTTATCTGACGGACGAAGTCTTCATCTGTAAGAGCGATCTCCACGGGTAGGCGGGACTGCTGGTATGGCGCCAGTCCTCCTTGCCCCCAGATAACTTGACGATCTTCTCCTTCCTAGAGGAACCTGCCGCCATGGATGCCAAGGGGCTCAGATAGCGAGGGCGGCGACCGCCTCTCGACATGTGCATGCTATTTTAGGGTGTAGATGATGTAGGAGAAGGTGCACTCTCGACATCGATATCTTTTCATCATCCTTTCATTTACTTTGAAAAAAAACAATAGAGCAACAAAGGAAGGAATTACAAAGAGCAAAATTTCTTCTTCAAAGCGGGTATGCAGGGGACATTTGGCTAGGTAAAGAATAATAGAGCGGTGCACGTGGATCGTCATATAGAAGAAATCAATAGAAACAAAATTTTTGTTTTCGTGATAGGTTATAGTTAATTATCTTGTTATACACCTTTTATTTTTTATTCCGTGACAACGCACGGGCATTTAGCTAGTTAGTTTTGTCCTTCCGAGGTGTCACGCCTAACCAAGCATATACCCAAATTTACGTTCATCTTATTTATGCTTCATCTTTGTATAGTGAAGCAAATAGAAGGCGGAAGGACGCAGTAAATTGTTTCAGATAATCAAATAGATAATTCAACATATAAGGTGTCCGTTTAACTGTCTCTTTTTGAAGTAAATGGTAGGCATACTTTGCAGACAGCAACAGTCTAAACTAATGTACTTGCCATAGGGGTCATCAATCGGTAGTCAGATCCTATGTAGGGCGGTCCTTCCGGACGTGAAGTAAAGCCTGACTGCGATGGCACCAACCAGGCCCAGCCGGGCAATGTGTGTCTATAGATTCGATCTTTCTGATATACACTTTCTCTTTGTGGCGGCGGTTTTTGTTGTTGTGCACCGGTCCTATATGACCTTAGTATGACGACTTCCTGCCTATACTAGAACAAGGTTTGCCTGGCTTCGTTAAGGAAGGAGTGTTGACGGCAGCGCGCCTTCGGCTTGCTGTAGTGCTTATAATCATTGCTAAGTGGTCTTTGGGCCAAACTCTAATTTTTATTTATGGTATTCTTTGTAGTACCTTGACGGTTGATAAATAGCTCATAGGTTTTTCTTGCAAAAATAAAAGGAAAGACAAGAGTAAAATTTAACAATACAATTAGACTTCATTATCTTTTGTCGGTGTTAAAATATTAGGTTTGGTTAACCACCTGGTACACTCTAGTGTAGAAAATCTTCGTTTTTCCCTATTGTACAGATCGATTGCTTGCATTGCAATTTCTTTTAAAATACTAGAGTGAACAAATATCATCGAAAAGGCTGAAATAAATACAGGAAAATGCAAGCACCAATCCCAGGTTTAGGACTTAAACCTGGTGACCTGGTTTCATCACAAGGTGACCTAACTATCTGAACTATGCTCAATTCCGCACTTATTAGTAGCTAATCTTCTTTTCTTCTGGACTCCTCCAAATCTACTATTCTTATATAGTTCATCATCATTACCTCACCAACTCATGCATGTCTGCATAATAATTACCCACGGAATTATCCACGTCATACATCTTACTCAAACTCATGTCATTAGCATGTCATCTTATTTATGTGGAATGAAAAATTGACAAGAATTGTTTGTAAACATTGATTTTTTGAATGTATTAAAGAGTGAAAGTATGAATTGAAGCAGACAATACAAGCATACAAGTACTGGCTGGTATGTTGTCTATTGATAAACACTAGAGCATTTTTCTTAAGAAAATTTTTACAATGCTACAAGACTGTTTGGAGATACATTTATTGAAATGAAAAAAAGTGTTCGTGCGCTTAATAAACCATGTAATTTAAAAAAATTCAACACATTTAGGAAAATAATTCATATTATTTAAAAAATTGTTAACACATTTGTTTAAGTCATGATCCATTTAGAAGAAAATCTTTGCACTTTTTGTAAAAATGTTCAAGTAATCTTAGACCTACATATAGAAAAGTTGTCATACATTTATAGTAAGGGTATTGTCGGTGTCAAAACCGGCGGATCTCGGGTAGGGGGTCCCGAACTGTGCGTCTAGGCCGGATGGTAACAGGAGACAAGGGACACGATGTTTTTACCCAGGTTCAGGCCCTCTCGATGGAGGTAAAACCCTACTCCTGCTTGATTAATATTGATGATATGGGTAGTACAAGAGTAGATCTACCACGAGATCAAGGAGGCTAAACCCTAGAAGCTAGCCTATGGTATGATTGTTGTATGATGGAGTTGTCCTATGGACTAGAACCCTCCGGTTTATATAGACACCGGATAGGGTTAGGGTTACACAGAGTCGGTTACAATGGTAGGAGATCTTGAATATCCGCATCGCCAAGCTTGCCTTCCATGCCAAGGAAAGTCCCATCCGGACACGGGACGAAGTCTTTAATTTTGTATCTTCATAGTCCTGGAGTCCGGCTGAAGGTATAGTCCGGCTACCCGAACACCCCCTAATCCGGAACTCCCTCAGTAGCCCCCGAACCAGGCTTCAATGACGACGAGTCCGGCGCGCAGATTGTCTTCGGCATTGCAAGGAGGGTTCTTCTCCAGATTCTGTGTACATGTAGGTATAATGTCCGATTTTTGTAATGTAGCGCTCCTTGGCTTCCATGCCCAATAATGGCCGTCTTCCACGTGTCAAACGAATGCGAAAAGCCGGGGCGTTTTTACATCCACACCCCTAGCCGCATAAATGAATCGCCTATTTAAGGAGATGGGGATTTAGATCCAAACCACACCTTCTCCACTCCGCGAGTAATCATCAGAGCGCCTCTAGCCAAGGTCCATGGCTAGCTATCGCAGCTCCTCCTCTCGCCCTTCCAGTCCCAAACCTGGAGACTGGGAGAAGTGTTCCATCCCGCACAGCGTGTTAGTGTCGCTTCAGGCCAAGGGATTTCTTCCTCAGGCCTATATGGTCCCGGTCCGAGCCGGACTCGCCACCTACAATGGCGGGAAACAAGCGGAGAGCACCCCGAATCCCTCTAAAGGAGAGCGGGTGTGCCTCGTCCCTTATCTAATAAGGGGACTGGGATTTCCAATTCATCCATTTCTCCGTGGGCTTCTGGAGTTCTACGGCCTCCAGCTGCACAATCTCACGCCTGCCTCTATATTGCATATCGCGGGCTTCGTCGCCCTTTGCGAGCTATTTTTGGGTGTTGAGGCTCATTTCGCGCTGTGGAAGAGGATATTCTGCTTGGTGCCCCGTTCTCAAGAGGGGTCCATATACCAAGTGGGCGGAGCCGAGGTATGGCGCATCGCCGGGACCGGATATATATCCGGAACCCCAAAGAAGGCGTCTGAGGACTGGCCTTCGGAATGGTTTTATATAGACGATGTCCCGCTACCGGATCCTATCCGGGTCGGTCTCCCCGAATTCAACAGTGCTCCATTGAAGAAACGCTTAAGTTGGCGTCCACGGAGCTCTCAAAGAGAAAGCGGCAGGGACGTCCTTTATCTGATGGGCTGGATAAGACTATTGGCTCACTCCGGACTAACCATGATTGGAGTCGTAGCCGCATGCATTATGCGGGGGGTGCAGCCGCTTCAGTATAGAGGCCACCCTATGTGGGATTTTAACGGGGAGGATGACGCCACCTGTTATGGCCGTAAGGGACCGGGCACGGCTGCCGCTCTAGTAAAGATCTTATCCTCTTTGTACAAGGGAGAAGAGGAGGAATTCCTCCGCGTCAACCCGCGGGGCGGATTTACTATGTACAACCCTCCAAATCGGGTAAGTGGACAATCGTGCTTGCCCATCCATTTTATATTCCCTTGATTAAATAGGTGGTCTAACGACTCCAGCGCAGGAGCTGCGTCAGAAGGTAAAGGATATACACAGCCGTCCTCCACAACCCGAGGACCCAGAACGGTCCCTCGATCCGGACTCCGAAGAGGATCCGGATATATCGGTGGCGCTTATTGACGGGGTGTTCCATCAGCTAAGCAAGGACAATACCTTGGTGGCCATTACGGCTGATTACCCAGGATTAATTCCGGCCTCCCAGGTGACAGAGACCGAAGCCTCATTCCTTTGAGAAGGATTCCATTCTCACGTATTTCAGTTTTTCTGATGACAACCGTGTTTGGCAGGGGAGATTTCCGAGGCGGGAGGCCGAACCTGCGGCGGCTAGCCAACAAGGGGCCGCAGGGCCCCGCAGGGTAAAAAGGAATGTGGTCCGGACTGAGATGCCGGAGCAAAGGTATAGCGCACCCTCCTTTTCCCTGGTGTTATTCCTTCAGGGCATATTGACGTTCGTGCTATCTTCAGGACGAAGAGACCTCGCCGGACTACATCCGGAGAGGTTGCCAATCACGCCTCCACCAGCCAGGCTCCAACGCCTGGCCCGGAAGCGGAGGCGAGCATGAGGCGCGCACCGGACGCTCCTCCGACAGATGATGCGGACAGGCTGTCTGCCACCAATTCTGAGGTGGAGAGTGCCATGAACCACAGGCGTCGCCGGATAGTTCTTCGCGACGCTTGTTTCTCCCAAGAGGCTTTAGATGCCTTTAATTCGGGAGATGCGTACCTCCGTGCCTCTCAAAATGGTTTAGCTAGAGCCACGGAGCAGTATGTAAAAGACATACGGGTGAGAAAATTTTGGTCAAATATATATATACCAGTAGCCCCCGAGACATGAAACAGTTAGAGTAACTGATTTAAGGATCATTTGTTATGCAGGTTCTTACCGAGAAGAATACCGTACTGTCCCAGGAGCTTGAAGAGTGCAAGGCCCAACTAGAGGCCGCACTAGCCGCGGCAGGGGAGCCCAAAGAGACCCCCTCTGGTAAGATACGCTTCGAAAGATTAGTATTTCGCGGCATGGGTGCAAATCTGACAAATCGTATTGCAGATGGTGCCGAACTCGATCCGGAGAGGCAACAACTCTTACGCCGGCTAAAGGCCGGTGAGAGCGTGCTGACAAAGGTGAGGCAAGAGAAGAATAATCTTCAGGATGCCAACACCAAGCTGGACGTTGAACTTAAAGATGTTCGTGGCCAGCTGTCGGACTCCATTAAGGAGACTCAGCGGCTTCGACGTGGCATATTTAGTAAGTGCTTAAGCGAATCTCTAGAAAAGAGTTCGGCGAGGAAGTCGACTAACAGAGTAATGTCTGTAGGTGTGCTAACAGGTCGTCCTGCAGAGGAGATGCACGGTTCTACGGGTGACCTTCTTCCCGAGCTGTCGCAACTGCACGAGCGAGTTCGGCAGGCGATGCGAGGCGTTGCCCAAGCCCTATGGCCTTCCCACTCCGTGCCCGAGGGCCTCGGAGAGCTTGCGCAGAAGCTTGAGGGAGCTCGGCGGCGCTTCCGGCTGTGGAAGATATCGGCCTGCCAACAAGGCGCTAGGGAGGCCTGGGCCATGGTGAAGACCCGGTTTACGAGGTCTGACCCAAACCACATGGCCGAGGTCGGACCGGTGGGGCCTGATGGGAAGGAGATCCCTGTAAGCTTAGTATACGGCCAAGTAGAATTGGCCGCAAAGTATTCCTAGCAGGACTGTAAATTAGACAGCCTGTTAGATGGAATTGAGGAGGAACACAATCAGTCATAATGACTATGTAATTTCAATTGACATGTGTAGTGCCTTCTAGCCGGATTGTAGATAGTTTGTCGTTGCCGACCTTTTCGCTTCAACCTCGGGACCTGACGGTCCGGAGTGTGTCCGAATACCATGGTGGTTATATAAGAACCGGGGTGTGCATGGAGACCAGTCGTAGGGGGTCATTAGTGCTTTATCAGACAAGTGCCCAACTAGTTATGTTATATTACATGGTTAGTAAGAAACATCTTCCAGAGAGAATAGTTCCGTTAGGGGTTCCTTTCGCTGGGAGGCATGCCCTAAAGTGCATGTCCGGACTGCGTGAAAAGACGCAGAAAAGCATCTGGGGGCGTATAAAATAAGTAAAAAGATCATCTTTTATTTCATCGGCCGAATATTCCCTTAAGAACGCTAGCTTTCGGCTTCACCCAGTCTGAGGTATACATCCGGCTAACCCGGCAGTAACAATCGCAGAGGTGCTCCCTTTACCGCCTAGCCGAACAATCGGGAACGTAGGGGTAAGCACAGGAGCCAGGCAACCCAGCTTGGCCAAAACTTAAGTCATATCGATGCATATAATGGTGAAGAAAAAGGTACATGCGGAAGTTTGACACATGTGTTGGGCGTGAAGCTCGTATAAATAAGCTTCTGTTAAAGAAGCCCCCAGGTTTAATGAGCGCGAGTAGCGCCTCATTTGATGAGCCTTTAAGGGCTATAAAATAAAAGAGGGGAAGGAGAGAAATGTAAGAAAGAAAATGTAAAAAATGGACAGAGGAAGGAGACGAACACAGAGTCTGGCGCTAGGCATAGAATCTTCGGAGACGGGCTGCGTTCCATGGGTTTGGCTCGAGTCGGTTATCCGATGCATCTCGCAGGTGGTACGCTCCACCAGTTAGGACTTGGTCAATTATGAAGGGACCTTCCCACTTGGGCTTGAGTTTGTCCTTTTTCTTGTCCGGCAGGCGTAGAACTAGTTCGCCAACATTGTAATTTTTGGCCCGTACTTCTCTGCTTTGATATCTTCGAGCCTGCTGTTGATAGAATGCGGAACGGGCTTTTGCCACATCACGCTCCTCCTCCAAAGCGTCCAAATTGTCCTGCCGATCAAGCTCGGCTTCTCTTTCTTCGTACATGCGCACTCGAGGTGAGTCATGAATTATGTCGCAGGGCAGAACTGCCTCTGCGCCGTACACCATAAAGAATGGTGTGTATCCGGTGGTGCAATTCAGCGTGGTCCGCAGCCCCCAGAGTACGGAGTCGAGCTCCTCTACCCAGTGCATATTAGATTCCTTAAGGGACCACACTAATCTGGGTTTGATGCCGCTCATAATAAGACCATTTGCGCGCTTGACCTGACCGTTAGTTTGTGGGTGATAGATGGAAGCATAATCGAGCTTGATGCCCATGTTTTTACACCAGAGTTTTACCTCATCGGTCGTGAAGTTTGTGCCGTTATCAGTGATGATGCTGTGGGGGACGCCGTAACGGTGTACAACCCCGGATATGAAGTCTATCACCGGTCCGGATTCGGCCGTCTTGACAGGCTTGGCTTCTATCCATTTGGTGAACTTGTCCACCATGACCAGTAGGTATTTTTTCTTGTGGGTCCCACCTTTAAGGGGTCCGACCATGTCAAGCCCCCGGACCGCAAAAGGCCAGGTAATGGGGATAGTTTGGAGTGCGGTGGGTCGCATATGGCTTTGGTTGGCAAAAAGTAGGCAACCAACGCATCGTTGGACTAAGTCCTGAGCATCTGCCCGGGCCGTCGGCCAATAAAAGCCTGTACGGAAAGCCTTGCTAACAAGGGACCGAGCAGGGGCGTGATGACCACCGAGTCCAGCATGAATTTCGGCCAGAAGGTTCCGCCCCTCCTCTTCGGATATGCACCTTTGAAGTACTCCGGTAGTGCTTTTCTTGTAAAGTTCTCCCTCATGGACTTTATAGGCTTTAGATCGCCGCACTATGCAGCGTGCCTCATTTTGGTCCTCTGGGAATTCCTGCCTAGTAAGGTAGGCTAGGAATGGTTCTGTCCACGGGGCGATGACCGCCATTATTACGTGGGCTGAAGGTGTAATTTCGGTGGCAGAGCCTCCAATTATGTCAGTTTGTTCGGCGTCGACTGATGCGGTTGGGTCCGAGCTGTTATCTGCGGGTTCCCCCTCCCATGCTACGGATGGCTTGAACAATCTTTCCAAGAAGATGTTGAGGCGGACCGCATCGCCTTTTGCGCCGATGCGTGCCAGGACATCCGCCACCTGATTATTTTCCCGGGCTACGTGGTGAAATTCGAGCCCTTCAAACCGAGCTGACATTTTTAGGACAACATTGCGATAAGCTGCCATTTTTGGATCCTTGGCGTCGAAGTCGCCATTTATTTGGGATATCGCGAGGTTCGAATCCCCGTGTACCTCTAGGCGTTGAATGCCCAAGGATACTGCCATCCGGAGACCATGTAGAAGGGCCTCATATTCGGCTGCGTTGTTGGATTCCGTGTACATAATTTGGAGTACATATTGGACTGTGTCTCCTGTGGGGGACGTCAGAACGACGCCAGCTCCCAGTCTGGCCAACATTTTGGAGCCGTCGAAATGCATGATCCAGTTTGAGTATGTGCCGTACTCTTTAGGGAGTTCGGCCTCCGTCCATTTTGCGATGAAGTCGGCCAAAACTTGCGATTTGATAGCTCGCCGTGGCTTATAGGTTATATCGAACGGGAGGAGCTCAATGGCCCATTTGGCGATCTAGCCCGTTGCATCGCGGTTGTTGATGATATTGTTCAGTGGTACTTCCGAAGCTACTGTTATCGAACTCTCTTGAAAGTAGTGTCGGAGCTTCCGGGATGCCATGAATACCGCGTATGCAATCTTTTGATAATGCGGGTACCGTGATTTGCATGGGGTGAGGACAGTGGACACGTAGTAGACCGGCTTTTGAAGGGGGAATTTGTGTCTGTCCGTTTCCCGCTCGACGACGAGCACTGCGCTGACAACTTGATGGGTTGCTGCAATGTATAATAGCATTGGTTCACCGGTGTTTGGCGCGGCCAGGACTGGGTTTGTTGCCAATATGGCTTTTATTTCATCGAGTCTGGCCGTGGCAGCATCCGTCCACTCGAAGTGTTCGGTGCGCCGAAGGAGGCGATAAAGGGGCAGTGCCTTTTCTCCCAAGCGGGAGATGAAGCGGCTTAGAGTCGCCACGCATCCGGTTAGTTTTTGTATTTGTTTGAGGTCTTTTGGGACATCCAGTTGTGACAAAGCTCGGATCTTGGCTGGATTTGCTTCAATTCCTCTACCGGATACAATGAAGCCCAAGAGCTTTTCGGCTGGAACGCCGAAAACGCATTTCTCCGGGTTGAGCTTGATGTCGTATTTTCGGAGGTTATCGAATGTAAGCCTCAAGTCGTCTACTAGAGATTCAACATGTCTTGATTTGACGACTACGTCATCCACATATGCCTCCACTGTTTTGCCAATCTGGTTTGCCAGACATGTCTGGATCATGCGCTGATATGTTGCGCCGGCGTTTTTTAGCCCAAAGGGCATTGTGTTGAAGCAGAATGGGTCGTATGGTGTGATGAATGCTGTTGCGGCTTGGTCTGATTCTGCCATCTTGATTTGATGGTAGCCGGAGTATGCGTCGAGGAAACACAACGAATCGTGTCCTGCGGTGGCATCGATAATTTGATCGATACGGGCGAGGGGGAAGGGATCCTTTGGGCAAGCCTTGTTAAGGTCTTTAAAGTCGACACACAGGCGCCAGGATTTGTCCTTCTTTGGTACCATCACCAGGTTTGCTAGCCAGTCTGGATGTTTTATGTCTCTAATGAATCCGGCCTCTAATAACTTGGCTAGCTCCTCTCCCATAGCCTATCTCTTCGGTTCGGAAAAACGCCAAAGGGCTTGTTTGACAGGTTTGATTCCTTTCAGGATATTTAAAAGCTATGTTCGGCCAGCCTGCGTGGGATTCCTGGCATATCTGAAGGGTGCCAGGCAAAAATGTCCCAGTTCTCTCGTAGGAATTCTCGTAGTGCGGCGTCTACATCAGGGTTCAGTCGTGCCCCGATGGAAGCTGTTTTATTGGGGTCCGTTGGATGGACCTGGAATTTGACTATTTCGTCTGCTGGCTTGAAGGATGTGGACTTGGATCTCTTATCGAGTATCACATCATCCCTATTAACCGTGGAGCGCAGCGCAGTCAGTTCCTCAGCCGCTAAGGCTTCGGATTGTGCCTCAAGGGCCAATGCGGCCGTCTTGTTTTCAACACGGAGTGCTATGTCCAGATCACTAGCGAGAGTGATAATTCCGTTCAGCCCAGGCATCTTGAGCTTCATGTACCCGTAATGGGGTATTGCTTGGAAGATTGTAAATGCCTCCAGCCCTAGTATAGCGTGGTATCCGCTATTGAACGGGGCGACCTGGAACGTGACCTCTTCGGACCTGTAATTATCCGGCATGCCGAACACCACATCTAGTGTGATTTTTCCTGTACAGCGCGCTTCCCGACTGGGGATTATTCCTCTAAAGGTTGTGCTGCTTTGCTCGATGCGGTTCCAGCCTATTTCCATTTTTTGGAGGGTTTCCTCATAAATGAGGTTCAATCCGCTGCCTCCATCCATGAGTACCTTGGTGAGGCGAAAGCCGTCCACTATTGGACTGAGGACCAGTGCGGCTGGTGCTCGGGCTGTTCGGAATTTAGGTTCATCACCTGCATTGAAGGTAATAGCTGTGTCGCTCCATGGGTTTATCGTTGCTACTTGATAGACTTCGGCAAGGCTGCAGAGTGTTCTTTTTCGCATATTGTTTGATGCAAAAGTCTCGAAGACTGTGAGAACGGTACTGGTGTCCTCGGGGTAGCTTTCTGCGGCCTCCGAAATTAAGAGGTCCTCGCCAATTTTGGCCACCTGCCGGAGTATCCAACATGCTCTAAGGCTGTGAGTTGGTGTGGCGTCCTCTGTACTGTGGATTTTACAGGGTCCATCAAGCCACCTTTCCAGTACGGTTCCTTTCCCTGTAGAGGGTTTTGGCTTTGTGGTATTTAACCCGGGTGTCTTACGATGATGCACCCTCTTAGTTCGGACGGGATTGCTATTCAAGGCCGGATTATCCCAAAATTTTATTTCGGTTTTCCGGGCACTTTCCATCGCACAGTAATTTTGTACTATGGACGCCAAGTCAGCGAAGCGTGTAATATTACGACGACTTATGGCGTTAAGGATTCCCTCGTCCGTGCAATTACTGCAGAAGATTGAAATTGCATCTCCCTCGTGGCAATCCTTTATCCTGTTCATAACCAGGGGGAATCTGGCCCAGTAATGATGTACTGTTTCCTCGGGCTTTTGCCTGATTTGGGAAAGATCGCTTATGTTCGGGTGGGCGGGTGGCGTTGAATCTGAAACCTCACCCAATCTAAGATTCGGAGACCGAAGAGCTTCCAAACCCTGAAGTTCGGACTCTTGGATGTTGTCCAATGAATCTAGCCCGCTGCCTGATTCTAAGCTGAGGTCTTGAGTTACATCCTCCCCTCCGCGGGTATCCGGCTTGGAGGGGTCGGGAATTCGGATGTAGCTAGTCCTTCAAATAGATGAAGGGTCGCGGCACTGCGCCTCTACCACGGCAACGTGGTGGGTGACCTGGGGAGAGGTAATTTCTCTTAGATCGGGTTTAAGCGCAACCTGGTCATAATCCGTAGTGACCCCCAGGGCAGCGATGCGATCCAAGAGCTCGTTTACAGAATAGAGCTCCATCGGATCTAGCTGCTCGACAAGCTCCGAGCTGACGTGAAGGTTGCTTTCGATGACCCGAGAGGTCACCGTCGGCGCAACGGCCGAACAGGCGGTCATGAGAAAACCACCTAGCCGGAGGGTTTGGCCGACAGCCAAGGCTCCCTTAGTAACGGCGTCGTCTTTAAAGACGGGAACAGGCATCCTTCCTGATTGCGACGACACAGAGGAACTCTCAATGAAAGCACCAATGTCGGTGTCAAAACCGGCGGATCTTGGGTAGGGGGTCCCGAACTGTGCGTCTAGGTCGGATGGTAACAGGAGACAAGGGACACGATGTTTTTACCCAGGTTCGGGCCCTCTCGATGGAGGTAAAACTCTAATCATGCTTGATTAATATTGATGATATGGGTAGTACAAGAGTAGATCTACCACGAGATTAAGGAGGCTAAACCCTAGAAGCTAGCCTATGGTATGATTGTTGTAGACTAGAACCCTCCGGTTTATAGACACCGGATAGGGTTAGGGTTAAACAGAGTCGGTTACAATGGTAGGATATCTTGAATATCCGCATCGCCAAGCTTGCCTTCCACACCAAGGAAAGTCCCATCCGGACACGGGACGAAGTTTTTAATCTTGTATCTTCATAGTCCTGGAGTCCGGCTGAAGGTATAGTCCGGCTACCCGAACACCCCCTAATCCGGAACTCCCTCAGGTATGCATATTTTATCAAAGTGTTTATGTAAGTTTTTAGAATTGTTGGGGGTTTCAGAAAATGTCAGGTAAATTTAAAGGAAAAAAATGAATAAAGCAGATGGAAAACAAAATATGTCAAAGGAAAATGAAATATAAAAAAACTAGAAAAGAAACATGAAAATCCTAAAAAAAATGCCTAAAGACAGTGCTACCCATCTTACCCCACGGAAAAGCGGCCTATCCTTGCAAGCAAGCAAAAACGGATGAAGCTTCTGAGCTTGTTGGGACATAATTTACATAAAAAGACTGATACTTCGACCCTATAACTAAAAGTTAGAAGAAAAAATCCAACAACTTGTACGGGACAACCATCTTGTATATGTGGCTGCCCTGCCCTGCCACACCACTGTCGCGGTCCATGCCATTGTCATCGTCCCACCAGTGGTAGAAAGGCGCCGATCTGCCACTGCAGCCTTCTGTGGCAACTGCATGCCGCTCGCAGAGGAGCCGCTCCGCCTCCTTCTGCGTGGTGCGGGTGGCCGCTGAGGACAATGCCGATGGTTCCCGCAGAGCTCTGGCGGCGGCGTAGCCTCTGGCATTGGCGTAGGAGTCGATAAGCGACCACTTCTCGTCGATCTTGTCGGTTTTGCTGTCAAGGCGACGATGGCGCCTCATGACCATCTTTGTGGTGGTGACAGAGCGGCCGAGGGCCCACGCGGCGGCGAGGCCTACGTCACTGCACACCCATTCAGACGGCGCGTCGGACTTGGAGAACGACGACGGCAGTTGTACCATGCCTGCTGCCTTGCCTGACGCTCCTCCTCCGACACGACGACCCTCAATCCCGAGGGACCGCCGCCTCAGAGGTAACGGAGTATGCGGCCTCGCGCCTTCCTGATCTCAGGCAGAAGCTCATCCTAGACTAGGCGGTTGCAGTGGGACGTCGGCACGGGCCCATCAATGCACGAGCCCGGCACCGGTTCCTCCTTCACACAACGCCCGATCTGGATGTCGCTGTTGCAGGGGGACGTGGGCACCTAGGCACGATTACTCCATCATGATCTACATTTGACGGACGAAGTATTCGTCGGTCAGAGCAGCCTCCGCGAGGAGGCGGGGCTGCTGCGATGGCGCACGGTCCACCTTGCTGCAGGAGCCGTCCACCGTGGATGCCAAGGGGCCCGGAGAGCAAGGGCGGCGACCACCTCTCGACATGTGCCCGCTCTTTTAGGGTGTAGATGGTGTAGGAGAAGGTGCGGTCTCGACATCGATTTTTTTTTCACCACCCTTTTATTTATTTTGAAACAGCGATAGAGCAACAAAGAGTTTTAAGACATAAGGAAGGAAGGACAAGGAGCAAAATATCTTCTCTAAAGCGGGTGAGTAAGGGGACATTTGTCTGGGGCAAAGAAGAATAGATGGGTGCATGTGGATCCTCATATATAGGAAATCAATAGAAACAAGATATTTGTTTTTGTGATAGGTTACAGATAAGGAAAATATTCACAAAATATAAATTATAGTTAAATAATCTTGTTATACATCTCTTAGTTTTTATATGTGGTGACAGACGGGCATTTAGCTAGTTAGTTTTTGTTCTTCTCAGTTGCCCAATTTGGACATTTTATCCCTGTTTTTAATCCCCGCTTGGAGTGTCACAGCTAACCAGGCATATACCCTGATTTACATTCATCTTATTTGTGCTTCATCTTTGTGTAGGTGAAGAAACTAAATGGCAGAAGGATGCAGTAAGCTGTTTCAGAAAGTCAGGTTAGCTCAGCGATAATGTGTCTGTTTAGCAGTCTCTTTGTGAAGTTAGGTGGCAGGTACTCTGCAGACAGCAACCGTCTAAACTGATGTACTTGCCCTAGGGCCATCAATCGGTAGTCCGATCCTAGCAAGGGCGGTCCGTTCGGGCGTGAATTAAAGCCTGACCGCTGATGGCACCAACCCGGCCCAGCCGTGCACCGTGGAAAGCTTGTGACAGCTCGGTTGGCGACCTTGCGGACAACATCAGTTTGCTCGTTGGTAAGGCTAACTCCAATGGAGTAGTTGTAGAGGAAGGAAGAGAGCTCACTAACTATGTCGTGTCTTATTTTCAGGACCTGTTCACCTCTAATGGCAATGGCCAATATGATGAGTTCCTCCGGGCTGTGCCAGTGAAGGTGACGAGTGCTATGAATGATAGCATTACTGCTGCATTCTCGGATATGGAAATCAAAAATGCCCTAGATCAGATTGGAGACCTCAAAGCACCTGGGCCGGATGGCATGCCCGCGGTGGTTTTCAAGAAATATTGGCAGTTGATGGGCAGGAACATCATTCATGAGGTGCGACATGTTCTGGAGGGTGGAGAGATGCCAGCGGGTTGGAATGATACTCATGTGGTGCTAATACCCAAGGTAAAAAACCCTTCACGGATAAAGGATCTCAGGCCAATAAGTTTTTGTAGCGTCCTGTACAAGATCATCTCCAAAGTTATTGCGAATCGCCTCAAGCTTATCCTGCCATAGGTCATCTCAGATAATCAGAGTATGTTTGTACCCGGACGGTTGATAACTGATAACATCCTCATGGCATATGGGATCTCACATTTCCCGATGAACAAACGGTCAGGGAAGGAAGAGTTTGCTGCGGTTAAAGTGGATATGAGCAAAGCATATGACCATGTAGAGTGGGCTTTCCTTGAAGTGATGATGTATAAATTGGGGTTTGCAAGCAGCTGGGTCAAGCTTGTGATGAAGTGTGTAACTTCGGTGAGGTACAGGATCAAAATAAATGGGGATCTCTCCGAACAATTTGTGCCATCTAGAGGGCTCCGGCAAGGCGATGCAAGTTCTCCATATCTGTTTGCCATTTGTGCTGAAGGAGTATCAGCTCTTCTAAATGAGTCCCAACAGCGTGGTTCGTTTGGAGGCATACAAATCTGTCCGGGTGCGCCATCCATCTCGCACCTGTTTTTTGCTGATGATTCGATACTCCTGATGCGAGCGCGGGCTGCTGAAGCTGTGGAACTGCAACGTATACTCCAGGTCTATGAGAGGTGCTCGGGGCAGTGCGTTAATCACGAAAAATCGGCAGTAATGTTCAGTAAAAACTGTTCTGAACAGCCAAAGGAAATGTGAAAGGAGCCTTGGGCATTGCTAGTGAGGCGTATAATGAGAAATACCTGGGACTTCCAGTGTATATCGGCCGTTCTAAACGGAAGGCTTTTGCTTATCTCAAAGACCGGATATGGAACTATATGCAGGGCTGGAATGAGAGGACTCTATCTCGGCAAGGCAAGGAAATTCTGGTTAAGGGTGTTGCGCAGGCGGTTCCAACCTTTGCAATGTCTGTTATGCGAAGAGCTAAGCTCTATGATTGTGCGGTACTGGTGGAGCCAGCAAGATAAGGATAATAAGATCCACTGGATTGGGTGGCAAAAACTTACAAGGTCGAAGGGTAGGGGGGGGGGTCTTGGTTTCCGAGATATTCATGATTTTAACATTGCTATGCTTGCAAGGCAAGTGTGGCGTCTGATTGAAAATCCAGACAGCCTGTGCGCACAGCTCTTGAAGGCCAAGTACTACCCGGAGAGCTCCATTCTGGATGCGGGCCAGATCACAAACATGTCCTACGCGTGGTGCAACATCACCTACGGAATTGACCTAGTCAAGCAAGGGATGATATGGCGTGTAGGAGACGGGGCAAGCATTCGCATTTGGGACGATCCATGGATACCCAGAGCTTGGTCTAGGCAAGTGATCACCCCTCATGGAGGAAATCTTTCGACCAGGGTCTCTGAGCTCATAGATCCATCGACCGGCAAGTGGGACACGGAACTGGTCCGAGATATCTTTTGGGAGGAGGATGCGGAGTTGATCCTTCAAATGCCTCTACGAGATGGAGCAGTTGACTTCTTGGCCTGGCACTTTGACCCCAAAGGTGTATTCTCTGTCAAGCAGTCGTACAAGCTGAAGAGGGCACTGGCCGAGTCCGGTGCTGCAGAAGGGGATGGGATTCCTCAGGTGGCCGGTGACCTGGAGGGGGGAGGGGAGGCAAAGTGGAAGATGATATGGAAACTGCCATGCCTGGGCAAGGTTAGGCATTTTATGTGGCGTCTTGCGCATAACACACTTGCCACTAAAGATATTCATTGTTGAAGGGAAATGGCAATTGAGGATCACAAGTGTTTCTTGTGCAATATGAGAAACGAGTCGGCTGAACACCTATTTGTGGAATGCCACGAAATTAAGCAGTTGTGGCGGGGCCTTGGCCTTGAGTATGCTAGACAGCGGCTGACAGAGTGCAATAGTATTCACACAACCTTGGAATATTTGTGGCAGCTCGTCGAAAAGGACCGGATGGTTATCATTGTCATGTGGTGGCAGTGGTGGAGTTAGCGCAACAAGGTTAGGGAGGGAGAGAAACCAATGGAGCACGCGCAGTTCGCTATTAGAGCTGCATGCACGGCCGAAGAATTCCAGGTGTGTTTCTGCAAAATGGCCCCCTCGCCGACATGCACCCCACGTTGGATCCCGCCCCCATAGGAGACTCTAAAATTCAATGTCGATGGTGCGTTTATCGAGGAAGGGGGTAGGGACCCTGGGGCGTGGTCGTCCGGGATAGCATAGGTGAGGTTGTGGCCGCGCGGGCGGGACGGCTTGGTCATACCGCTGATGCATTCAGCACCGAGTTAAGAGCAGTGGAGCAAGCGTTGGATCTTGCGGCTGAACTAGGGGTCGTGCGGTTGACTGTGGAGATGGACGCTCTAATGCTGGAACAGGCACTAAACAGACGCGCCCCAGATTGTTCACGTCAAGCGCAGGCGATTGAAGGCATTTAGGTGCGGTCCAGGCTTTGGTTCTCCACATGTGGGTTTGCCCATTGTAAGCGCGAGGCTAATATGCCAGCGCATCATATGGCCAGATTAGGCCTCTCCCGTCAAGTGGGTGATATTCTAGTTGCTGATCATGTGCTTCCAGCAAATGTTGCTGAGTTTGTAATAGGCGATCTTGCCCAGCACGTTTCGTAATAAAGCTCTTTGCTTGCCCTAAAAAAAAGGCTAACTCCAGTGCACGAACGAACATTCATTCTTTCCGAATTATGTCCGTTTGAATCAGATAAAAGGGCCCATCCGGTCCCCCCTAATCAAATCCGGCCCGTGCGTACAACCGGCAGACATATTTAGTTGGGAGAAGGAAGAAAGGAAGAAAAGGAGAGTGCTTTGACAGTAAAAAGAAGAAGTCAATGCACCCCGTTGCGACGCACGGGCATTCTGCCAGTTAAAACATGAGGGATGAAATATTGACTAATAGAAAATAAGAGACCAAATTTATATTTCTGGTAAATTTGACGGTCCAAAAATTTTTTTTTCACCTTTTTAAATGATGCTATGACATTTTGAGAAAGTGTCGGCATAATTTTAAACAAATGTACGTGTAAATATTTATGAATTTAAGAAGTGATGAAGCATTTCAAAAGTGTTCATATCAAACGCCCTTCGCGTTTTTAAAATAATGGTCTATAAATATAAAACATTCACTCATTTTAATAAACAGTTGATAGAAGTTTAAGAAATGTTCATGCATTTTAAAAGTGTTCATGTGTTTATTAAACCATATAATTTAAGAAAATTCACACATTTATGAAAATAATTCATATTATTTAAAAAGTATTTCACATACTTTCTCAAAATGTTCACACATTTTTTTAAGTCATGATGCATTTATACGAAAATCTTTGTACTTTTTCAAGAATGTTCAGGTAATCTTACACCTATTTATAGAGAAGTTGTCATACATTTATAATAAGGGTTGTATATTTTATAAAAGTCTTGATGTAAGTTTAAAATTGTTACGGTTTTTAGAAAATGTCATTTAAATTTTAAAGGAAAGTAAAAAATGAATAAAGTAGATGGGAAACAAAAAAATTGTCAAAGGAAGATGAAACATGATAACGAAACTAGAATAAAAATGAAATTCCAAAAAATTGCCCAAAAATAGTGCTACCCACCTTGGCCTAGTGAAAACCGGCATATCCTTGCAATCGAGCAACGCCACATGAAGCATCTGGGATTGTTGGGACATAATTTACATAAAAGGCTGATATTTTGTCCGTCTAACTGAAAACTACAAAATAAATACTACAACTTGTACCAGACGACCACTTCGTGTGCGTGGCCGCCCTATCCTATTGCACTGCCATTGTCGTCGCCCCTCCAACGGCGGAAGGGCGCAGGTCCACCACGTCAGCCTTGTCTGACAACTACCTGTCACTTGCAGAGAGGAGACGCTCCGTCTCCTTCTGCGCGGCGTCGAGGGCCGCCGAGGCCAATGACGATGGCTCCCGCAGAGCTCTGGCGGGGTCTTAGCCCTTGGCATTTGTGGAGGAGTTGCTAAGCGACCACTCCTCGCCGATCTTGCGGATCTGGCTTTCAAGGCAACAGCGCCGTATAGCGGTCGTCTCGGTTGTGGTGACGAAGCGGGCGAGTACCCATGCTGCGTTGCACACCCATTCTGGCACCACGTTCGACTTGGCGAGCGTCGGATGGGCCAGTCGCACCACACCAATTGCCTCGCCACGCGCTCCTCCTTTGACACGACGACGCTTGATCCCGAGGAACTGCTGCTCCGAGGAAGTGGAGGCTGCAGCCTTGCACCTTCATGATCGCGGCTGGAACTTCATCCTTAACATGGCGGATGTGGCGGCGTGGCGGCGCGGGCTGGTCAATACGTGTGTTCCGGCTATGCGCCGGCGGTGACGCCTGTTGCTCCTGCTTGCAACGCCCGATCTGGATGCCGCGGTTGCATGGGGACGTGGGCTCCTCCTTGACGAGGCCTCCAAACAGGGTGCCGCCGCGGTTGCACGGGGGAGGTGGGGACAAAGGCTCGTCCTTGACCGGTCGGAGTGGGGAGGGTGATGGTGGGGCCGGGCGCATCTGACGGAGCGATATCTCCATCATGATCTCTATTTGATGGACGAAGTCTCATCTGTAAGAGCGACCTCCACGGGTAGGCGGGACTGCTGCTATGGCGCCGGTCCTCCTTGCCGCCAGATGACTTGACGATCTTCTCCTTCCTAGTGGAACCTGCTGCAATGGATGCCAAGGGGCTCAGATAGCCAGGGTGGCGAACACCTCTCGACATGTGCATGCTATTTTAGGGTGTAGATGGTGTAGGAGAAGGTCCACTCTCGACATGGATATCTTTTCATCATCCTTTCATTTACTTCGAAAAAAATAGAGCAACAAAGAGTATTCCGGCATGAAGACATAAGGGAGAAATTACAAAGAGCAAAATTTCTTCTTCAAAGCTGGTATGCAGGGGACATTTGGCTAGGTAAAGAATAATAGAGCGGTGCATGTTCATATATAAGAAATCAATAAAAACAAAATATTTGTTTTTGTGATAGGTTATAGACCAGGCACACGTTCATAAATTATAGATAATTATCTTGTTATACACCTCTTATTTTTTATTTCGTGACAACGCACGGACATTTAGCTAGTTAGTTTTGTTCTTCCGAGTTGTCCAATTCGGACATTTCATCCCTGTTTTTAACAGGCCGCATGGAGTGTCACGCCTAACCAAGCATATACCCAGATTTACGTTCATCTTATCATGCTTCATCTTTGTATAGTGAAGCAAATAAAAGGCTGAAGGACGCAGTAAATTGTTTCAGATAATTAAATAGATAATTCAGCATATAAGGTGTCTGTTTAACTGTCTCTTTTTGAAGTGAAGTGGTAGCGGGCAGCGGCCTTGGCTGCGTTCGGCGGCGGAGGCCGGATCTCAGCGATGAACCATCTGACCTCGGATCGGCGGTGGCGGCATGCAGGGCCTGGTGGTTGGGTCGGGGCCATGCGTGGTTTGCCCTCCGGACAGATCTGATCTGCCCGGTGCGGCTTGGTCGATGTGCGGCGGCTTAGATCGGCGGCGACCCGTGCACACGATGCTTGATGGAGATTCTTCGAGCGGATCCAGGTGAAAACCTTGTTCTCGGCTTGATGCCAAGACCGGCGTTGGCGGCACTCTTTTGTGTCATTACCTTCTTGAAGGCATCGCTGCGGAGAAGATCCAGACCTCTATCTGCTACCTCCGGCGGAAACCCTAGATCAGTAGATCGGATGACGGCGACGCGTTGGTGTCGTTTCCTCTTTGGGGGCGTCGTTCTTGGAGGCGTACACGGGATCGAGGGACCAGTGGCCGGCTTTTTTGGTGGAGCAGTGCTTCATCCTACACATTGATGATGGCGGATCTCGACGGCGTGGCGTAGTGGAGACTCGGCGCCCGATGCGCGGTGATGGACTCGCGCAGGAGGAGGTAGTTGTCTGGCGTCATGGTGGCGTCGATGACAGAGTGGCCTGACAAGATAGAAGCCTCAATATCTGCTCTGAAGACAGACCTGTGGAGGATGGCGGCAGCGACACTTGTGAGTGCGTCAGACCAGTTTTTGCCCCAGATCCGGTATGTGGCTCGGCTGGGGCTTCTGACTTTTGATGATAGGCTTAGGTGAGTGGTCTCGGTATTTGGCCAGCTAGCACCCCTTCATCATATGGATAGGAGTAGTGGCATATGTAGCCAAGATGGTGGATTCGAGCATATTGTTGTAATACTTTCTAAGGTCCTCGAGAATAATCAATAAAGTGGCCGCATGCATCTCCCAGATGCAGAGGCCGGGGATCATCCTCCTTTTCTAAAGAAAAAAGGCATACTTTATAGACAGCAACAATCTAAACTAATGTACTTGCCATATTGCCCATCAATCGGTAGTCAGATCCTATCTAGGGCGGTCCTTCCGGGCATGAAGTAAAGCCTGACCGCTATGGTACCAACCAGGCCCAGCCCGGCAACGTGGACAGCTTGTGACGGCTCGGTTGGCGGCTTGGCCGACAAGATTGTTAGGCACGGTGGTAAGGCCAACTCAAACACATGACCGCAAATGGACTGATGTGCGTTTTATTCAAATTCTGTCTAATAATGTATGTGAATATTGCTTTCCAAACTTGAGGCAATTTTATTTTGGCGAACTATGAACACTGTGGACAAGTTTCTCCACTGACTTTATATAAGAAAATTAGAAAGGTCATATTTATTTACATGTTAGTGTCAGGGAGAGGCACGAGGAGGGGGAGGGGGGGTTCAGGAGATCAGAAGGTGCAGACCAAATGGGTGTACACAAGAATAAAGGGTGGGTGGGGGGGGGGGTCCTATGGGGAATCTAACAAGGTATGAATGAACGGAACTAGCCTACTTTTTGCCCTTTGCACCAGCAACCGGAAGTGCTCCTTGAACCTTACGTGCCACGATTCGATTCAAAAGATGGGTTGATCCCTCGAAAGCACTTGTTGTTTCTAAATCCCACAGGCGGCCACCATAAAAAATTCCATGAACATGGCCATCCCCCAATTATTTCTACCCGTATGCAACATGGAGAATATTTTGTCCACGGTCGGCCAGGTGATCCCAATGGCATCCCAACATCTCTTGGCAAACGGACATGCGATGCTGCACATAGCATGCATGCATAATCATTGTTCGCAACTGCAAGGTGTCTCTGTTGATGATCGACCAACAATGAATGAGGGTGAATGACTTATTTTCATGTTGGGTCTTGAAGGATTACAATGTTTGAAATGCCTACAAATGATCACAATGTAATTGTGATGGGCACAAATGCAACAAACATGAAAATGACATATGAATGATCACCCACAAGTATAGGCGATTGTTTTTAGTCTTTTTCGATAAGAAGGAGTGTCAAACCCAAGGAGGAGCTAAAGTTAGAATTATCATTCGCTCATGTTGTGTCGACCACCGATAGAACTCTACGCACACTAACGTTTGCTTTACCTAAAAACTAGAACTACTTTGTAGGTGTAGTCGGATTGGTTTGGAAGATAATAAAGAATGTGGAAATGAAAATTAGGTGTTGTTTAACAGAAGAACAATGAAGTTAATGTAGCGAGTATGAAAGGGTGGTAGGATTTGCATAATTGTCCATAAGCAAATTGATAAGTTACCAGACCGATGGCAAGTGTTTGACGTGGGAGAGGGCACTGCTAGCATGCCATCCCTTACGTACATGGAATTCTATGCACTTATGAGTGAAACAATTAGCAAGCATCCGCAACTACTAAAGTTCATGAAGGTGAAACCCAACCATAGCTTTAAGATATATTGGTCCCCTTCTATCCCCTATGAATGAATTTCTATGATAGGAAGAACTTTCCGTCACTCTTGCCCTCTAATGCATAGTCCTATCAAAATACTACTAACTTTGTGGTATAATCCACGCGCGAACTCATATTGTAGGCACCAAAGGACAACAACATAACCACCAGCAATTTAAACCAATTATAGCAATTCATCAATTACCAATAGGATAAAAAATCTACTCGAACATCATAGGATGGCAACGCATCATTGGATAATAATATGAAAGATAAAGCAAAATGTTCAAGTAGGGGGTACAACGGGTGGCGGGAGCGTGGTACACCGAATATAGATGAGGTAAGG